>NW_024425786.1:28270303-28318720 GCF_017311325.1 Ursus maritimus
AAAAAACATCTTAAAAAAAAAAAAAAAAAAAGGAAGGTCAACAGCAGAAGTTTTTGGACTTCAGTTTCAGAAAAAGTTGGGGTTCTCCTAAGCACCTGCTTTATTGAGAACACAAGGGAACTGTAAAATTGTAAACAGTTGGGCTTCCCTGTTTTGCCTTGGCCACTGGGAAACTCAGAGGTAAATTCACAGCCCATCTCTAGCAGCCGTACAGGACCACATGATGTATGTTTCTGGGTATTCCATGGTATGTATGTCACCCCACTCGAGGTGTCATGAGCGTTATGGCCAATGCCCCAATATTCATTCTAGCACGTGTGATTAGTCTTTGCCATGAAATTAGCCATGAAATTCCATTCCCCTTATCCATGATTGGTTTAGGAGTGAATAAGGGACCTAATTCCCTCCAATGAGAAGAAGTGAGAGTCTACTTGGCAGTGGGGGGGTGGATCTGAAAAAGTTTCTACTCTCCTAAGAAGAGGTCGTCTTCCTTCTTCTTTTGGGCATCATGATGTCTGGATATGATCCCTAAAGTGCTACCAGCCTAAGGATAAAACACACACACACACACACCCCAAATGATACCAGGACAGAGGCAGAAGGAATGTGGGTGCTGGAGCACCCTCTCTGGACTTGCTGGTATGTCAGATAAACAGGCTCATTGTTTAATACTTGCAGCCAAATCCAGCCTAACTGACACACACTGACCCTCTTATTTACTTACCTTGTTTTACCTTTGAACATGGTCTCTCAGCTCGTTTTCTATGATTCTCCGTTGTGACTACTTTTGCAGGCCCCTGCGAAAGACCTGGATGTCCTGTAGCTGTGACTCAGTGACTTGGCACAACTGCTCAGCTAGTGTGTGTGGTTGGCAGCTGCCCAAATAGAGCCGGAGTTTATCACTCAAGGCACAAGCATATGCTGAGTGCCTACTGTTTGTCACGTCTATTCTAGGCACTGAGGCCATAACCGTGAACAAGCTAGACAGGTTCTCTCCTCTAGGGCAGGAGCATTGATAGTAAGTGTATGAAAAATAATAATTTCAAATAGTGTCGATGAGCAGATCATGGGAAGGAGAAAGAGGAGGTAATGTAGTTAGTTACTTTGGATGGGGTAGTCAGGGCAGGACTTTTTGAGGAAGATGTTTGACCTGAAACTCGAAAGAAAAGAAGGAGGCAGCTATGAGACTCTCTGGAGAAAGAAAATTCTAGGTGGTGGGAACTGCAAGTACGAAGGCCCTCAGGTGCAATGAGTTTGATAAGTTGGAGCCGTGTCTTTCAAATGAGGGGCTAAAACCTATTGGTGGGTTGCAAAATTGGTTTAGTGGGTCAAGATCCAGTATTTTTTCATGAAATAAAGTAGAAGAGAACAGAATGAAAATACCAGTGTGCCTTTCACCTGGTAAGGATTAATGTATGGTTCTGTAACACTTTGTTTCAGTGGTATATAGGAGTGGTTAATGGGATAGAACATAAAATGACTTTCTTACTGTGAATTGTGGTTTAAAAGAAGAACAAGGAGCCCGCTGTGAGAGGAGAGGAGAAGAGAAGAAGAACCGGTGCCTGGAACACAGTGAGCAAAGGAGCGAAGCGAGAAATAGAGTTCTGGAGGAGAGAAACGTCCAACCAAAAGGAGGGGTCTGAGCACTGGGAGGAAGGCAGCCGAGAGCGGAGCCAGGGCAAACAGGGCACGCGGGGGGGGGGGGGGGGGGGGAGAGATGGCCATGAGGTCCTTAAAGAGCCTAAGGAAAGTGATTACCATGGAGTGAGGGGGCCAGAGCCTGATTGGAGAGGGTGAAGCAGGGCGTGGTGGGTGAAGGATTGGAGTCCAGAATGAAAGAAACCATTTCAAGAAGTTCTGGCACACAAGAGAGCAAAGCAAATGGGGTGGTAGCTGGCAGGGGCGTGGTGCCACCTGAGAGATAGTTGTTGACCCCCCCACACACCTGGCTCGGTCCTGGCTCGGTCCTGGTCAGGCCACCTTCGGTTCATGCTCCTTTTGGTTCCAGGCCCCACATCCCACTGGACATTGAGAAACTAGGGAGAATCCTCTAACCCCTCTTTCCTCCAAACAACGTCATCTCCACAAGGATACAGGATGGGTGAGTTTTACGACAGAATGAGAAGGAAGACAATGTTGGAAGAGTACGTCACTTCTGCTTTCGAGCTGGGTAAGAGTCCAGGACCATGACATTCTGGCCAAGTCATGTGATGTCTCTAAGACTTGAGCCTTCTCAGTATTAATGGGACACTAAGACCCATTTTGCAAGAAGAGATCACGTATAGAAAGGGCTTCACGGGGAGTGACATGCCCTTAAATGCACAATCGCCTTCTCCCTGACTGGATCGGTGCCTTTGTTGGGACCACGGATACCAGGGGCAAGTACATGGCACAAAAACATCCCAGAGCCAAGAGAAGGACTAAGCAGGCAGCAAAAACACCCCGCCTGCCCCTACAATAGATGGACCCCTCTCTCCTTAACTGGACCAGGTGGAGAGCTCCAGGTCAGGGTCTTCTCCTGGACGATGTCCACAGCAACTGCAGAATGAAAGCTAGCTCCTCAGCTTCTAAGATCTTCTTTGGCCCACAGTCTGGCAGGATACTGTTGTGGCTAAGAACAATTGTGAGTCATCAGACAGGTCTTCCCAGCTTTGTAGATTCTGAACCCCAGAATTCCTTATATAAGGAGGGACAATCATCTCAGCGTGGGCTGGAGGGGAGGATTAAATGAGATGGGGGGGGTAAGACATTTGGCACAGTGCTAGGTACACAGCAAGCGCTTAATAAATGCATTGTCATCAAGGATGTTTTTGCCACTTCTCTTACAACCACCCCCTCGTCCACCCTTTTTTCCTAAACCAGTCTTCTCACCCTCACCAAAGTCTGACGAACCCCGTGCCTTTGTTCCTGCCCAGTCCCCTTGGGTAGGGTTGTCCCTTCTCCCACTTTCCCACTCAGCAAACACCTACTCATCCTTTTAGCGTCAGTTCTATTTTTACCTCCTCTGAGAGGTCTTCCTTGACTCCTTGGGCAAAATGAATGTGTCTCACTACGATGCTTTCAAAACACTTTATACCTCCATTGGGGGGCTTTTGACACTGTGTTATAACTGGTTCTTAATGCACGTGTCACCCTCCTCCTCCCCAACTAGAAGCTTTGACGACAAGAACTGTATCTTATTTCTCTCTGTCCTCAGTGCCTTGCACAAAAGAAGATGCTGGTTGAATGAATCAATGGAAAGGTGCACGAACATGGGTGGACAGTTGGATGGACAGACCAACAGATGGATGGATGAATGGATGGGCAGTGAGCAGTCCTTCTGTCCATGTCAGCCCAGACCTCAACTCAGCTCATCCTCTATGGGCTCAGGCTTGTCCAAGACCTAATAATTACTTGAGTGATTACTCAAGTGAGCAGTAACATAGCCCCACTTGCCTGGACTGGAGCAGCACTATGGACTCAGAAATGCGGGAAACAGAATTTTGAGCATCCCTGAGGGCCAGAGAAAACCGCTCAGGAAGAGCCAGGCTCCATATAAACCTGCAAGGAGCCTCAATGGGAGAAAATGATTTAATTATCAGAGTGTCACCAAACAAATTGTACGCCTCATTTTGGGGTACTTAATGCTTATGGTAATTAACATTACAAAGATTTTTCTTCTCTCTTCTGTTTATATTTAGTTTAGCCATTCACAATAGAGCTAAAATTATTTCAACTAATTTTAGGCACTCTCACTACATTGCCCCTGCGTTTTCTTCCCCAGCACTGATACCCAAATGCAATCTTTAACTTCAGAGACAGCCAAATGCAGGACAAATTGGAATCAATGCTGCCTTTGTCTTCGCTAATAAGTGGCTGCCACGCAGAGGAGTGCAGAACTGCTAATTGGCCGATCTCAATAGGAAAGAGACAATGGTGGCGAGGGCTGGGGGATTAATTATAGGGCCGCCTTCTGTGAGCCCTGGCTTCCGCCGCTCCTGCCGTGCAGAGCAACAAGGGTGGGCCTCCCCACCCATCTTTAGAAACAACAAGCTTCCCAGCTGGAATTCTGCTACACTGGAGATTCAGACCAGACACCCGGCACACACAAAGGTCAAGGGAGAGAAAGGAAAGAGTGAGCAGGTGGCCACCCACGAGGGAGAGGACTAGCGTGCGTGTTGGGGCGCGGGGTGGGAAGGAGAGCCCACTTACTAGGATGGGGAAGATATGTGTGCCTGTTCAGGCATGCATCATCCCCCTTCCCAATGAGAAATGAGGCCCAAGTGGCCCAGAAAGGTGAGGGACATGGCCAGGTGTGATAGGTCAGCTCCTCGAACGAGCCACGGTGTGCCCACTGAAGCAGCCAGCCTTCGAGAAACAACTCCTCTGAGCCGGGATTTCAATTCCGCTTTGCCTGATTTCCAAGCCCAAGCTCTTGCCACTGCTTTGGAAATCTTTCTTCCACCATTAGTCTGTGTCCTCTGAAACCTCATTTCATTGTCTTCGGGGTAAAGGAATTACCTCTTAACTGTCCCTGTTAAAATGCAAATACCTCAGCTGAGCGGAGGAGCTGTGCGTGGTAGCCCAGATTTGCTGTTTAAATTAGGCACCTGACGCCAGGGAGAGCACCTTATCCAGGGAATGAGACACGCGAGTTTTGAGAAAGGGAAGGGGAAACCGCTAAGAGGCAGCAGGCCCAGACGGAACTCAGCGGTGGTCTTGGGAATGGGGGAGAAGCACAAAAGGGTGACATCTGCCAGGAAAACACCAAAGGGATTGCACCGAACATAAACTGGGCCAAATCGAACAATTCAAAACCACACTTGGCATTCTCACGCCAAAAGCCACACTCCCTCACGGATTCCACATCGCTGCTGCTCCCCTGGGAAGCCTGCGGTGGTGGGTCCTGATGACGCCTTCCTGTCCTCGCCCTGCAACCAGTCTTGCCACTCCACCTTCAAAGCATGCCCTCTCCCCCCACTCCCTGTGGCCCTCGCCATCTTCTGCTTGGTTGGGCATTTGCCCCGTGTCAAAGTCAAACAGCACCGGACGCTTGCTAAAAATGGCAAGACAGATCTCATGCCAGTACAGGGCAGAGCTCCACTTCAAATGCGGCAGGAGCGACTGGGGGTTCATAGCCAAAGGGCAGGGTGAGAGCATGGCGGGGATGGGGGTGGGGACTGGAAAATGACTAAGAGGGATCTGGTTAGGTATTGAAGGTGGGGGGATTCTTGCATATGTGGCTTTGGCAGGATTCTTGGTAAAACTAGGCTCAGAGACCAAGGATAGCAAACCAGGGTCAAGGCCAGTCAAGACGAGGGCTCCGAGGAGCCTAACCAAAGCTGGTCAAGGCCCTGAGCCCTCTGTCTCCGGGCTCATTCCTCCAGCCCACCCTCCATCCACAGCCAGAATTGTCTTCCTGAACCTAGTCTGATCTCATCACTTGCCTGCTTTAATGCCTTCACCACTGCCCCCCACTGTCCTCAGGATAACGCACAAACCCCTAGTATGATGGACCGCATAAGGTCAGTCAATTACACCCAGAGAGTCCTGGAAAACCTGACCCACAAGGAAGAGAATTCTTTGGTGTTCATTCCTGATTCCACTTGGGTCCTGGGCTCAGAAGGGGTTAAACACACCGGAACACGAGCTTCTCCAGCTAGGACCTCGCTTCACTCCAGTAGAACTCTTGTTTCCAAGATTCCTTGTGCTTCATCTCCTTGGTTTTCACACCTCCCTAGGTAGCAGGTTGGAGCTTCCTCACCATTTCACAGATAAGGACTTAGGACCAAAGTGGTTAAGTGGCTTTCTCAGGTCACACAGCGAAGAGCTAGATTCAGCCAGCATCCAGACTTTTGAGCACCATGATGGTAATTGCCCCTTTTCCCCTCTAGATGATAAGCTCCAGCAGGAGAGGAACCGTGGCCATCTCCTTTATCCTTGGTCCCCACCCAATGGTGCCTGATACACAGAACACTCGATGGGAAAAGCAATGAAATCACTACCATTTATTGAGGACTTACTCTGTACTTGTCCCGTGCTGAGTGCGTTGAAAGGTCACTCCTGGCCTAACATTGTGATTAATCCCATTTTACGGGTGTAGAAACTGAGGTCCTGGGCCGTTTAATGACTCACGCAGGTGGCACGGTTAATCAAGTGGCCAGGCAGGGCTTTCCACCTGGGTCGGCTTGACTGAAAAGCTCATGGGTCTACTCTGTCGTCTACACTGCTGAGTAAGTGCATATGAATCCCTGAGAGAAGGAAGGAAGGAACCCGGTTCTTGAGCTCTTTCCAGCATGCCTTCATTGGAATAAGCACCTCACTTTCCTCCACACCCTGACCTCTGGGCTCACTGGGTAGACACTTTGCAAGCAACGGAGAATTCCCAAATATTAATGCTTATAGCTAATGTTCTTTGGTAAAGATAATTTCAATGTTTTAAGATATTAATGTTCTTTTGACTGGTGTCCTTTCTAAGCACTTCTGAGTAAACACAGCTATCTCGTGCTGATTGATTCTCGCAATTGCACTGTTATAACCTAAACTAGGACATTCTGAGTCACATATTCAAGAGGAGAAATGGTTCAGGGTAAGGGTGTGTGCGTGTGTGTTAATTTTTTTTTAAGTTTCCTTTTGTGCTCAACTCGAGAGAAATATTTGAAATTCAAATAATGAGGTATTCATAGTGAATTTGCTTTCCTTAGGCCGAGGGTAAAAATAAAATAAAATGCTAGACCTTTTTCTTCCTCCATTATATGGTGCTGACTTTCCTTTCTCATTATGTTTACCTCCAAAATTTGAATGAGAGTAAAATTTAAAGGAATTACCACCATTCTTCAGTACATTTGCAAATCAATTAAGAGGAGCCAAATTATACTCCTGCTTTTTTGCGGGCGCCAGGCTTCCCCAGCTCAGAGGAACGCTGCAGCCCCCAGCTGCCTGGCAAACAAAGCCCAGCTGTCACTTCTAGAAGCAGGCTTGGCATTTCAGCGCTCACCTCCAGTGGCCGATGCCACCCGCTGAAGCAACCCCTTGCCGACACAGCTCCGCTTACCTGCCAGGAGCTGAGTCTCCCACAGGGTGTTAATGGTGCCGGAAAAGCACAGGCTGTCTTTGGAGTCAGAGACTTGGCTGTGCCTTCCCCACTCTGCTGCCTCCTGGCTCTGTGACCTTGGGTGAATCACTTGACCTCTCTGAGCCTCATTTTCTTTGGCCGCAGTGGAAACATAATGCCTCTCCCAAGGTTGTCCCGAGACTGTGATCCGGAGGACTGTGCCTCCCAGCACCCAGCACACGCTAGGCAGGAGGGTTTCCCTTCTTTTGTCAGAGCCCCGAGGGTGAGACCATCTATTTGTTATCCCAGGTGCCTGAGAGTGTTCCTGCCTCTTGTCCCACCGCCCTACAAGAAAGGAGGATCCAGCAAGACCCTGAAGTTAAAATGCCACTTCCTCCAAGAAGCCCTGCCAGGTTGCAATGATACCATTTCCTCCTTTCTTAATTCCCTCTGAATTAGAATTTTGTTCTCTCCCTTGCGTTATTTCTCCCCTCTCCACACTGAAGCAGTTCCATGAAGGCAGGGACAAAAGGTGATGGCTCTTTGCAATTTCCCTTTCTTTTTTTTTTTTTTTAAGGTTTTATTTATTTATTTGACAGAGATAAAGACAGCCAGCAAGAGAGGGAACACAAGCAGGGGGAGTGGGAGAGGAAGAAGCAGGCTCATAGCGGAAGAGCCTGATGTGGGGCTCGATCCCATAATGCCAGGATCACGTCCTGAGCTAAAGGCAGACGCTTAACCGCTGTGCCACCCAGGCGCCCCTGCAATTTCCCTTTCAACCGAACAAAAATCGTTACAGTTTCGGTGGATTCTTTTGCTACCACACCTTCGCTCGCACCGTCTCTTCCATCTGAAGCGTCCCTATCTCCTCTTTAAAGTAGATCCGCTCCTACACCTGGACCAGCTGTGGGTTTGCCCCTGCAGATTCAGGGGTGCAGAAAAAGCCCCACTTGCTGTTTTTCTTTGGCTCAGTCTAAACTCCACCCAGGGCTGAGCGTGAAGGTCAGCTCATCCTTGACCAGCCTGGAGCAATGGATTCCAGACTCCAACGGCCCTGCCTAGATCGACCGGGCACTGCACGGGCTCTCCCAACACTGGCCTTGTGTCTTAGAAGAGGAGGCCCAGGTTCATGGGGTTTGGACTCTGACATGGACAGTGAGGTCACACACACACGGTGTGACCCCCACGAGAGAATGGGGTATGCCTGGCAGATGAAGGTTTGGGGGGAGCAGCAGAGCCCCGAGGAGGGGCAACCATTGAAGCCCAGCCCAGGGCCTGGCACCCAGGGTCTAGTTCTGGGTCCCAGGTCAAGGCCAGCTGGGGAGAAAGGGAGGGTTAGAGCAAGGAAGACAGGGTGCTGCAGGCCACTAGGCTTGCCCTCCCTTCTCTGTACCTCAGCTTCCCACCTGTAGATTAGATGACTTTGAGTTACCAACCTCCAAGGACCCTTACAAAGGCTAAAATTCTGGAATCCAAGTGGGTAGGCACAGCTTAGAGAAAGTGTGGCTGGCAAGGCCAAGAAACCTCCCTCCCGTCTTCTACCCAGGTAGCCGGCTGACCTGGAAAGCATCGTTAGGCTCCCACACTCACGGGCTGGATGTGAAGCGTGGTCCGACTTGCTTTGTTTCTATTCAGCACGCGTGTGCTAAACGCTGTACCGGGGGCTTTGCACACATTCCTTACCGAGGAAAGTAGACAACTGAGTTCCAATGGGCTCTGCCTGGCCCAGGAATGCCCAGGGTGGCCCTCTTTCTCTTTGCGGAGGCCCTGGGCTGCTGGTAAAGAAAGCAGGTGGGTGGGGGAGCAGGACTGGCGCCCCAGGCCCTCTTCTCAGAGTATGTGTCATCTTTCCCTCACTGGGGCCCAGGGAGCACTGCGTAGCTCTCCCTGCCAGCCTCCTGCCCCAGGACATCAGCAGCCTGGTCCCCTGGCCCCAGCCAAGGCAGGCCCAGCTCCACAGGGACGCCCCAGCCAGGTGTGCGGTACTGTGCTAAGCAGCCTGCCAGCCCCAACAGATGGCAGAGCAGAGTCGCCATCCATCACAGCCGTAAGTGGCCAGCTCCCCTCCCTGTGCCCCAGACAAATGGCTCCACTTCTCCCTCCCTCCCCCAGTCCCTCCATCTACCACCCCTGCCAGGCAGCCGGGTGGAGCCATTTACTTAGCGAGTCCTGCGTGCAGAATAAGGAGGGAGGCAGAGCTGAGCGACACGTGGAGAGGCATCCATCATCACCGAGAGCCAGCAGCTTGCTCTGCACGGCGATGCAGAGGGTGCCAGCCCTCACGTGCGTGTGTGTATAGGTGTGTGTGTGTGCGCGGGCGCACGTGTGTGCATGCCAAGCATCATCCCATCTGTCCATTGGCCTCGGTGGGCCTCGTCTTCACAAGGAAGGATGTGATCTTGCCTCTCACGGATGGCTGGTCTGCCTGCCTCTGCCCTGGCTTTGGTTCCAGAGAGCAGAGATGATCAGACAGCCCCAAGGCTTGGGATGGGCTGAACCTTAGCTTTTGTATTCGTTTGTCCACATGTTAGACCGTGTGGCAAGGTACAGGTCAGACCAAGGGTCTATCCAGCAGCGGGTCATGTGCCGGGCCTCTTGGCAGCCTGTAACTGAGAACATGGGTCAGACCACCAAGCAGCCACTTGTCAGGCTGCGAGCGTTGACTTGACATCCAGAAATTACAGCCGTTGAACTGAGTACAGAACTTGAATCTCCATCCGAGGGCTCTGCCCTGCAGAAAAGGGAAGCATGGATGGGACGCTGTACCAAATCCCAACTCTCCCACTTCCCGACCCTGCAACCCTGGGTTAGCGATAGAAACTTCTATGGCCCCAGTTAACAAGCTGACCAAAGTGAACAGTATCTACCTCCAAGGACTCCGTGTCCCCGGGCACTTAGCACAGAGCCTAGAAAGGAGAGAGCACTCAATGTGTGGCATTGATGAACCCCAGGGCACCGAGACAGCTAGGTAGGGACCTAGCAGGAGGAGAGTGGTCAGAGCAGCAGGCAAACGGGGGGCTTTGGTAACCCCTTGTGAGGGAACTGGTAGGAGGCCATGGGGGGCGAGCGAGGGCAGAGGAGTACATGTGTGCAACGGAGCCACTGAAAGGCCTTGCCGAAGATTCTCAGACTGGCCCTCTCCTCTTCATCATGTTCCTGAGGGCACAGGCAGGACATAGGAAAGCACCTGGGTCAATGCTGTGGATGACCCAAACAAGACGGGGAGCCCATTTATTTGAATGGCATATCCCAGGCTCACCACGGATGGTTCAGCCCCAAGACAGCTTTTAATTAAGATCAATCTAACATCCTGCCCCTTCTTTCAAATAGCAGAGTCTCAGTCACAAAAGATGGAGGGACTTGAATTGGCAGAAGTTCTCGGGAACATGAGCTGTCAAAGTCCTATCACCCTTCATGGTCCAGTTCATCTCTCACCCCCAGCTGCAGCCATCCCCAGAGGTCCCCTTCACACTTGCCTCCTTCCTAGTGCCTCTTGTACTGGATTCCATTCCCATTCTCTCTCTCCCCAGGCAGTCCGTGCCGTCCACTGAGGCTGGGACTAGGTCTGATTCATCTCTCACTCACACTCCCAGAGAGTAGCACAATGCCTAACACAAATAGGGAATGAGTGTGTGAATGAATGAATGAATGAATGAATGAATGAATGAATTCTTTCATTGCAGTTTTAACTGTCCACAAGCTACATATGAGCTAAGAGAGTTCTATGGCTGCTGACAAAAGTGAAACCTTAAGTTAGGCTGCATCAATAGAGGTATAGTGACGAGAGAAAAGGAGGAGAGTCCTTCTCTGATCTATGCTACTTAGAAAGAATGCCCAGAAGAGGGAGATGAGAATGGAGGTAGAGTCTTTAAAAAAAAAAATGCCATGAAATTATTGAAGAAAACCAGGGAAAGGAGCTTCAGAGCGTACAAGGGCTAGCTGTAAATACCTGTTGGGCTATTAGACCCTTCTTCATCTGCCCCACCTTGGCCCAGCCAGGGGAGCTGTCAGACTTCCTGACGTCCCCCAGGGAAGGACAGAAGCAGCAGGTGGAGTCTCGGGGCTCAGCTGGTGGCTTCTGGACTGGAGGGTTACCCTGACACACAGGTAGGCACCTTGGCATTGCTTGGTCAAGCAAGAGCATCGGCAAATCTCCCTAAACAAATAAATCTAAATTGCAAATATAACTTCATTTTAAGTTTATTTCCCAAACTTATGTGTTTACTTCAGGGAGGAAGTGCTATTTTGTGGTTTCCAGGACAATGCAGTTCATAATTTTTTCACACCTCTCAGAGCAGGTGACAGCTTGCTTACAAAACCTAATTCATTGCCATGCAGGGCTCCGAGCTGCACTTCAATACATGCACCAGTAACACATCACAATAAGGTTAGAGACAGACACTCCCTCCCTCCACCCCAAATAGGCATGTTCTGGATCCAGCCATCCAAGAAGAGAGTCACGCCAAGTAGACACCTCGAGTGAGGCCTCCCAAAACTAGCAATAAGAGAGGCCTCCCTGTGTAATTTCCTCTTGGGCCAAGCACCACCTCCTCACCCCCTCCCCAACTTAATTGCAGGAAGAATTGTTATGCTAATTAGCATTATTCACAGAGTTAACAGAGCACGGGGTCTAAATTTAGATTCCCTGCTGCAGAGGGGCTCCAAATTCACCGGGAGCTGGCAAAGATGCTAGTGGGGAAGGCAGGTCCCTGGGATAGGGATGCTCAATGGGGCTGTAGGAGAGTGGAGGGGGAGGCGAGCAGGGGCCCCTTGCCCCATCTTCAGGCCTAGGGGGATCTTTAACTTCCAGTGGAAAGCCTGTGGCTCTTGGCAGGGAGGACTCCGAGGCAGGGGCCCTTTGCCAAGGGAATATTGAGCAGAAGAGAAGGGAAACCCGTGTGTGCCGAGTGCCCATTGTGTGCCAGGCCAGATCCCTGGGTAACAGCGTGCTGGAGCTTGTCTGGCTTGTGTCCAGGCCCGACTGTGACTTACAGGCTGGGTGGCCTCAGGGAAGTGACTTTGCCTTTCTGCACCCTTCCTCTGTCAGGGGGATCCTAACACCTACTTTGCAGAACTGCGGGGAAGGGGAAAGGGGCAATGATGAGAGGCACCCGGAGCAGGTCCTGGCCTGCAAGTAATGGTATCTGCCGGCTGGGATGATGGTGATAAAGGAGAAGGAGAATTGGGAGGGGAACTACCACCACCACTCCTCCGGGAGGAAGGAGCTCTGTCTTGTTCTATGAATAAGGAAATTAAAGCTCAGAGAGGTTGGGAGGGGGTGGGAAGGCGCTGCTCGGGGTCAGACGGTGTCCCAGAGCCCTGATCCCTGCTAGGGGGACCTCTGCCCAACCCTATGACCCCCCTTCCCCACCCATTGCCTCACAGAAATGAAAGACCAAGATGGATCCAATGAAGGTGAGGAAAAACTAGGCTGGGTGGTCCTGCCTCCTACCTCTCTACCCCTGACATCATAGGAATGAGCAGAGGTGGCCCGGCAACCAGCACACCTGGGCCCTCGTGTAACACGGGAACAGCAGCAGTGCCTACTTACCAGGGCCGTTGTGAGGATTCAATGAGTTGCTCTATGTTAAGCACTCAGAAGACAGCCTGGCACATATGGGGAGCCCTATTATTATAAATGGCTACGACATTCTGGAAGTCTGGAGGCCAACCCTATCTGGGACCCTTGCCCTGAGATCCCACCTTGAGGTTCCTAAGACAGTTTTCACTGTCGGCTCCTAATGCATTGGATTTCGATGAGATGTCAGAGACTGAGGAGGTTGGGACCTTCCTTTCCTCTGTGAAAAGAAAGGGTCTCAGGTCTGAAGTTCTTTCCCCATCCCTGTAAGTCTTCAGGCTCCCGACACACCTGGGGCCTCCTAGGGCTTCCCACCTGTTACCGGAATTCCCGAGGGATGCCCAGTACCAGGGCCTGTGTTTGCAGTCTAAGCACAAAGCCATGTCTCAGCCTCACTCAGAACAGCTGAAGGAGGACTGCTGCTGGGCAGGCCAGAAATGTCCACATGCACAGGGTCTGTGCAAAGGCTTTGGACCCCACAGCAGTCAGGAGATGTGAGTTCAAGCCCTTGCTCAGACCCCACCTAGCTATGGGCCTCAAGCAAGTCTGTGGGCCTCATGGAGCCTCACCATCATCATCTTAAAGGTGAAAATGCCAATCCCTCTAGGGCAGTTCGGTTATACAGATTAAACAGGGCGATGTGATGATTCTGGTTAAACCTGTAAGTTCCCCGCAAATGGGAGGCGTGTGTAGTGTCTCCCAGAGTGTGGCCCCAGGTGTAGGGCAGCGCGTGAGTGTCCTCTGGCAGGTTGAGCTGCATGGGCATGAATGTGGGGGGCTGCGTTCTTGGGCCTCCCCCATCATGGCTATGGCTCCTCTGTTGTTGACCACTCTTCTTCGGTCCCATGAACACTGCGGACTCCTGATGTCCAACCTCCATCCCTCTCCTTCCCACTCTGCGGGGCTCCAACCCACGAGCAGGCCCTCAGGTCCCACCTCGGCTCTCAGAAGCTGTCTCTGGCCCCATTCTCTCCCCCAAGCTGCAGACCCATCTATCCGACTCCCTCAAAGGTTCCTGCCCTGGGTGCGTCAGTGGCATTTCTAACACAGCAGGCCCTGAGCTGAGCTCACCATTCGCCACCCCCGGACTCTGCTCCTCCTCCCTGCTCCCCATCTTCAGTCAAGGATGCTCACCTGTCCCCAGCAACCAAAGCCAGAAGCCAGGAGCCATCCTGGATGCTTCCTGCCTACCCCCTGCCCCAACCCATCGAGACTTCCCACCTCCACCTCTGAAATGGTTCTTGAATCAAGTCGCTGTGCCCCAGCCGGGGGCCAGTCATGCTCATCTCACTTGGATGAAGGTGTAGCCTCCAGCCCATCCCCCTGGCACCTGCTTTGTCTCCTGCCAACCACACCGTGGTCAGCAAGTTCCTCCTAAACAGAGTATCCGCGTGATCCTCCCTGGCTTAAACAACCCCCAGGGCTTCCTACAGCCACGGGTCTACGTCCAAACTCCTGAGCAGGCCCTACAAGACCCCCATCATCTAAACTCCAAGGTCTGGTCCATTCTGTCCTTGAGCTACAGGAGGACATGGAGGAGGAGGAGGGGAGTGACCTACGGGATGGATATTTGACTTACACTTGCTGAGCTCCATCTGTGTGCTGGGCTCCATGCAAAGCGTTCATGAGGTGAGCCTCCTTCTGAACCTTCACCATGGCCCCCCAAGGTGGGCGCTATTACTATGTGGTGGGTGAAGTAACAGCCCCCCAATGAGGTCCACATCCTCACCCCTGCAACCTATGAATCTGTCACCTTACATGGCACAAGAGACTTCGCAGGTGTGATTAGGTTAAGGGTCCTGAGTGGGGGAGGTTATATCCTGCTTCTCTGGATGGGCCTATTAGAGGGAGGCAGGGGGTCCGAGTCAGAGAAGGGGATGTAGTTGCAGAAGACATGACTGGAGTGACGTGCTGTGACGATGGAGGAAGGGGCCATGAGCCAAGGAATACAGGTGGCCTCTAGAAAGGCAAGGGTTCTCCCTGGAACCTCCAGAAGGAACGTGGCCTGAGACGCCTTTGTTTAACTCCATAAAACAGACTTTGAACTTCTGACCTCCAAAACTGCAAGACAACAAATTTGTGTTGTTTTAAGCCTGAGGGTTGGTGGCAAACTGTTACAGCAGCCATAGGAAACTAATACGCGCTCTCTCCTCTTTACAGATAGGGAAACTGAGACACGGAGAACTCCAGTTGTTGCCCGTTCAATAGTGAGTAAGTGTCAGAGTCTGGATTCGAACTCGAGCCTCTGGCACCAGAGTCCTGGGATGGGGATCTCGAGCAGAGGAAAGCAGAGAAACCTGGGTCCGCCTAGAAATCTTGGAATGAGTTCCCCTGCCACTGGAGGTGCTCAAAAGAGGCTGAAGAATGATTTACTGAAGTGCTCTAACAGAGATTTCTCTAGCGGGTGTATGTTTGCTCACACATACAGTGGTTTTCAAATCACACAGAAGCAGAACCCTCTACCAGAAGAGAGCTTCCTGGAATCCCACTTTAATATAACCCAGATTGAAGAGAAACTTCCCTAGGGGGAAGGGGGAGGGAGCCCTGCCTGCTGGGACTTCTGCAGGACCCAAGGGTTCCATGGAACAACATTTAAAAACACTGGTCTGGAGCGTCTCTGAGGTTCCTCCAGATCTGAGGTCCCAGGAACCTGGGAATTTCTCAGGCGACACACGACAGGGGACACGTGGTGTCGCTCTGAGCCCCTACAGCAGGGGAAGAAGCAGGGAAGGTTTAAGAGCTTCTAACGATTTTTAGTTACTTAATTTTCCTAGAGCTTTGACAGGTCCCCATAACTTAGGGTTTATTTGCTTTCTCTTGAATGTCACATATAATTCTTGTCGAAATGTTTATTTGCCTAATGCAACTTTTAGTGCCTGGGTAATTTATTCCCCCTATTTGTCAGCCAGGAGGAAAGAAGGCTACTTTTAGCGTCTGGCTCAATTGTGGAAAGTAATATAGCACCCTTCGCTTTTTCATCTCCGTGACACACGGGGTAACTTGGCAGCCACACACCTTTCCCCAGGAAAAGCAAGGTCCACTCCACTTCAAGGCTTCCTACCCCCCCCCAACAGGCTACAAGCTCAATTCTGTCCAGAAATGGGAGTTTGGTTTTCTGCACACACAAAAAAAGGGGGGGCAGCCAATAAGGAGGTGAATCTTATCATCACATGCCCTTGGGAGACGCAAGAATCAATTCTATGGATGCAATGTTGTTTCCAAATTGAATCAATTCCATGAGTTCTGAGGAAACTCAATTCAACCAACACTAATTGAACACCTACTATGTGCTGTGCCCTTCACTGAGCTGAAGATTCAGCAATAACTATGCCTGCGTTCCTGCCCTCTGGGAGCTGTCGGCCAATTGGGAGACAGGTGTGTAAACCAATAACTGGGTGTAATCCAGGCTGTAATAGGGAAGCGGACAGAACGCTGGAGAAAGGCGGAGTAGAGGATGCACCCTGGCTCTAGCAGCCAACAGAGTTCACAGGGCAGCATGGGATGCAGACTCACATTGTCCCTGGGGGAAGGAGGGAAGGCATCGCAGACAAGGAGGCCCATAATAAGGAAAAGCAGATTGGTCTGGAGGGTGCCGTGAGGAGCTTCGGGGCCAGGGGCTGGAGAGGCGGAGGCCAGGCCATGGCAGGCCTTGGATGCTGTCCATCACAGGCAAGGAAGAGCCGTGGAAGGATTGAGTTAGAAGACAACTGTGGTCTCATTGCCAGAGCGAACCAGGATAAGACTGGCGCTGGGTGCCGACCCTGGGGGTGTTTGCAAGAATGCAGGAGAGAGGTGGCGAGCTAATCCAAGCAGCATGGTGGAGGGAGGAGGAAACAGCATGCCTCAGAGAGATTTGGCGTGCATTCAATGTGGCAGTGAGGGACAGAAAGGGGTCGCGGATGCCATTCCTACTGCCCATGTCAAAGAACAGGTCTGTGGCCAAGCGGAGGCCAACTCTGGACGTGTCAGATCTGAGCGGCCCAAAGATGCCCCAGGTAGGAGGATGACCCAGTGGTTGCTGGGAATGAAGGTCTGAGAAGGGCCTGTGTGTGCCTGGCTTCCTGGCCAGAGAGGACCGAGGGAAGCTGCATAGACCTGGGGGCCCTGGGCTGGGCTGGGGCAGCAGTTTTCCACACCCGGGCCGATAGGGTGCTGGCTCCTCCAGGTCCCGCCAGAGGCAACACATCTGTGGTGGGGTCAGTCCTCAGAGAACTTCCCTGAGGCTTCACGGTCCCCCCGGAGGTGGGGGAGGGAGTCACACTGGGGGACCCCCATCTCCAAAAGGACAGGGGAGAAATGGGGGTACATAAAGAGACGATGGGTTCCCAGAAATCTAGAGAGGGGTTGGGCTGGAGGGCAAGTTATGAGGGGACCCAAAAGGCCCCTAATCCACTCCAGACCCAAATGTCCCAACAGCCTCGGAAAGCGGGCTGCGATCAGTGTATAGGGGCCTCAGGAGTGAGACAGGGCCACCTTCCCGGGGTAGAGCAGGGACTGCCAGCTTCCGGAAACTTCTGGAAGTCTCACTGGAGTCATCTGGGCATTGTCAGGGGTGGGCATGGGCGAGACAGGAATGTGAATGCTGGGAAGGGTTACTTACCACTTACTCTCGAGTGATGCCCCACGAGGAAGAGCGGCCTCGCGGTTGGCAGTGTAGCCCTCAGAATCAAGGGAAGCCCGAGTTCAAATCCTGCCTCTGCTACTGACTGTGACCTGGAGGAAACTGCTTAACCACTCCGTGCTTCAGTTTCCTCTTTGTTTTCAGTGACTCCCCCCAGCTGTACGGAGATGTAGCTAACATATCGCCCTGGATAAAGTGTGCGGCAAAATGATGTGACCTGCACGTATGGTTACATAATGTCCACAGTTAACACCCATCGTCTCTTACTGTTTCTTAATCGAAATAGACAGAGGGTCGTCATGGAGCCCACCTCATATAATTGTTAGAAAAATTAAGTGAGGTAGGCACAGTACTTGGTATTTAATAAGTACCCACTAAGCAGGTGCCTTTTTTTTTTTTAACACTACCACCTTTATTAAAGAAGCTCCAAAAGCCAGAGTGTGTTACATCCGCAGCCATTTCCAGAGAACACCTGAATCTGGCAGAACCTGTTGTGTGTTCCAATCCTGGGAAGAAACTTCCCTGCTGTGAATTAATACACGTGGCCCCAGCAGGCAGGAAGCCACCCAGGCTCTGAGCACCTCCCAGGGTGCACACAGGCAGAGCCGAGGTCACACCCTCAAACCATGGTAGTCCCACCAGACCCTTAATAGGGGCAGCCCCGCTGTGGGAACCAGCCATCCCGGGACCACACCTCCAGCTCATTCTGCGGTGAGTTCAGCTCTAGCCTGGAACAAAGAGCCCCTTCCCTCCTGGGGAGCCAGATCACCAGTGAGGGTTGTCCCCAGGGGCTCCTCCATAGGAATTGGCTCTGACTGGGGACCCACAGACACCCCCCCCAAGGGTGATTGACAAGAGATCCCTCTTCTAATTGCCCAGGGCTGCAGGCCCCTCTCCCCCGTTCTCTGTTCACGAGCTCCCATCTCCTGAGCACCTGATAAGAGTCGTCCCAGTGAACACAGCAGCCAACTGCCCACGTTTGTGCCAAGGAAGAGAAACTCTCAGAAAACAAAGAACCCAAAAGTCACTGCTAATCACATTTGCATAATACGATTTTTTTTTCAGCAGATTTACCTTTCTAATTACATTTGTCTCTAGCCAATATTAAAGTGATTTTGCATTCCCGGAGCATACTGGTGATAAGTGAGGCCACTCCAGAGGTGGGCAAGGAGCTGGTCTAAGTCACCCTGGACGCTGAGGTTTTGCCACAAAGTGGAGAATTCCCAGCTGAGGAATTAATAAGGTCTACCTACATTCCTGGCCGGGGCGGGGGGGAGTAACAACAGACTTTGCCTGGTGGAGACCCCACATGATTTCAGCTAGAATTTCGGGGACAGTCGCTCGAGGAAACTAAGCCAGAGCTTGGAAGGCTCACAGGCAAATCTACACAGACACCAAGGTCACCTTTACCCAAGCCCAGGCACAGGCGCTCTGCACCCTCTCGTTGGTCTTATAAGGTGGCTCTGCCAGAGGCCAGACCTGGATTCTGAGCTCCAACAGCGTTGGCCCAGTCGGGAACCAGTGATCAGCTCCACCCTTCCTCGGAGGTGAAGAATGTGGATTGCAGAGTACGTGCCTGGGTTCACCTCCCAGCTCCTTCTCTTAATAGCTGTATGACAAGCCGTGTTTCAGTTTCCTCCTCTGTAAATGGGGATCGTTTTAGCACCGACCTCATAAGGCTGCTTTCAGGATTCAATTTATGTATGTAAAGCTTGGAAGAGTCCCCAGCACGTGGTAAAGGCTGCATAAGTACCAGTTCCTACTACTTCTACCATTACCTCTCCTATTACAATGCTTAGGATTGTTGTTCTTGTCTTGTCTTCCATGTCCCAGAGGAAGGACCCTGGAGGAGAAAGACCAGACTCATGCTCTTGGATGTGAGTCCTTACTTTAGCCTCATGGAGGCCACTTAACCCAGTGCAGGATGCTCGGGTTCAGGGTCCCCAAAATGCCATTCTTTTCCCTGCCTTTCCTCTTCCTGGACCTAAGCCCAGCCTGTGTTCTCTGCAGGGTTCTCTTTCTGATTCATTAGTCCTAAAGTTGTTTGGAAATCCACACTCGAGACTGGTTCTGATTCTGGGGCCAGGGTAGGCTTCCTTACCCCTGCACCCCAGAAGTCGCATGATCTTTTCTGGGCTTTCCCTTCACTTTAAGGTCAGGGTGAAAGAACTCTACTCTATGAATCTCGAGTCAGGGAGACCTAGGTTCAAACGTGGCTGAATCACTTAGTAATTGTGTAACCTTGAACAAATCACTTAACCTCTGAGTTTAGATTTCTTTACCTTCAAGATGGCTTCTTGATACTTGCCTCTATAGGTTGTTTTGAAGATTAAATGAGATAATTGTATATATATTTGTTAAAGTAATAGTAACGGCTGTAACAAATACGCCCTGATATTTCAGTAGCTTATCACAATAGAAGTGTATTTTTCATTTATATAATAGCTGAATAAGATTGTTTCTATTTATTTGGTGGCTTTCCTTCACATGGTGATTTGGGGGTCCAGACTACTTCTATGTGGTGGCTTTGCCCTTGGCTAGAGGCATGGAGCCCTCTGTATCTGGCCAGTCAACAGGAAAAAGAGGTTGGAGAAGACAGAGCTGGTTCTCATCGACGTTGGCCCAGAAGGAATATGCATGATCTCCCCTCCCATTCCATTAATGAGACTAAGCCATGGGCCCCATTTAGATGTAAGAAGGATGAGAAATAGAAACAGTCTCTGACTGGGTAGCATTTCCCAGTGACAGCTCTTCATGTGGGAGGGGAAGGGAACAGAAGCCTATGGTCACGTCCGCTCAAGTCTGCAAGTGCTTACAGAAGTATGTCAGGTGCATGGTAAGTAGTTACAATGGCTACTTCTGCCGCCACCAGGACTACCCCTGCTGCTACTCCCACTATTTATGAATAGTTGCCCTGGGAAATTGAGATAATAGTACCAATCGCACAGAGTTGTGATGAGCATTAATGACGTGAACACATGAATGACACCACCTGTCTCTTCCTTCTAAGGAAGAGACATCTAAGTCCCCAACTGCCCTGAGAGCACTTCCTAGGGTCAGGCCTTCCTAGGCTGAGCGCCTGCTGGGAGCCACACCTGGGGCTCAGCTCCCTTCTAAATTGGAAGCCAGCCCCTCCCACTGGCTCCACACCCACTCCAAGGTTGTCTGGGACACTCGTCCTTCTCCTTCACCCTCCTAAGAACCACTAGAGATAGTTCCTCAGGTCAGGCTCACCTGATCTATGCATGGTCAGAGCAGAATGCCTTCTGCCTACTTCTCTCTGGAACTAAAAAATGGACTCAAAGTAAGAAAAAAAAAGGGATTTCCTTCATTACTTCCCTCCCATTCTCCCATGACTATTTCTTTTCCAATACAAATGACGTTTCGGGGGACTTTTCCAAGTCCTCCTCTCACCAGCCTACTCATTCCATTTCTGTTCATTCCTACTCCCTCCCACTTTTTTTCTGGACTGTTTACTATGGAAAGGATTTTATTTGCATGAGCAGCTCTCCCAGAAGTTTTGGGCCACCCATTTCAACATGGCTCTTCTTAAACCAGGTTATTAAAGGGCAGAGTGGGCTTCCGGGACAAGCGGTGGGGCTGTTCACGTGATCTTACAGTTTCATCACTTCACAAAAGGGAAAAGGAAGAGGCCTGAGTTGGAGACATTGACACAAGGGGTCTTCTGGGAGGAAGGTAGGAGGAGAAATCCAAAGAAAAGGATAGATAAGGTCACCCAGGATTCATCAGATATGCATTCCATCTCAATCTCTTTCTCCAGAATGGGGCAGAGCGTTTGAATTCTTGTGCTGCTGTCCTGGCCATGTGGTTTTCAACAAAGCATTGAGCTTCCCTGAACCTCAGTTTCTTCATCTATAAGATAGGTCCAGGTACCCACCACACAGAATTATTGGGACAATTAAACAAACTTAACACACGCACTAAGCCTCCACAGTGCATTATGCTTAATGAGATGGCCAATAAATGCTAATTCCCTTTGCATTCCTCCTTCCAGAAGAAACACAGATGCAACTTTCTGAGCCTGAGGTTAACTGGTATTTTTCTAATAAAAAAGTACTTTTTCTGGGTACAAAAATAGCACCTTGACAATATACCTTCAAGTAACAGACCTTCGCAATGTTGCTGAGATGGTGTCAGGGCCATGGGGCAAAAAAGAGTGGCCACAGAAGAAAAAATCTTGCTGTACAAACTTCATATTTAGTTGTCAGTTTTGGATATTTTATCTACGAAACACCAATTTTATACAGTTCAATAATCTAAATCACGTAATAACAATAGCAAATGCTTATATAGTACTTAGTATGTACTAAGCCTTGTTCTAAGCATCTTAGTACTCATTAAATCCTTACAACAACTCTGGAGGGTAAGCAGTACAATAAATTCATTTTTTAAAATTGTATTTATTCACTTACTAGAGAGGGGGGAAATGAGCAGAGGGAAAGGGACAAGCTGACTCCATGCTGAGCTCAGAGCCCGATGTGGGGCTCGATCCCACAATCCTGAGATCACGACCTGTGCTGAAATCAAGAGTCAGACACTGAGCCACCCAGGCGCTCCAGAAAATTCATTTAATAGCTAAACAAGTTCAACACAGAGAGGTTATGTGACTTGTCTGAGATCACACAGCCAGTGAGTGGCAGAGCTGGGATTTGAACCCCGGTAGTTTAGCTCCAGAGGCCATGAATAAGCCTCTACATTTTCCTGCCTCCAATATGAATAACTGAAAGGCCTCCTGGGGAAGGTCGCGTGTATCCACTGTGCTCTCAGATGAACAGGGGGGAAGAAAGATGCAAAGCCAGGTCAGCAGGGATGCCGGTGGGGAGAAGAGGGCGGCTATCACACCCAGCAGTCAGCCTAGAGTCCTTAGACTGCCCCAGGAAGAGTGAGGCTGCTCCCTCCAGAAGTAGAAGGCAGGTACTGGCAGGCACCCGGCCCCACCCTCTTTCCTGAGCATTTCATTTCCCTGTCCTTTGTGGCATGACTCTCATAAAACT
The DNA here is from genome assembly GCF_017311325.1 of Ursus maritimus. Classification (NCBI taxonomy): domain Eukaryota; kingdom Metazoa; phylum Chordata; class Mammalia; order Carnivora; family Ursidae; genus Ursus; species Ursus maritimus. The sequence goes on from NW_024425786.1 coordinate 28,292,551, forward strand.
ATTCATTTCTTAATTCTGATGGCAGAAAAGAATTTAATCAAGTTGCTTGAATATGACGACAGCCTCCTGCTAAGCCAGCTGCCTCCCGAGGGTCATTGGGAGACAACGCCCTGTTAATATTTAGCTCCAACAGCAAACATTATGGCTTTCAATTTAGAAGATTATGCTTCTGGTTAGTTATGTATCATATGTGCGCGCGGGCGCTCTCTGGGTGGCTCATCTCATCAGTGCGGGAGCATTTTGCCAGGGTTATAAAAAATGCCATTTTCTCCGCAAGCCCTTTCCACTCAGTGATCCAGTGAAGTAACATCGAGATCAAAACCATGTTCTGAAAAATAATTGATCTATTCAGCAGCTCACAGGCCTGCATTCCAACCGCCCAAAAGAGCCATTTTCAGGAGAAGCCAGGGGCCAATGTGGGAGGGGGCTGCAGTCTGCTGCTACCCTGGTCTGTGGAGCTTGAACCCCACCACACCCCCGAGGGAGGCTTGGAGCTGTCCGTGGTGCTGAACCCACGCAGTCCCAGAATTGCCAGTGAGTGGAAATGAATACTGGCTAGAGGGACTGGCGGATTGTCTGGGGAGCTGTGCCTATTCTAGGGTCTTGGATCATTACATTTTCCTTCTTTCCAGAGCTCCCAATCCTCTCTCTAATTCTGGATCCAATCCTCTAGTGCCTTCTCTTGTGCTCGCTCTCTCTGGCGGCTGCCTTCGTCCTGAGGAGCTGGTTCCTACTAATCATTTCATGATTTTTCTTTCCTTTTCTTTCCTTTCTTGTTTGGACTCTTTCTTATGATGGCACAGAGCCTCTGGTGGGTCTGAGAAACTTAATATTTTAGAAATACAGACCCATCTCTATTCCATTTACTCAAGCCTCCTCTCCTTCAATTTCTCTTTCTCTCTCATTATCATCACCACCCCCACTTTGCTCCTTCCCCTTCCTGTCTATGTCCTTTTCCTTATTCCCCTGCCTCCTCCTTCTCTACCTCTCCTTCCTCCTTGACACTCTCAATCTCTCTTTCCCTCCCTCTATCCTCCCTTTCTTCTCTTCTCTCTCCCTCTGTCCTCAGAAATCCCAGCCTACGCCATCCATTCCCCTTTCTGCCCTCCCTCTTCTGTCTCTTTCATGATCTTTTCCCAGTCTTTTCATCTCTCCATCTCTCCAGAGACAATCTCTCCATTANNCTTTCTCTCTTTCCCTCTCTTTTCCTCTCTCACCACTTTCTCCTTCCACTCTATTTCCCTCCCTCACTCTTCCAAGATCCCCTTCTCTCCCTACTTTGTCTCTTTCTCTCTCTTTGCCTGCTTCTCTTCCCCTCTTTCCTCGCCCCTCCATCCCTCCTTCTATTTCACCCCATTTCTTTGTGTGTTGTTTCTCTCCCTCTCCCTTTCTCTCACTCCCTCCCTGCTCCCTTCCTCTCTCTCTCTCCATCTCTCTTCCCCCTCCCATTCTCTCTTTCTCTGCACACAGATCTCCTCTCTAGGAGCCCCCAGCTGCCTGGTGAATTCATTTCAGCAGCTATTAGGGATCAGCACCTGCCCTGATACTTGGTGGGAAAGATGAGTTTGAGATAAGATGGGCTGTTTCAATCTCAGCACATCTGTAATTGCATTACCATTAAATTGCACCATTTTCCAAAGGTGAGAGCCCAGGGCCCTTGTGCTGAGAGTCTTCTGTAAATCCACTGCCAAGTCCTGCATGATGTAGAAGCCCCAGGCAGAGGGGAGAGTAGACCCAGCTTGATTTGACCACCATATTAATCCCTCCTTGTCTTCAGGGTCTCTTGTTTTCCGTTTTATTTCAAAGGTAAAAGAACCCCTGGGAATCATTATTTCTAACCTTCTCATCTCACAGATAAAGAAACTGAAGCTTAAAGAAAGGGAATTGCCCAAGGTCACACAGGCGTAAGCCACTGAGTCTGCAGATGTCCCTCATTCTGCAGCCTTCATGCAAGTTAGGACTAGAGCAGGGAACGTGGGCGAAGGGCAAAAAAAAGGATCCAGAATTTTCAGATTCCAAGGGTGTGACCTTGGTCAAATATACAAGGATCTGTCATATTTAGTGGGTATGATACAAAAATGGTACTTGGGTCAGAAGATAGCAATATCATGACTTCTTGTGGCCTGTCATACAGAGAACAGGATTCAGCCCCGAGGAGAGGACAAAGCTGGCAAAAGCTGGATGGGGACTGGGTGCATTCGTGCTCCAGACAGATGGGCTGGTATGCAGGGCAGGACTCTGTTTCCAGCTAGGACCTGGGAGACACAACCAGGAAATCAATGCAGAAGGTGGCACATAAACCAAGGCACTAACACAGGGGCTGGCAATGGGGACTGCAGTCTGGGGGCCCGCCCAGCTTGTGCCTGTAGAAGGAAAAGCTGGGAAGGATGTAGCCTGCAAGAATGGAGCTCAGGATGGGCTGGAGCCCGGATGCAAGAGAACCAGGATGCAGATGGTAGCTGGGGAGTGGATACAGGAGAATCAAATACACCGTATGGGTTGGACATCAGGAAAGGCTCCAGATAGAAGGTTATGAGAAAAAACCAGGCGAATATGGAGAAAGGTCAGTACTGGCAGAAAGCACCAAGCAGAAGAGTTCCAGGAGGCCAGAGAGGATGTCACCTGGCACAAGGGTCTGTCTCCTTAGGCTCTGCTCTGCCTTGTTGGCTCCCTGTTTCCTGCTTCTTAAGGAAAATAGATACAGGATCACATGTAGTCCAGGCTTGTTCTATACTGGGGGATCATTCCCAATGCCCACCTGCTGTTGGCCAGCCTGAGGAATAATGGGTTTGGGGCTGAAGGGGATGAGGAGGGCAAGGAGATCATTACCTCAGTGGCGTCTGGTGGGTCTGGGAGCCCAGTGATGCCCACTCTCTAGCCTCCTGCACCAATAGCAGCAGGAGCTTAACCAGGCAGGCTGAGGGGATACAGATCCCCATCACATCATTCCCAGATCCTGGGCTGGGAAGCCAGTGAGCAAACAAACAAACAGCCGGCAAATGTGTCCTTGTGCCCCAGGGTCAGCCTGCTGCAGTGGCTACACCTGCTTTGGCAAAGCAGTTACTTTGAAGCCCGGACTGGTGCAGAGAGCGTGCAGCACTCAGGGACAAAATTGGGGGGTTTAATGATGTGAAATAGCTCCGTGTATAATCTGGGTGCACTACAAGGGCTGCTGAGAGACTCTAAAAGCTTCCCGGGCCAGCCTGCCTCTGAGGCTGGCCCATTATGTTGTTTGCTGCCTTATGATCAGGATGAAGCCAGCCCCTGCCAGCCCTAGTTCCATGCACACTGCTCCTTTCCCCCAACTCCAGGGACCCTTGGGGCCCCCACCACGGGTCACTGGGCACAAGGTTGGCTGCCCCAGCAATTCTTAGATAAATCAATTAGGATAAATGAGCTTAGTGATGTATGATGCCCTTGCTCCACTGCGTGCCTTCTGAACTATTAGTTCTCTGGAGAAGATTAATTATGGGACTGTCATGCTAATGCTCTTTTAATGGAATCTGTTATTTAAGTTTAAGAGCAGGTATCGAATGTATGGGAGTTAGATACCTGTTATGTGCATCCCAAATCAGAAGCGATGGATGAAGCTAACCTCAGGATGGACCTGTTGAAACAGGAGAGCTAATAATCACTCTGAACTCTGCAGAAGGTTGCACCAAGTCCTGGAAGGTTTTCCTGGAATTGATCACATGTATTTGTGGCACTAACTTTTCTCTCTACTTGGACAGGAATTCTTATGTTGGTAGAAACAGAGTAGAAAAGTGGAAGCTGTTAAAGGGAAGACGCTGGGTGAGCTTAAACAAGCCATGGAGCAGGATGTAGACAGAAAGAATCTATTTGATTTAGGGTCCTATTAATAGGGATATAATATCATGATCAAAGGAGGTTTGGTATTGCCCTAGGCAGTCAGTATAGGAAGTCATGTTTGCCAAGTGACATTGACTAGTGACATGAAGTGGACAGAATACTGAAGTGGCTAGAATAATGAGAGGTCTGAAAACTGAATCCTAGGAAAGTTGCAAGTAGATCCTGGAAGATGAGGATGGGGGTAAGCAGTGGTTCTCAGCACTGGCTACTTCTTAGAATCATATGCAGAAACCTTTAGAAAATACCAATGCTCAGACCTCCTTCCCAGAAATTCTGATTCAGTTGGTCTGAGGTGGATTCAGGCATTAGTAGTTTTTAAAATCTGCCTGGGTGATTCTAATGTATGGCCAGGTTTGAGAACCGCTGCTCTAAAGATGTCACAGGTGGGAGGGATGACGCCATGTGCAGCTCCAGAGAACAGAATACATGTGAATGGATGGATGTTTTTGCCCCAAAACATTGGAATCCTGTGGTGGTGGACCAGAAGAGAATGGGAATGGAGTGAGCTAGTGGGTGGGGTTTGGGCCTTGGTCTGGCTCCTCTATAGGTGTTAACAATTGAGGCACAGCGGGTAGGACAGGTTGAACAACCAGAGAGAGGCACGTGGAAGTGGGAATAATTTGCAACCAACCTCACATTTGTCTACTGAACCTTTTTTTTTTTTAAGATTTTATTTATTTATTTGACAGAGAGACAGCCAGCGAGAGAGGGAACACAAGCAGGGGGAGTGGGAGAGGAAGAAGCAGGCTCATAGCGGAGGAACCTGATGTGGGGCTCGATCCCATAATGCTGGGATCACGCCCTGAGCCGAAGGCAGACGCTTAATGACTGCGCCATCCAGGCGCCCCCTACTGAACCTTTTTAAAGAACAGAGGAGTCAACCATGTGACCAGGATTCCCACCCTCGGAGTACCCTGCGGTGAGAGGTGGTGCAATGGGTATCTCTGGGTAGAAGCAAAACTCCAGAGCTCTATGGAAGGGTCAGAGCATTATGGGCCAAGGCAGCCTTGACTGAGTACATTCACAGCTCTGGTCAGCTGCAGGTGCACAGGAAGTAGCATGGTCCTGTCCCCAGGAAGGAGGAGCCTAGCAGGAATTCAGCAGAAGATCCAAGGCCGCATTCTCCTGAACAAAGGCTGGTACTCAGATGCTGTCCTGGAAGTCAGAACCAGAGGCCCCTCTGGCTGAGAGTGGTGGTGGCATTTGGGGAAAAGGGAATGAGTATTCCCTGAACACCTACTGGAGGCCAGGCCCTGTGCAGGGGCTTCATGCCCACCATTCCTTTGCTCCTGATGACCGCCCTACTGGTTGGGGGAAGTTATGAACATATTTCATATACAGATGTGAAAACGGAGGCTCAGAGAGCTTAAAAGCCCCACCTGGTCATACCCAGGTTCTGTCTGCAAAGCTCTTTCTGTGGTCCCAAGCTGAGGACCATGCTGCCAGCTGTCTACACCTGGGACTGAAGCCAGAAACAGCAGGCATGTTGTGTGTGTATGGGGAGAGCCACACCAACTCCCTGCCAGGCCAAGCCCTCCCTTGTCCCCAGAAGAGAGGAGACAGAACCTGGTGGGTGTTGGAGCCCTGAGAAGTCAAGGCAGAAGCAGGGGGGCATACAGGATACTGTGTGGGGGATATAGGATGGAGGTGGAGCAGGAGCTCAGTGCTGTGTGGTGCTGGTTTCTCTAAGCCAGAGATCTGAGGAAGCCCCAAAGTCATCTGCCAAATGGGAATGTCAGCCTCTGCGCTGTTCCCTGCCATGCGGTGATGGGATGTAAGAGGTTTAGAAATATTACAGACCCCAAATATGGCAAAGTCACCACGCCCTCCGAGAGGAAGCATGATCCCCTAACACCCCCCATAGACACACAAGTATACACACGTACACAAGACACAGACGTATGAACATGTCCATTTATACACAACCTACAAACTTGATCACGTTTATTTCCCTGTTGTCATCACTAAGACTTCGGTAAAGTCTTGTTATTCCAGCCCAGTCTCAGCTAAGCCAAAGTCTTTGTATCCTTGGGCCAGAATAGCAGATCAGGAGTGGGGTCCCCCTTATTGCTCATAGAAGGCACGTGACAAATATTTGGTGAAGGAAAGAACAAATGAATGTATGAGTGACCTTGCATTGTAATTGCAATCTTAACGATTCATACATATAGAACATTTTACAGTGAACAATGAGATTTAATACATTTTACCCCAAATAATCCCATGACAGATAATATTATTCCCACTTTACAGATGAGGCATCCGAAGCTCAGAGAGGTTAAGTCACTTTCCCAAAGATACACAGCTAGTAAATGGAACAGGAAGCTTTAGAGCAGTGAGCCAGATGAGGCTTGTGCTTACAACATCTCAAGAATTATTCAGGCCCTAGTGTCTGGAAGCTCTCCTAGTCTCCTCCCCCTCCAACTCCCATCTCTTTCTACCCCATTACCCTGCCTTCTTTTCTCCAGAGCAATTCTCACTGCCTGACTTTAATTACTCATATATTCCTTTTTACAATCTCTCTCCCTCTAGTAAGTAAACTCCGGAGGACAGGACTCTCTCCCTGTGTTCACCACCACGCGCCCAGTGCCTAGCTGAGTGCCCGGCACACAAATGTCCCACTGAGCAGTAATTCATCCCTGGCTGAAGGACTGCTCCGGAGGGCCTGATGGGGGTTTGGGGGGGTGGAGGTATTCCTGGTGACATGGCTGACTCCTCCAGGTCCTCTTTTGCAAAGGTTCAGTAAACAAATGTACGGCTGGTTACAAATTATTTCTGCCATCTTTCATACAATGGAGTTAACAGCTGGCTGAGCTACAATATATCAATTGTATAAATTTTGAGGGCATTTTCATGTTTCAATCTCCTTATGTATTTCTAGTTGACCAAACTTGTTCAAATTGCCATTAACTGCAATCCCATCACCTGGCTCACTGGGCAGGAAGGCAGTGGCTTGGGTTTAACTCCTCAAGGGCCATGGAAGGGAGAGGGGAGAGGTCTGGCACTGTCAAGGCGTAGAGAAGGGCCTGCTGTTAAAAGTCAAGAAGCTGCTTTCATCCATAGATCTCATTCTTCATTTTTCTCCAGGGCGTCTGACCACCTTCCATCCAAACCTGTATCTGCTCAGACCCTTCTCTCTGGAGACCTTAAAGCCATTTCCTGCCACATTTCCACCAAACCAATGGCTGATAGAGCCCCTCCTTACATACAGTTCCACTTCAAATTCAAAACCATGTAATAGACACGGGGAAGGAGAGATGTTCAGAAACTGGGGGCTCTGTTTGGAAAAGTTGTAATTCAGTGGGAGTAGGGGAAAAGAGTAGCATTAAGAGCATTTTAGAGCTGGAATAAAAACTTGCTCATCTCTCTATTCTTAGTGCCTGGCACAGAGGCTGGCACGTAGCTGGGACTAAACAATGTTTCCTGAATAAACGAATGAATAAATATAATATAAAGACCCCATATGGCTTGGAACCAGAGAACTGGCTTCAAATCCCAGTTCTACCTCTTGTGATCCTGAGCCAATCACCTACCCACTATGCATGGTGGTTCCCTCATCTTTAATGAGCAGAGCATTCAGAGCGGAAAGGTGTCACATGACCCCCTCCTCCAATTTTGCAGAAGGAGAGGAAATCTTGTAACTGTCAGTGACATGCTAGAACTGCCAAAAGTACATAAAGGAGCTACAGCAATTGTGAAACAGAAGTCACAGTTCTATTTATTTTGCAATAATGTAAACTCACAATTTTTAACTTCCAGATTAAAAAAAAATAACCCTTCCATAGCTATATCTAAGAAATCTGTAAACCTCAAACATTGTAGCCCCCCCCCCACCAAGGTCTATGAGATAGACAATGCTAGTGGGGTTTCATGACCGTCAGCCCAGCCAGGGGTGGGTGCTCCCTTTCCTGCAAACAAGGAGGGGGCACTTAAGGAAGTACGGCTCACAGCTGATTGGGGGAAAGCTTCCTGGAGCATGTGGACTGAGCCCAGGGAAACACACGATTCGACAACATGGAGATGGGGTAGGTGAGCTGATATCCCTTGGTGCTGGGCAGATGAGACCTGGAGCTATTTGTTGGGTTCTGTCCTCTCTCAGCCTCAGCCCAGCCTGGCTTTGAGAATAACAACTAAATAACAATAGTCAATTTATTGAGCAGATGCTACGTGCCAGGTACCATGCTAGTTACTTACGTGCAAAATCTCATTTAATCTTTATGACTTTCCCACAAAATAGATATTATTGTATTCTGAGATGACTCCCAATGATCCCCGTCTCTTGATGTTCACATAATAATGCCTGGTGTGATAATCCCTTCACTTTGAGTGTGGGCAGGACCTGGTGACTTGCTTCTCATGAATAATAATAGAATAGGGCAAAGGTGATGGCATGTCGCTTCTGAGACTAGGTTATAAAGGACTGTGATTTCATTTGCCTTCTTTCTCTCTGGCTTTTCATGATGAAGAAAGCTGGAAAGGCCCATGTGGCAAGAAACTGAGGGCAGCCTCCAGCAAACCACCAGTGGTTAACTGAGACCCTCAGTCTGCCAGTGCTTGAAGAACGGAACCCTGTCAACAACCCAGGCATTCATTAGGAAGTGGACCCTTCCCCAGCATAGCCTTCAGATAAAACCACAGCCCAGTGACACCTTGATTGTAAGACACTCTGAGCAGAGGACTCAGCTAAGCCACACCTGTCTTCCTGATCCACAAAAACTGCAAGAAAATAAATGTAAATGGTTTTCAGCTGCTAAATTGGCGGGGGGGGGGTATTATGCAGCAGTAGACAACTAATAAAATTATTATTCCCATTGTATAGATGAGGAAACCAAGGCTCAGAGAAATCACCAAGCTTGCTGGGCCATGCAGGGAGTAAGTGGAGGAACCCAGATTAGAACCAAAGTTTATCTGACTTTGACATCTGCATTCTTGCCCACCATGGACTCCTGACTCTTCTCTGGGGCCTCACACTCCAAAGCTAATTGGCCTACCCGTCACACGTTATGAGGCTCTACCATCAGCCCCTTTATGTCCCTGTCCATGGCTCTCTTATTCAGGGATTTGGCCTTATTGGGTTTTGAGGTTTCAGTCACTTCTTGGTGAGAGTCAGCTGAGGTACATTGATCCCATGATTTCTGGTGCCACCTGGATGTACATGTTGACCTTGTCCCCTGCCTGGAGAAGGTGATGGTGTACAAGACAGTGGCAAAGAAAGAGGGGAGGGAGGGAAGTGATGGCAAGGAGATGGGAGAGCCAATGGTCATGTCCTTTATAAAGCACCCCCGTCACTTTCCTCAGCACCCCCAACCCTCATTCCTGAGCATTCCCTTATAGTCATTCCACCCACCTTCTAGTTCTAGGTAGTTTTGCTATAAGCATCTTTGCTGCACACATTTTTGCCATATTTTCACCGCAAAACTTATTGGCCCTAAGGCAATTTTGCAATCACAAATAAAACCACAAAAAATAAGAGGGATGTTCCTTTAAAAGGACATAATGAAACATGAACAATGAAGAACAAAATTTAAAAGTCTTTATTGCAGGGGCACCTGTGTGGCTCAGTCAGTTAAGACTCTTGATTTAGGCTCAGGTCATGATCTCAGGGTCTAAGATTGAGCTCCGCCTTGGGGCTCTGTGCTCAGTGCTAAGTTTGCTTAAGATAATCTCCCTCTCTCTCTCTCTGTCTCCCTCTGTCCCCCAACTGCTCCCGCTCTCTCTCACTCTCTCTTTCTAAAATACATAAATAAAATCTTTTTAAAAAGACTGTTGCAAAATACAAAGTATTTGAATACATTAAAATATGTATAGACTCATGGCAATGCTGTGCAAATAACTGATTTTTTTTAGTAGATTGTACCAACGCACTTGTCTTCGGAGTCTTTCGACCACAGTATTACACATTTCTCTTCACTTGTGGATTCATCTTCTTGTTCAGGATCGCACTTCTTCGATTTTCACTAAAATTTCTTCCTTCAGAAGTATCCGTTTCCAAAAACTAGGATGCATGTTCGTAAATGAACTTTGCATTGCGATGTGAAAATCTTCTCCGCTGTTGTTCGTTTTTGGCCTATTGTCACATGTCCCTTGATAGTCGTTCCAAAGTCCTCGGGGAACCGTGAGTTCAAACTCTGCATCACAGTCCAGACCATTATGAGGGCTAGGATTTATATAATATAAAAATGGGAGGATTGTGTCAGTGGAGAAATGAAACCAAATGGCCACCCAGTCAATGAAACCAAACTGTCAAACCAAACCGTCAACCGGTTATTTTTTTATCCTTTAGGGCAAAGTTGTCTTACCCTGAATTAGTTATGGGATGAAAATGCTAGCAGCAAAGATGCTTAAAGTGAAAATACTGGACACGCCTTCTTCCTGACACCACTGTCATCAGCAGGACCCCCAAAGCCATCTCAGCCCGTGAGGCTACCTTACCCGCACCAGATTGCTGAGGTCTGTGTAGGCCAGCACCACACTGGCCTGCTCACAGCTGTCCGCCTAGTGCAGATGGACGCACTGGCACCCCCAGTGCATCCAGAACCCAGGGAGCCAGAGTCAGCCAGATTTGGTTCCAATCCGCTCTACCATTCATGCTCTGCGTGACCCCAAGTCCTCTTCAGCCTCAGTTTGCTCATCTGCAAAATGGAAATAATAAGAACAATAATGAAGTTCTTAATCTAGTACCTGGCATGTGTTCAACACTTAACAAGTGTATTAACACTATTATCATTGTTATTTCCTTATTTGTGAAAATGGGAGAATTCTGTATTTCACAGAACTATTTGTTCATGTAAAACATGCCACTGTTGCTTAGACCACTGAGAAGGAAAAATGCTCCCCGATATAACCCCACTGACAAGAACACGTTTCCCACCTCTAAGGCTGTATCTTAGAATCAAGGAACAGAATGAGTGTCCACCTCACAGAGATGGAGAGGGATTGAACGGGGTAATCCCATGGTGCTCAATAAATGTTTATGGAACGGATGGAGGCTGGACTCCTGTCCAGTGCTCTTCCCCCTCTGCTCACACTGAAGCACCCGTGGGGCAGCAGGACAGACTGGCAGAGAAGCAGCTTCCATGAGCCCACTCACTGCACAATTGCTGGGCTCCAAGACCCCCACCCCCACAGAGCTGTCCTTCCTGCCTCCCAGGGAGATGGCCCGACCGCCCTGAGAGGCCTCCTCTTCTGCAGCTGTCCTGTGGAACAGCACTCAGCATTCCATGCCTGAACAGCAGTGCTCCTGGAGTTTCTCCTGAGATTGCCCCCCTCTATGCCTCAGTTTCCTTCTATGTAGAATGGGGTTGATGACTCCTACTACTTGCGACTACTATGAGAAGCCCTCAAGACTATGTCTATGCTCAGATGTGAGGAGCTTGTCCCCCCAGAACGACGTCCCCTAGACCTCTCCGCTGCCCACCTGACCGCCTCCCAAGCCCAAGAAAGTTCAGAGTCTTGTCCCTCCCTGTCAGGTCTAGCCGACCTCCCAAAACAGTGTCCTGCTGGGAAAGGGGACATCAGCCAGAGTCCCTCCCTAAGGGCCACCTCAGGCCCCTCTTGACGCTTCCTTAAGAAATTCTTTCCAGGATCTGCCTTCTGTCCCATCAGCAGCAGGAGCCCAGACTGCAGGCTGAGCAAGGCTAGGGATTAAAAGCATGGGGCTCATCCTCCCCGCAGGCCCTCAGTCAGGTTCAGGGGTGGGGGGGGCTTAGATACAGGGCAGCCCAGCCTCCAGTTCATAGCTCTGCATCCCTCGGGCAGGACAGGCATTCACAAAACTCAGTAACTTGTCCAGTTTTCCGAAATATGAGTTCAGGCTTCTCTGCATCCACGTCTCTCTCCCAAGCACCTCTGTCTAGGAGTGTCTGTCCCTCCCCTGCCACCTCGTGCCATGGTGGCCAAGACTGAGATCCCCTCTCACAGGGCCACTGAGGCAGAGAGAGTGCAGGCACCCCCACCCCCAGTGCAGAGAGTCTGGCTCACCTAGGACCAGCTCGCAGCAGCTGCTTGGAAATAACAGTCCCCCTCTCTCAGTTATGATGAGCTCCTTATCTCTCTGTGCAAATTAGGAGCACTTCATGGTAATCCAGCCCCGCTCCCCGCCTCAGCAGACTCTCCGAAATAAAAAAGCTGGAACTGAGTCATCAAACACTGAAGCTCCCCCACAGCCCCATCCCCCCAGCAGTCACGCCTATGAGGAAAGTGATGCTGCCTGTCCTCCCCAACCTGAGTCCTGCGCCGGGATCCAGGTTCCCAACAGTCTGTACTCAGCTTCCCCATGGGTCATACGGGGGCCCGCCCCTGTGAGCCCGGGCTCAGACCCCACAGAATGCACCAAGAATAATATCCACCATTTATGGAGACCTCAGGACCAGCCAAGCCAGGCGCTGGGCCAAGTGCTTTGCATGAGTAAGTAACCTTATCGAAGACGTAGGACAGCCCCGCGAGGTGGGGGTTTCAGCCCCATTTTTCAGATGAAGGGCAGTGGGGTAGGGTGCTTGGCCAAGGCTGCGGTGCTGGCAAGGGGTGGGAGTGAACTACAGCTCCTCCGCCATCTGAACCACCGTGCTAACAGTGCCCCCACCCACCGCCACGCGCCCCTGGGGATAGTCAGGGCTTCGTGTCAATGCAGCTGTACACACACACTCCCAGAATGCGCCCACTCACATCCTCATGTGTCCAGGACTCGAAGTTAGATTTTTTTTTCCCTTAAATGGACCCAAAAGGAATGGGAGATGGGCTGCAAACCAGGTGCCCAGGCTATAAAGTGGAAAATCAATTTGTAATGGAAGGAGCTGAGATCTCCCGGAGGTGCTTGGGATGGCCAACCAGCTGAGCGAGCCAGGCACCTGCCACCAACGCAGAGGAGCGTCCCGCATGCACCCCTGCGCTGCTCCCTGCTCAGGAGGCAGGACCCACTCAGCCCTGCATTGTTTCCAGACTGCTGTTGACAACAGGTACCCGCGTCCGCGTCCTGCTTCCCGGTGGTGGCTCCCTTGCAGGCACTGAATTCCAAATGCAGCAAAAATAAATATTTTAAGATTCTGTGGCCTGAGTCACCGGAGTTTGGTGGCAGTTAATGCTCCACAGCTGGCCCTGCCCACGGGCCTGCTTAGCATGCAATTAAGATGCAAAATAACACCCCTCAAAAGCTCCCCTCCGGGCCTCTTTGCTTCTCCCTTCAAGGCCCTGGTGGATTAAGAAGATTCAGGAACAGTGGGGAGGCGCTTCTCCCACCAACCTTTATTGGAACAAGTCCCCGGCTGGGTTTATGGCCTTGGCTCAGAGCCCTGCCTAGGGTTGGCTGCCGACCTCCTCCTGGCTCCCTGCAAACTTCCCCCACACCGCAGACACTCAAGTCTGAAAATTCAGAACCCTTCACTGATGCCCCATGGGCCTTAGTTTAGAATCCAACCAGTGACGGTGACCTCCAAGCCAGACCACTTGACTGGCCCCTCTTGAATCTGATCTCCTCTCCCTTCACTCAGCCTCTCCAACCACACGGGCCTTCTTTCAATTCCCCAAAACAAGCCAAACTTTTTCCTGCCTCAGGGCCTTTGCACTTGCTGTTCTTCTTTCTCCTGATCTATATATGTCTGGCTCCTACTCAAACTTAAATATCACCTCTTCCAAGAAACCTTCTTAGACCACCCCATGTAATAAGATGCCGTCACTAGGTGCCAGGCACGGCACCAGGTACTTTGTAACAACCTAAGGGTCAGCAAACGGAGGCATGGAGCTCATCAAGGGCCACACAGAGAGGGTTAGGGCTCAAACCCAGGTATCCTAGCTTCAGAGTCTGGTCCTTAACCAGTATGCTCTGCTCTCTCTGACTTAAGTGTCTTCCTCCCCCCCCCCATTTCCCTCCCTGGCTTCTCCCCTTCTATCTTCATTCAGTTATCTTGTCTGTCACCCCAACTGAATGTCATTAGTTCCTGAATATGGAAGCTTCTTCTATCTTATTCTCTCCTGTTTTCCCAGTGCTCACAGCAGTGCCTGGCCAGGGTAGGTGCTTAATACAGACTTACCGGATGGGTGGATGGATGGATGGATGGATGGATGGATGAAGTGTTCTAATTCATTCCACCTCCTCCTGTCCCTTTTTCTGTAGGACTTTGGAGTCAGCCACATGATACATGCAAGTCACACCTTGCCCCCTGCATGGTACATGGTAGGTCTCCAAGGCCCTGGGGTCTAACGTGGCTCCTTGGGGAAAGATGGCTTAGCATTTGTATCAGGCTCCCTGACTTAAACCTTCTCCTACTATAACTGGTTCCAGAAATAAAAGAGAGACAAAGAAGCAAGGGGTGAGCTTGTGGTTCCTGAACCATGATGGGGTAGAGGGAAACAGGCAGGACAAAAATACAGAGGGAACACCAAACCAGAAGGGGGCCAGCCAGTGAGGCAACTGCACAGATCTCTGAGTCGGTAGGTGGTCAGGAGGGAGGAAGGAGGAAGCCCCCCTTACTGACTGCAAACCACATTCCTCAAGACTGTTATATAACAGAATTGTCACTCACCAGGACAGTTATATGACAGGAGCTTGTGTGAGGGCAAAGTTCTGGTGTCCTTCGGTGACCACAAGGTAAATACGGGCCAGCAGAATGAGGCAGCTATGGAAGAAATTTAGTTAACTTTTAGGCTATGTCAATAGGAGTATGATTTATAGAGTAAGGGAGGTGATTGCCTCCCTGCACCCGCTCTGGCCAGACCTCCCTGGAGTGTTGCATGCAGCTCTCATCACACATTAGGGGGGCCTTACCCACTTTTGAACGTACAAAGAAATAGCCCCAGGCCCAGTAAAGGCTGCCCAGCTAGGAGAAGGGTAATCCAGAAGCCCTTGACTTTTGTCATCCCTGAAGGTTGCCCTGGAGATGGAGCTCAACCTGGAGGGAGAAGGAGGATTTGAGTTCCAGGATCTGTATGGTAAGGGAATCTTACTCTCCGGGGAGTGACATTCGTATCCTTAGCAGTGATCACACCAAGGCTGCAGTCCGTCTGTGGAAGGGGGCAGAGACGATGCTGGCTCACAAAGGGTTAGCCTGGAGGGATGAGCTTGGCTGCCCAGAGTGTGTCTCATATCACCCAGGAGCTGTTAGAAATGGAGAATCTCAGCCCCCAGATGGGCAAAATCAGAATCTACATTTTAACAAGAACCTCAGTGAGAAGCAGTGAGTTCCAGGGCTGGGAGGAGGAGTCGAGGCCTATCGAAAGCGAAATGACTCCATCACCTGTTGGGGGGAGAGGGGTACAGGCTGAGGACTAACCTGTTGGCGGGCTCAGACAGCTGCCATGGAGGGGCTTCCGTTCAGGTGGAGGCAGCAGGCTCATAACTAGGTGAGCAGTGTAAGGAGCCTGGGTGCTGAGCTGGGGCCCGTGCAAGGTGGGGTGTGCCACAGGGAGAGCCACCAGGAAAGGCTTTAAAATAATGGGTGACCCGGTTCAAGGTCACAGAGCAAGGACAAAACAGGAACAGAACTCTAGGTGCCTGGCTCTCCACTCACCTGGTTGTGTTGTGCTGTGTGTGTGTGTGACAGAGAGAGAGAGCTATGCGTGTATAAAAGACTATATGTGAGTACTCAGTGTGGCTCTTGCGAGGGCCAGTGGGCATAAATGCGTGCGCCTGTGTGATTGTGCACATCTGTGTGTTGTGACATCCGCGCTCCTGTACCTGGGTGTGAGTCGTGTGTAAATGGGTGGGACAGGGGTAGCTACGTGTCTGCGAGTGTGTCTGCACGTGGGAGCGTTTCCACAGGCAGAGGTCCCGCCGTCCCACAGAGGTTCCCCAGGCAAAGCAGCACCACACCGTGCATGGCCCTGTGGCCAGGTGGGACAGACCGAGAAGCCCTGGGCTCGCTGGCTGACCCTGGGGAAGCAGGTGCCCCTGGGCTTCCTGACTCACTACCTCTGGCAATTCACGGGACATCTCCATTCCCTGGCTTCCACTCCCAAGTGAAAGTGGCAGGGGATGGGACAAGGGCAGGAGCCACTGTGGCTGTTCCTTCCATCCCCACCCACCCCATTAGCCCTGCCACTGCGGAGGGCGTTCCAGCAAAACTGACCCGTCTCCTGGCCCCACTGCTTGTGAAGGACAGCCCTGAGTGTCCCTGCCCTTCCGCCTCTAGTTCACAGTCCTGACCCAGCCCGGTCCTATCCTAAATATCCCCTCTCCCCTCCCTCACCTCACCCCATACTAGCTATCCAGGCTCAGACTCGAGACAAGAGCTGTCCCGTGCCTCTCAGATGAGCTTTACCAGGAAGGCCCCTCCACCCAAACAGATGCCCTGTGCTTTCAGCCAACCTCTGGGACAAGATGGTGAGCAAGGAGGCATGAGGACAGCACATCTTTCTCTCTCTAGCATATGGACTCTGGATCCCAGGAGGTCAGCTCTACTTTTTTTTTTTTTTTTAAGATTTTATTTATTTATTTAACAGAGATAGAGACAGGCAGCGAGAGAGGGAACACAGCAGGGGGAGTGGGAGAGGAAGAAGCAGGCTCATAGTGGAGGAGCCTGATGTGGGGCTCGATCCCACAACGCCGGGATCACGCCCTGAGCCGAAGGCAGACGCTTAACCACTGTGCCACCCAGGCGCCCCAAGCTCTACTTCTTACCTTGGGCAAGGCACTCACCTTCTCCAAGCCTCAGTTCCCTCATCTGGAACATGGATACATGAACCAACTTCCAGTGACATGCCATGACACTGCATTAGGGGGACAGCAGGGTCTCTTCCCTGACGCCACCAGGGGAGAGCATGAGACCGAGGGTCAGGCTGGGTCAGGAGTGGGTGAGGTCGCCCTGGAAAGGCCCAGTGCTGCTGGGGAGTTGGCCCCTGTGGGGATGCCAAGGTTGCAAGAGGAGCTGAGCAGGAGTCCAGAGATGGAGCCCATGGGTCTGGGATCCCAGAGCCCCAGCCCCAGGGAGACGCGGGGCTGCAGCCGCAGACCTCACCTGCTTCTTGTGTCATGCAGGGTGGGGGCGGCGGCCGGCATTGAGGGGAGAAGGGAAGGGGGTGAGTTCAAGGGCAGGATCTAAATGCCACTCACAGCTGAGGCCCTGTCAGCCTTCCCTTCAGGTGTGGCAGGCTGCGCCAGGGGACAGCTCGCAGCTCAGAGCAGCCAGACCACAGAAATGTCACTAGGAAACATTGGGGTTGGCGGCTGGCGGGGACCGCAGAGGGCGGGGGGCAAGCACAAAGCCAACTGGCCTCAACAGCCCAGAAGCGGCCCCTGGGGCCCCTCAAGGATGGAAGCGGGGCGCTCAGGAAGTCAGCTCTGGGCCTCCCAGGGAGCACGACATCAGGCATGTGACTTGCCTCTTCTGAGCTGCACTGACCCCATCCGGTAAATGGGGTCCTAAGCCAGCCTTCTGGGCCACTGGGGGGGCAAAAGGCCATGATGAACAGCAAGAGCTTTGCCAATTCCCCGGTGCTCAGTGCCCGCTAAGGCCCTGCAGCTGTGTCACGCCGTCAGCCTCCCCTTTATCCTTTTCCCACGGCGCCCATCACAACTTGCTAGTAAGTATTGTACGAAGAGTGAAAGTGTTGACCCTGATGCCAAACAGCCCAGGCTCAGAAGTCAGCCCTATTACCTCTTAGCTGTGCGACCTAGGGTGAGTTGCTTACCTCTCCAGCGCCTCTATTTTCTCATCTGTACAATGGGGGGAACAGAGCAGCACCACAGGGCTGTGGAGAGGATTGAAGGAGTTAATAAGAGTTCGATTGACTTGAGCTGTGATCACTCCTGCTAGTGTTGTGACTAGCGTCGCCCACCTCCCCCCACCACGCACATGTGCACGGACACGCCTAGGGGCACATGACAGTAAGCCCCACAAGAGCAGTAGACAGTAAGCCCCACAAGAGCAGACGGTAAGCTGCTTGGTTCACCGAGGTGGAGCCTTATACACAGCACTTTGCCAGTAAACACTTGTTGGCTGAAAGACAAGTAAATATTTGAGTTCAGTAGCTTGGAGGGTTCAGCGCTACTCTGCCCTCGCGCGCCTCCTGGAAGCTCTGGCTCCTCAGGGATTGCTGTTCCCGCTTCCTTCTCCTCCTCCCCCTCCTCTCCCTGCCTCCTCCAGGCTCTGCTGGGCCCTGCAGGGAAGCAAGGGTGAGCTTCGGCATGAAGCAGAATCTCGACTTTTTTCTTCCCTGGTGTGTGACCTTGAGCGCCTGCTTTTCATGCCCGTCTGAGCCCGTGTCTTCATCTGTACACAGAGGCTACCAAGCCCTCAGCAGCCAGCACATACACTGCACCTGTGCCCAGGGACGTGGCTCTTCCAAATCCCACCCCTACTGGACATCACCACTTTCTCAGATCTGACCACAGCCCCTCCCAAGGCCATCTCCCCACCCTTGACCCTGTAAAGGTCAAGGCCATGATCCATGGCTTTCACATCAACCCCTGCCCCATCTGGCTGTTGCTTCCCTCCAAACTGAGCCTCCCAAGCATCCCTGAGGACCAAGATTGTGGCTCTTGCCTCACGTCTCTTCTCAAACCCCTCATCCCTCTCTGGGCGTCCAAGTGGCCAGTCTAAGAAGGCCCAGCTTCCCCATCTCCTCTGGGGCCGGTGGAGGGGTGCTGAGCCCCACACGCAGGCTGCGGCATGCTGCATGAGCACGGCTCAGATACATTTCCGTGTTATGTGCGTGGGAACCCACTTGCACAGCCTGATCCGTGAGCACCAAGGCAAGGACCAGTGTTCACGCACGCCCGCGTGGCTGCACATGCACACAGCTTTGCTAAATGTGCACACGCACCAAGTGTGGACTGGAACGGGTGCCCACTGCCCTAGAATGGGACTGAGCGACCCAGGGAAGCCACATCAGGGAGTGTTCCAACCCCCCACCATACCTGTAACCCCAAGAAGCACGCAGGAAAGGCAATATAGGAATGAGAGCTTCAAGGCTGGAGATGGGCAGGGGCAGGCAGCCCTTCTGGTCCCCCGACCAGCCACTCTGTTCTCAGAACCCAACCCCCACCCCAAAGCAGCAGCCTCTCCTCCGCAGCAAGCGGAGATGCTCAGGGCTGGCTCCCTCCCAGCAACATGCTGTTGCCACCTAGAGTCATCCCTGGGCATCTCCAGGCCCTGCTGGCTGCCAGCCCCACCCCCGGCTCCCTGCTGGCTCCCACAGTGGGAGGGGGGGATTTGGGAAGGGGACTGCTAAGAGTGGAAGGAGCGATAAGACAAGGGGAAGTCTGGGGTGGGCACTGTTAGGATGGGGCAGGAGAGCTAGGTTTCAGCCCCAGCTGGGTCAGTAGCTCTTCATGTGCTCTCAGGCCCATCCCTGTCTTCCTTGGGTCTCAGTTTCCCCATCTATAAAAGGACAAACATTCACCTATGGCTAGAGATACTCACAGGCATTTCTCTGGCTGGGGAGTCTTGGGGGCTAAGACCTCAAAGGGAGTGGGGAGGACTTCTTAGGAGTAAGAGGCCACCCGAGGCCAGGCCAAAGTCACACTCTAGCTCATGCTGCCTCTGCCAAGAAGCTGGTGCTGCTTTGGGTTCGAATCCCAGCTCTACCACTTTCTCACTGTGGGACTTCGAGCCAGGTACCCAATCTCCTTTCCTCTTTACAATGGATGCAGACAAAACACTTTGCATGGTCCCTTTGCCCCAGTGGGTCCCCAGGGGATGCTAACTGTGTCTAGCTACTATTGTCTGCCCAAGAGGGCCAGAAATGGCTTCACATGGGACCAGATAATCCACATGTGCTTCTGCTGTGCTCCATTTTACCTGAATGGAATCTGCCAGAAGCTGAGTGAGGGGACAACTGTTTCCCTGAATTGGAAGAATTTGGGTCACACAGTGGAAACCCTGGCAACCAGCTCCAAGAGGATGGGGGGGTGGGCGGTGCCTGGCTGCCACATCCCATCTACCTCCAGGGTGGTCTCCTAGACAACAGGATAAGAGCACCTCCAGCCCAGGCCCCCCCCCCCCCCGCTGCCATGGGGCAGCTCATGGGGCAAAGACTTGACCCACTGCCCCAGTCTCTCTACACTTAGCCTATGCAGCTCATGAAGCTCCTCCACCACCCAGTCCGGGCCAGTAGAGGCTCTCGCACCCTAGGTACCAGGACCCACAAGGATACAGCTGCACGCGCAGCCCCTGGATCCTCACCACTGCCCTCCAGGATCTGCCACGGGCTCCCTGATTGCTAATTTAGACTTTCCTGCCATCCCACGCAGGGGAATCAGGGGAAATCAAATTACCGAGTTATTCACTCTTTTTGTACAGCTGATGGGCTGATTAGCTGTCAATCACAGCTCACATTAACATCTGACACTGTGTGCATAACAATTACCAGTCACATTAAGGAAACCTTTCCCTTTCTCTCTAAAGGGAGAGAGGGGAGGGGAGAGGAGGAGGCAGAAGGAGGCACTGGAGAGAGAAGGAGGAAATTCAATCAGCATAATTAGCTCAATCAGAAGAGAGCATCACTTCACCAGCTGAGCAG
Organism: Ursus maritimus; assembly: GCF_017311325.1. Taxonomy (NCBI): domain Eukaryota; kingdom Metazoa; phylum Chordata; class Mammalia; order Carnivora; family Ursidae; genus Ursus; species Ursus maritimus. The sequence continues at coordinate 28,312,873 of NW_024425786.1, forward strand.
AGCTACGGGCCCTGCCAAGGCGCCCGGCTGACCAGCCTCTCCTGGAGCCTCTGCCCACCTTACCCTCCAGCAAGCTCCTGGCCTCTCCCTGCAACCCCAGCTCCCGCTGTGGAGGCTCCCGCTCAGTTCAGTCAACCGCTCGGCCCACCTCCAGGCACTTCTTGCTCCAATCAGGTGGGTCCATTCCTGCTTACTTCTCTGCGATTGGCTCTGACTGAAGAAGGGGGAATATAAAACTCCAAGGACCGAGGCAGAGGTGGGAGTTGGGGTGGGCGTTTGGAAGGAAATAAACTGATAAGGTCGTTGGAAAGAGTGGAGCTTGTCCTGGGCCCACGGACTGATGGGAGGGACGTTGTGTTTGAGGAGGTGCCCGGGCAGACGGGCTTCTTGTCAGCTTGCTTTCTTATCACCAGAGACAGATCTCAGGAAGGATGCCCTCAGCCTCCTCAGCACTGCTCTGACCCAAGGAGCAAGTCACAGAGAGGCCATCCCATCCAGGATGACCCTCCGGTGGAGAGGGCTGTCACCTGGGGCAGGGGACGTGGATGGAGTCAGAATGGTCCAGACAGAGGGAGGTCTGGGCTGCTCCACGGCAGGCCCCCACAACTGGGATGTCCCAGAGGGTGAGGACACAGCCAGCTCTCTAGACCTCTGAATTTCCCGACCCAGTATAATCGTCCGTGCAGGCAGCCATAGCAAAAACCACAGAGTGGGCAGCTTCACCAGCAGAGATGTCTTTATTTTGTCACCGTTCTGGAGGCTGGAAGTCCAAGATCAAGGTTTCGTCAGGTTGGGTTTCTCCCGAGGCGAGGACCCTCCGTGGCTTGCACGTGGTCATCTTCTCTCTGGGTCCTGTCATGGCCTTTTCTCCGTGGGCGACTTCCTGGTGTGTCCGTATGTCTAATCTCTTCTTGTAAGGACACCAGTCAGATTGGATGAGGACCCACCTCATTTTACCTGAATCTGTTCTTATGTCCAAATATAGTCATTTCTTTCTAAGGTCCTGGAAGTCAGAGCTTCAACAAATGAGTGGGGGCGGGGAGGCACACAGAGGCATGATGCAGCCCCTAACACCCGAGAACTAACAGCGACATTGCTGTTGGTGTTGTTAACAGCCGATCCCTATAGCACTTGCTTCATTCCAGATGCAGGTCTAGGTGCTTTCCCTGGTCTCCTGAAATCCTCACAGAGCCGAGCAGGTCCTATGGGGCAGCTATTGCCATTATCCCAACTCTACCAATAGGAAAGCTGAGGTACAGGGGGGTCAAGTAACCTGTCAAGCTAGTAAACGGTAGAGCTGGGTTTCAAACTCAAGCAGCTGCCTCCGGAATCCACACTCTTAGCGACGATCTCATCTCCCTCTCTGCGAGGTTCTCAGAGGCTCACTGACCACACAGGCAGTCCTTCCCAGCTCCCGGGAGCAAGCTGAACCCTGGCCCTGGGCTCTAGCAGCCTCCATGGTAGGGCCAGCTCAGACACCCTCAAGCCCAGGCCTGGTGCCCAGCCATCTTCAGCCCAGGGAGCCCAGACACCACTCCACCGCACTCAGGAGGGGCTCACATGGAGCGGCAGGGAGCACATCCGAACCTAACAGCTGCCAACACTCACTGAGCCCTTGATAAGACGCCAGGCCCTGTGCTAAGTGCACTGCAGACACTGTGTCATTTAATTCCTTGTATCAACCGATGATCCAGAGTCCAGTTTCCATGCCCATTCTCTCCCCTTCCCAGCAAGTCCTCCAAGACTGACCTCAGTTAAGCACACCCAAGGTCACTTCTGAGCCACTGTTTTCTTTTGAGGCATTGTAACCAATTTACTCACTCATTCAAAAAATCATTAGTGAGTGTCTAGGTGCCAGACACTGTCCTGGGGGTCAGGGATGAGTGGGAAAAACAATAGAAAGGATTCCTGCCTTTGTGAAGCCTGTAATCTAGTAGGTTCGGATGGAAAATGAACAGGTATGGAAATAAAGGAATATGTTAATTAAAATTGGAACAAATGCAATAAAGAAATAAAACCAGGCAACAGTTTGGGAATGACTGATGGTGTGCAGTCACTTTAGATGGAGTGGGCAGGGGACGTGTCTCTGAGGAAGGAGGTGACATGGGAACTGAGATCTAAATAAGAAGGATCCAGTAATGAAGGGGAAGGGCAGCCAAGGCAGAGAAGACAGTAAGTGCAAAGGCCCTGAGGCACATTCAAGAGAAAAAATGAAGACCAGCTTGGCCAGAGTGGAGAGAATAGGAGGACTGGCAGGAGCTAATGATGAGGTTCTGGCCCTGAGTCTGCCTTCACATCATCATGAAGGACGAGACGACAGTTCCTCCTAGAGTCTAATTCCAACCCTTCCAACTGCCTTGCTCTGTCTTCAGTGAAGCCCACACTGACATTTGAGAAAACTCATCTGAGTGCCCCTCTCTGACAAAGCACTCCTACCCCAAAATCAGGAGCCTCCCCTGTTCCCCCAAGCATGTCCAGGTGGCATTTAAAGGGTGGCAATGTTTGGGCTGGAGCCTCTATGAGCTCGAGAAAAATCTCCTTTCTGATGTTTCAGCTGCCTTCCTCTAGGCTGTCAGATCGTGACAGGGAACATTTCTCGCCAAAGGTCCCCTCGTGTTACTGCCTAAACACACTCATAAATCCTTGCCTGAACCCAGAAGCAAAGCCCTGTGTTTAAAATAAGAGAGGTGGAGAGACCTGTAGAGAGAGCCCTCCACCTCTCTCCATTCCATTCCCCTCTCCTTTCCTTCCCAGCTCCCAGATGCAGAAAGTAGAAGAAACATTTTCAGGAGTCAGGACGCCTGGATATTTGTGTCTACATCCCCAGCTACCAACGATGTCTCATGGAGGAGACAGATGCATCAACAAACAAGTTCAGTGCATGGTGTAATAAATCAGTGACCTAGGAGCTGGAGAATTCATGGTTAGGTGGGTTAGGGAAGCTCCGTTCATGTATTCATTCAACGACTATTTATTGAACATATACTCTATGCCAGGTGCTGTGCCAGTCACTTGGCTCATTTAGGGTCTGGGTAAGAAAACAGAAACCATTCTAAGGATTTCACACCATGGGAACTTCATGAAGGAGACTGGTTACACAGGTGATGGAAGAGTTGAGAGGTCAGATTAGCACTATCCAAAAAGTAGCAACAGCAGGAAACCACCAGCACCCCTAGGAATGGAAGGACAGTGAGAGAAGATGGTTTTACTAGCTCCCAGAACCCTGAGTTGCCCTGCAGGGAGCTAGACTGCCCAGGAAGGCTGCCCAGAAGAATCTGGAGCCACAGAGGGGGTACACTGTCTGGCAGGAGGTGTAGTTGCCGCCAGAGATGCTATGCCAGGCAGAGAAAAAGTGAGAAAGAAAGCCCCCAGCTTCTCCCTTCTATCCTCCAGTCTCCTGCCAATGCCTCTTATCTGCTAAACTCAGCCAAAAGACAGCTCGCCAGGAGCCTAGAAAACACAGCCAGCAGGAGTCAACCATGCCCTTCCCCCATGGTAGAGTAGAGAAGGAAAAGAGCAAGGGATGGATTCAAGGGCAAACAGTCAAATCAGTGGCACAATCCTAACAACTTCCCAGAGAGAGGACATAGGACATTTGATGTGGGTTTTAAAGCATGAATAGGAGCTTTCCAAGCAGGAAAGGGGGGGGGGGGAACCAAGATCAAAGACAGAGAAGGTGGCTTATTCAGCTAACAGTAAAATATTCTTCTCAGCTGCCAGGAAGAGTGTATGAGCCAAAACAATGAGAAACTGGGTCCCATCTTATAGGGTCTTGATGGCGGAGCTCAGGGGGTTGGATTTCACCTTGTAGGCAGTGGGAACCCCATGGGCTCTTGGTCACAGACAACTAATTAGTGAAGAGGAGGCACCACAGGTTGGGATGAAGGGCAGTGAGGAGCCTTTGTAATTGTCCTAGAGAATGAAGTCTGAACTAGGGTTCTTTCCATGGAGACTGGGGGAAAAGAGTGGATTTAAGAGAATTTTAGGATGCAGAGCCAACAGGGCTTGGTGGTTGACTGGCTATGGAGAAGAGAGAGAGGGAGAAGGAGATCAAAATCTGGCATTTGTAGATATCTCCCTACCTTCTCCTTCCTCCCACCTGTAGGAGAGACCTCCACTTACCTCCTAATAGCCAATATCTCTTCTTCCCATTGTATTAGAATCCCCAGTTTCTGGTTGGACAAAGTGCCTCCCAGAATAAAGACTACATTTCCCAACATCCCTTGCAGCTTGATACGGCCATGTGACTGAATTCTAGCTAAGGCTACATAAGTGGAAGTGTCATGTGGTTGCTCTGGGAGCCTTCCATAAAGGCAAATGGCATGTGTTCTTTGATTCCCTTTTCGTCTCTCTTCTTCACCTTATTTCCTACACAGTAGGTATGATGGGTGGAACTTTGGCCGCTATTTTAGACCAGGGAGCTAGAAAGAGCCTGGATCTCTAAGGACTTGGCACCAGCCTTCCATTGCCTACATCAGACTTGCAGGTGAAAGAAATAAATATCTATTTATTAAGCCACTACTATTTTGAGTTTGTCACAACCAAACTTAATCCTGAATGATACAATACCCCCCCATCCCTCTGGCAATGATTTAAATATTTCATCTCCATTCCTCCTCAACAATCCAATGATACAGACAATATTAAGACACCCAACCTACAGATGAGAAGACTGAGGCCCGGTGGGGTTAAGTCACTCAGCCAAGGTCGCACAATGAGCAGGTGATGCCAGTGAGATCCGAACTCTGGAAGTTTGACTCCAAGTGCTCTGACCTCCTCCGAGGCACCTTCTTTTCCCTCCCCAGATGTTTTTCATCTTCCCTCCTGCTTCTTTCAGCCTGACACATGCTTCGAGCAATAATAATGGCCTCAATAATAAGGATAATAATAATAAGAGCGCTGAGGTTTGTTCTTTCGTAGAACTGAACAACTTCCCATTATTTCTGCCAACAAATTAGTCTTAATTGCACTCTGGCATCATTAGGTGCATTTGGGAAAACATAGAAGGCCCCCAAAATGTCAAGAATATAATTTGATCAACAAAACATCTGAAAGAGAAAAAAATCAGTAGATGCTTATAAAAAAAAAAAAAACAACCCACTGGGCTGAATTTTATAATCTGTCCTTTTAACTCCTCTCTTTGTAAAAGACAAATTACACCTTGGTGGCTTCTGGGCTCTGCCTCACTGAACAGTCACTGAGCTGCCTGTGACACTTCCAGCTGAATTTGTTCCCTGCTGTCAGCCGGGGGGGGGGGGGGTTCTTCCCGNNNNCCGGCGGGGGGGGGGGGGTTACTTCACTGAGAGAAAAAAGTGTTATTTGGGTTATTTCCCTGCTTCCACTCTTGCCCCTTTACAGTCTAATCAGCAGAGAGCAGCCAGATGAGGCTTTAAAAACCTAAGTCATATCGTGTCACTCCTCTGCTCAAACACTTCCAGTAGCTTCTCCTTCTACGTAGAATAAAAGACTGAGTCTTATTCGTGACCTACTAGACCCTGCATGGTCTGGTCCTTGCCCATCTCTGGCCTCACCGCCAAATCTCTGTGCTTCCTTTTTGGTGCTCCTGCTTTAACGCATCTGCCTCGGGCCCTTTGCACTTGCTGCTCCCTCATCTGGGGATGTCCGTGTGGCCCTCTCCCTCCCCTCATTCAGCTCTCCGAGAAGGGTTACCTCCTCAGACAAGTCATCACTGCCTACCATGAAACAGCATCCCTTGTTGCTATTGCCCTTCTTGTTCTGCCTTTTTTTGTTGATCATTACCTGCCATCACAATATAAATGTGTGTGTGTGTGCGTGTGTATATATGTGTGTATGTGTGTGTGTGAATATATATATATATATATATATA
>NW_024425786.1:28318730-28451027 GCF_017311325.1 Ursus maritimus
TATATATATATATTTTTATTGTCTTGTTCCCCAAGTGGAATGTAAACTCCATGATGGCAAGGACTGTGTCTGGGTTGTTCCATACCTCAAACAATGCATAACACTCCATAAATATTTGTTGGAGGAAGGGAAGGAGAGAAAGGGAAGGGAAAGCAGGGAAGAAAGGAGGAAGGGAAAGAGGGAGGGAGGAGAAGGCTGGGCAGAGCCTGCAGAAGAAGGCATCAGAGAGAATAGGGAATAAATTGCTCTTGAGGACCAAACAAAATGAAATTCAGTTACAGGGTTTGGAGTCAGATACAGGAAGTATTTTTTGACAGTGAGAGACGTAAGTAAGGTTCTGGAGCTGGATGGGGCAGGGTGGGGGTGGGAGGGAGGAGGAGATTTGCAGTTAGGAAGTGGGTTCCCAGAGCGAGGGTCAGAGGGAGGGAGGCCATCTAGTTTTCCTGGGCAATGTGGGGAAGGCCAGGCAGGGCTGCATTCCCTCCTCCCTCTCCCTGCCTTCCCATGGGAGCAACTGGAACAGAAGGGACGTGGGACTCAGGGAAGGGAGGGGGGAAGAGGATGAGGCAGTTCTTTTCTCTTAACCTCCCGACTAAGTTACAGAAGAAATCTCGAGTAGTGAATCATCCCTCTTTACAATCAAGCAGTTATTTAAAATGGAAAAAGGAAAAAAGACACAGAGAAAGAGAGAAAGCGGGAGATTATCACCCGCCAGCTTTCTCCCAAATTCCCGGCAATCAGCCACTGAGATGTGTCTAATCTCACGATGAGCTGCTTTCCTGATTGAGGGAGCTAATTGCGGGGCTGACACAGCTTCCCGGGAAAGTACTTGTAGACAAAAATGCCAAGTGCTACCACCACCAACAAAAATACATCCAGCACACTCGTAATGGCTCAGGACCCAAGAGGCCCGCACTGACTGAGACCACACCCCACCCAGAGAAAGGGAGGGACACTCTGGAGGCCAGTCAAAAGTTCCAGGAAACCCTCCAGGGAGAAATGGGTGCAGGACAGAAACAGCAAACCCACAGAAGTGGAGAGCCAATAAACCTAAGAAGGAAGGTTCAAAATCACGAATAGTCAAAGAAATGCCAATTACAACAACCACAGTACCATTTTTGTGGGTGAAATTAGAAAACGTTTGGGGGGGGGGGAATACTCATGTTGCCTATGTCGGTAGTGATGAAAAGTCAAGACCCTGGGTAGATTTCTTTGGTGCTGGGGGTTTATCATCAAGACACCTGGGTGGAATGGGTCACAAAGGCACAATGTTTTTTGGCCGCTATGAGCACAGAGCCCCCACTGAAATAAGAAGAAATGGCTCCACCCGCTCTGGGTACAGCTGAGCTCCAACCACCTGCTTCTGGTTTTCTGTGGCTACCTGAATGGTACCCAGAGAAAGGGCTTGATGGTCACTCCACCCAACAAAAGCCCCACCATGGTCTCCTTGGGGCCGTGTTCTGGTCTGGTTTGGGCTCTTTCCCCCATCCCAGAACTAACCCATTGTGGCAGGAGTACCTAGTTTCTTTTCACCCAGCATAGAATCAGAGTCTCCAGAGCCTGGAGATGGCATCTAAGGCAAGCACCTCAACGCTTCATTGCCTGCCTGACAAAATAATAATACTCCTTCCTGCAAAAATGTGGTGAGAGGCACGTTCCTGTCACTATTGGTGATGGAGCAAATTGATACGAACTTTCTGGAGGACGATTTGACAAAACCTTCAAAATGTTCATTCCCTTTATCTTCTTGGAATCAGGAGGGGGAAAACATGCTTCAGCCACTCCCGCCTGCCAGACACCCCTTTATGCCCAATCCCATTATGACTCCCACTGCACCCCCCCACCAAGAAGAGGGAGTCACCATCTGATTGGTCAGAGGCATCAGTCAGCCCAAGTTCATTAGCAGCAGGACCCTGAAACCAGTGTCCCTATGGCATGCTCCTGGTGGTGCTTCCTACCCTGTGGGAAGGACTCAGTGAGCACACCTGAGGATATTGCCCCAAGGAGAAGGGGAGTACTTGGCATCACTGGAGCCTCGAGCCTAAGCCACGCACCTTGTGATGGTTAATTTTACGTGTCACCTTGATTGATCATGGGATGCTCAGAGATTTGACTAAACATTATTTGGGGGTGTTTGTGGATGAAATTCGTGTTTGAATCAATGGACTTGGCCAATGGTTTGTCCTTTCCAGTGTGGTTGGGCATCATCCAGTCCACTGAGGGCCTGAATAGAACAAAAGGTGGAGGAAGGAAGAATTCAGCCTCTCCTGCCTGATTGCTTGAGCTGGGACATTGATCTGCTCCTGCACTTGACATTCCTTGTTTTCAGGCCTTTGGACTGGGACTGAATCACACCAGCAGCTTTCCTGGGTCTCCAGCCTGCAGACAGCAGACCACAACTTCTCAATCTCCATAATTATGCGAGTCAATTCCTTACGCTAAATCTCTTCCTACATATATACAGACCCTATTGTTTCCATTTCTCTAGAGAACCCTTGCTAACAGGCACCCCAAGACACTCAGCCTTGCACTGGAGTTCAGAATGTGGGACTTTGGGTGCTCACACGGTTATGGGCAAAATGGCACTTGATCCCAGGCCTGCTGTGGTTCCTGACATACTGCTTCTCGACATCCTCAAAGGCAGGTGAGCCGTGACGGGGAAGGCTGGACTTCAACATGTCTGAATTCCTGGCAGTAGTAATATCATTGAAATTTCACCCTAATTTCTTTTTTTTTTTTTAGTGTAAGGATAACCCACACAGCAGCACAGCATATGAAGTGTATTTATTTTCATTGTGTAGCTTGATATCAGATTTTTCTTTCTCTACACTCCTACAATGTCCACCAGGATCAAGATAAGGAACATTTCTAACACCCCGTAAGCTTCTATCATGTGGCATGTGTTTGTGTCTCCCCCGGATGTAATCAACCATTCTGGGCTCAATAAACATGAACTCATTGTGCCTATTCTAGAAGTTCGTATAAATGAGGTCACACAAAAAATTTTTTTTCATTCAATAAAATACCTCTGAGATTCATCCATGTGCGTGCTGTGTGCTGGCAGTTTCCTCCGTTTTATGGCTGTATATCCACTGTATGAACGTAAGACAAACTATTTAATCCATTTAACTATCAGTGGTCATTTACATTATTTCTAGTTTGGGGCTATGATGACTAGAGCTGCTATGGATATTCTTAGGCATGTCTTTTTATGGACACACACTCATTTCGTTTGAGTATGTACCTAGAAGTGAAATTTCTGGGTCATAGTGTAGGTGTGTATTTAACTTGAGTAAAAACCATATTCTGAAATGGTTATACCATTTTCAACAACACTAGCCACGTATGAGAGCTCCAGTCGCTTCTCATCTCTGCCAACACTTGACACCGTCGGTCTTTGGACTTTTTTTTTTTTTTAAAGATTTTATTTATTTATTTGACAGAGCTAGAGACAGCCAGCAAGAGAGGGAACACAAGCAGGGGGAGTGGGAGAGGAAGAAGCAGGTTCTTAGCGGAGGAGCCTGATGTGGGGCTCGATCCCATAACGCCGAGATCACGCCCTGAGCTGAAGGCAGACGCTTAACCGCTGTGCCACCCAGGCACCCCGGTCTTTGGACTTTTAACCATTTGATGTAGAACGGAATCTCATTGTGGTTTTAATGTGCATTTCTATGATGAGTAACAATACTGAATGCTTTTTTGGTTATCTGTATATCTTGTTCCTGAGCACTTCTTTAAATTGTTTGCCCATTTTTTAATTGGGCACCTTAATTTATTTTTTCTTTTTTTAAGATTTTATTTATTGATTAGAGTGAGAGAGAGAGAGAGCACACAAGCAGGGGGAGCGGCAGGCAGAGGGAGAAGCAGACTCCCCGCTGCGCAGGGAGCCTGATGCAGGGCTCGATCCCAGGGTCCTGGAATCATGACCTGAGCTGAAGGCAGATGCTTAACCAACTGAACCACCCAGACGCCCTGTGCTCCTTAATTTCTAAAGGGATCAATATTGAAGAAATAATCAGAGAAGCAACTTCATGCATGAAAACGTACAGCACAGCATTGCTTATAAAATCAAAAAACAAGAAACAACCTAAATGCTTCACACAGAAAATTAGTTAAGTAAATCATGATAGAATCATCTATCCCAATGCTAAGTAGCCATTTTAGAGGATCCTTATGATAGATGTTAATAAAATGGGGAAAGGCTTATAATGTAACGTTTTGATAGTGACTTTTCTCTAATGTAAGCATTAAAAGACAAACTGGAAGGAAAAACACCAAAATGTCACTGCTGGTTATTTCTCAATGTTCTACAATGAGCACATATTACTTTTATAATCAGGAACACAATAAACATTATTTTTTTTAACTGCTGAGGCTATTAAGTCTGACTGAAATGGAGTATTATGAACAAACCATTGCTTGCACAGAAACTATTCCTGTGACTTTCACCATCTTTGGGCACAATTTTCTCAGCCTGAATACCTTACAAACACCTTCTCAAGAGAAAATCGTTCTGTTTACTCCACATGCTGTAAAGGCACCTTTGTGTCTGTGTTCCGATTAGGTCTCTATCAAAGGATGCCAGTGTACCACTCAGATTTGAAAAGACCTAAATGGGACTCAGTAATGGGGCATTTAGGAACAGGTAGGCTCATCTGCAAATGGACACAATTCTGATCCTAAGCAAAGGAGAGAACGGCCACAAGGTTCATGACGGTAGGGACCTCTATGCCTGTGCTCTTCACTCTTGCGTCCCCGGTGCCCACCATAGGAACTTGGGCTCCATAAATATTTGTCGGATGAACGAGTGAATGAATTTAATGATAAGAGTACTGATTTTCCCTTTCAAACAATCCAGACCTGCATACACAAAGGAGTGTTTTCCCCACAAAGACCTCCCCTTGGGAGGCTATAAATAGTTCTTACAATAGCACTCCCATGGCATAATACATTAGACACTTCTTTTATAGAATTACTTCCAGAGTCTATAATATATTCCTCTGAATAGTCTCAGGGTGGCAAATCAGCAAGAGTAGAAGGAAGGCCTTCTAGAAGGGAATGTTGGAGGTGAGGCAGGATGCAGCCACCATCTTTTCCTCCTAGGCACAGAGGAGACCCCAGACCAGGCAGGACTGTACAGAAAGCTTGATCCAAACACAATGGACCAGCAGCATCACCTCCTCCAGGCTTCGGCACACCCCCTTCCACCATATTAGCCCTCCTAAAGCTCATTCTCATCCTGTCCCTTGCCTACCTCCAAACCTTTGATGGCTTCACAATAGAGGCCAAGCCTCTTAGGTCTTTATTACGGTCCCCCAGGGTCTGTCTCCTTCTGTTCCAGACTCATCTCCCACAACTCCCTGGTGTGTACTTCCCCAGGGGAAGAGGGCTGCATCCTGAGACTCTCTGTGCTTCCCACCCATCCAGGCTGGGCTCTGAGAAACACCGTGATGTTGGAGGTCCATCCATAGCTCCATCACACTCGAGATTGGGCAGGGAAGAGTTGGAACAATATTCTCATCAAGCCAGGAAGCTCTAGACCAGTGGTTCTCAACCCCGCCACACATTAGAATCAGCCGGGAAGCTGTGACAGACTGGCCAGCTGGCCACCAAGGTTTATGATTCCCTCCGAGTGAGGCTAGGAAGTGGCCTCCCTGCCAAGGACTAGATTTCCAATTTCCCTTGCATAGAGATGGGACCATTGACGGAGCTCTTGCCAGTGGAATGTGGGTGGAAGTCACGTATACCACGTCTAGAGCTGGCCCGTACAAATCCTCCCAAGCAATCCTCCATCTGCTGACTCGATGTTGAAGGCCAGGTGACCCTGGAAGCCATGAGTCGATGATGGCAGAGCCTCCATCAGCTGGGACCTGAATGACTGTGTGGAGCATAACCACCAGGCAGAATGAACTTTACAGGAGCAAGAAATCCTTCTCCCACTTAAGGCCATTAAGATTTAAAGGTTTGCCTGTTAGAGCCACTAAGGCTACCTTAATATAAGACTCTTTTGAAAAACGGCGTGCTTGAGCCCTAGCCCCAGATTCTGATTTAGTTGCCGGCCGTGGAGCCAGGCTCTGGTATGTTTTAAAGGCTCCCCCAGGTGACTCTAATGTCAGGGCTGAGAACAAAGCTCTAGGTGCTCAGAAGTATTCATAGATCTTGAGAGCTCATTTACCATATCATGGAGCCCCACCCTGGGCCAGACACTGGGCTACTCCCTGGAAGCTTCGTCCCTGAAGCCGGTAGAGACTCAGCTTCTTTCCCACCCATGACCATGGCCCCAAATCCTGCTACCTTAGACTTCAAGGCACATAGAGTTCTCCCACAGCCAGTGCCTGCTTGGGGCCTGGCAGGCCTCTCTCCCAGCCATGCACCCAAGACCCTGCCTACCACCTGAACCAGAGTGTGGAGGGCAGAGTGTGGATTTTCCTGCAGCTGGAGAAAGGTTTAAAAATTCCCTCTGGGCAGCCCGTGCTGCTACCTCAAGCACACCAATGCCTTTTAGCATTGCACCAAACATTGGTGGTCCTTGAGCTGGCGTCAGAAACACAAGGATGGTTAAGATGTGGCCCCAGCCCTTGAAAAGCTCAGTCCAGTGGCAGACATAGACTGTGGTCCTGGGGATGGAGCAAAGGGGTCATCCAAAGCCATTCTGGGTCCCTTACCTACTGGTGTGGTGGGAAGAGCACTGAACCCCTAATGCTGCCGCTTGCACTGCCCTCAGATGACGTCAGCACAGTGTGGCCAGAGCCACCATAGGTGCTGAACAGGGCACTGCAGGGTTCCACAAGAGGGAGTGGCTAACTCCTGGAGGGCATCAGGGAAGACCTGAGGGAGGACTTGAGATTTGAGCTGGGTCTTAAAGGAAAGCAAGAATTAGTTGGACGGACAAGAGGGACAGGCAACGCAGGTAGAAGTCACAGGAGCAAGAGAGTGCAGGAAAGCGTTTAGAAGTCAGTTTGATCCGGCGGGAGACAGAGGAACAAGGGGCTGGGGCAGGAGGATAAAGCTGGAGAGGGAGCTGCAATGGTTTGAAGAGAGCCCAAAATCTGAGGCTCGGGGTTTGAACGGCAACCTGTAGGCTCTCAGGAGCCCTGGATTCATGATTTATGACGTGGATTCATGGTTTACAAAGGGGGCTTGGTAATGGGGGTGTACCAATGAGCAGGAGAGAGGCAGGAGGTGGGAGCCCAGTGGAGGGGCTATGAGTTACCCAGACAGAGGTGATCAGGGTCATGGCTGTGGTGATGGAGAAAAGGGGTCACCCTCAGGAGCCCCAGGGCTCCCGCCCCCAAGAGGCAGCAGCGTCGCTTGGAGAGAATCCTGAATGTGGAGCCTCCGCCTGCTGTATCCTTGGTCCAAGATGCTCTCCTTCCATCTCTTTATTCTCATCCTTTGGTTCTGAACAAGCACCACTTCCTCAAGAGAGGCTGGCCCAGGCCATCAGATCAGAGTGGGTGGTGCCTCTGTTTCTCCCCATCACACCCCCCTGTGATTTCACGATCTGTGACTTTATTCATTTGTTCACGGGTTTCTGTAAGCCTGTGAGGACAGTCACCTCAACTGTCCTCTTTACCACAAATCCCTGGCTCTGAGCGCAGTGCCTGGGGTGGAGTCGGTGCTCTGCAGGTTACATCACTGGCCCCAGGTCCTTGTTCTTCCTGCACCCGTGCTCTTTGCCATGAACTTCGCAGTGGTCTCTCACTGTGGGTGGGATGGACCTCCCACCTCTTCATTTGAGTCTGGCAACGTGACTTGCTTCTGACAGTAGAATAAGGTGCAAGGGGCCATCTGCTAGCTCCAAGTTTGGGCCCCAAGAGACCTTGTGACGTCTGCTCCCGCCCTGGCGAGGAGGTGCCAGGCTCGTCCACGTGTCTCAGGACGGGGAGGAGAGCCACCCCCAGCCAAGTTCAGCCCAGGGCAGCTGACCCAAAGATCTAGGGACAGAAATAACTAGAAATAACTGGGGCTCTAAGCCACTGCAATCTGGGGGCAGCTTGTTACGTAGCAATTTTCTCTGTCTGTAAAATAAAGGCACTTCCTGGGGCTGGTTTAAACATCTCTGTCCAAGGTCTCTGGTTTTTCTTTGCCCATGGCAGTTCCCAGCCTCCCAGTTCTGCCCTCTCCCTCCTCTCACACACACTACTGCCTTGTGTCAGCCCCAATGAATAAGCATGCGGCATCCACTTTGCTGGGGCCAAGTTCATGGCTCCTGAGAGCCCCTCTTTACTACTGCTGCCTCTTCTCCAGCTGCTGCCCCAAGGCCCTGAGTTCTGATGTGCAAATCAGAGAGCCGCAGGCAGCCCCAGGAAGAGCCTTGTCCTTGCCAGGATGGCCCAGGTGAGCTCGGGGGACAGTGGCTGGGCTGGATTTCGAATATGAGGGACCCATCTGAGCGGGTTGTAAGACAGGAGGGCCCAAAGTCATGGAGTCTTAGGACTGACTGCCTGGAAGCGACCTTCATCTAACATATGGGGAAACTGAGGCATAATTCATCTAACGTATGGGAACACTGAGGCACGAGAAAGTAAATAGACTAGCCCAAGTCAATGAGCCAGGAACCAGATTCCCTGACTGCCAGCCAAATGCTCCTTCCACTGCCCCCTGCTGGTCACAGGCGGGGCAGAGCACAGGCAAAGGTTGGAGGCTGGAATTTATTTACTCCTTTGCTGACTTATTCAACCCCCAGGAAGGGGACCCCTGCCATAGGCCAGATCTGTGCTGGGGGGTGGGCCATCTATCCGATGTCGGGTCCTGTGTTAGGGAGCTTATGGCAGAATCTGAGCTGGGTGAGCTCCTGGGGGCCAGGCGATGGGCTGGTTGAGCACCTACTTACTGTGGGCGGGTTCTGTGCCAGGTGCCACCTACTCAATGGCAGATAGCCCAGGGACTCAGCCCCTCTGCCTCCGGGCCAGTCACTCTGCCACCCCTCTCTCTCTCTGGTTGTTTGGTCTTCCTCCCCTTGCTCTCAATGGGCTCCTGCTGACTTATCTCCTTCTCTCGCTTTCTTCTTTTCTCTGCCTCTGAAGTTTTCTGTCTGGGTCTGTGTCTCTGTGCCTCCCCCCCTGCCTCCTGCGCGGGCTCTGTCCCTCTCTGCCACCGCCACTCCACTGCGGTCTCTGCCTCAATCTCTTTTCTCTCAGAGCGTGTACAGCCCTTCTCTCTCTTGCTCGGGATTTTCATGTTCTCCCCTCTCTGTCTCCGTGTCTCTGTGACTCTAATGCTCCCGGGGTCTCTGTCCCTCTCTCCCAGCCTGTTTCCCCTTTCCCAACCCCCTGCACCCTCACCCTGGGGCTCCGTTTCCCGTCAGTTACAATTGCAAACACGTTTGCTGAAGTAACCCCGCTCTTTCTCCGTGATGGGTAACAAGAGGCCGTATGTTTGCACTGACTGGAAATCCTGAATTCCTTCTCAGCAAAGAAAGACAAGCACCCTCTCGGTTTATAAATATTAATTATAGGCACCGGGTAATGAGAGAACAGGGTGGCTGTTGGCTGTGATCTCTGATTGTTTGACTAATCCTAGAGACAGTTTAAACAAGACAGTTATTACCTGACGGGAAGAGGGAATGCGGAAGGAGCGTTGTGTCCTTTCAGGAGGATGGGCTTGGCAAAATGGCAAGGGACACACACTCACTAAGGACACCTGAACAGTGACCTTGGGCAAAGCCCCTCTCCCTTTCTGGGCCTCAGTTTCCCCTCTCCCAAGAGGATGCCCTTCTAACTCTGACCTATATGATATGAAGGAGCCGCTTTGTCAGAGGGTTGGGCAGACCATTTCAGAGCATCCGGAGGGATCGTGGACTGACGGAGGGAGTCATGTGGGGCAAGATCAGGCTCTTCTAGATCCTTGGGGCGATTCCTGAGTCTGTGCTGGTGTGAGTCAACTCCCTGCAACCCAGGGAGAGGTCCTGGCTTGAGGCAAAATCTTGAACAGGAACTGAGGTATGTCCGTGTTGCCAGCCAGACTTTCCAGATCAATCACCAGCTGGACAGACCTTCCACGTACCTCAGTTTTACTTTCCGCAAAATGGGAGTGACGAGGCATAAATTGATGCAGCGCTCCTTAATGCCAGAGTTAAAAGTCAATCTAAATTGAATCGGATAAGTCCCAGCCTGGCCTTGTCTGCTAGAGGCCACTTCAACTATTGCCCTCTCGCCAAGCTCACGTCTCAATTCAATAGTTATTGACATTATGTGCAAAGCACAGAAGCGATTCCCAACACGCAGCCAGGAGGAAGCCTTGGTGGAGGAAAAGGAGCAACATCTGGAACAAGGAGTATGCCTCTGAGAGGTCCCCACGGTGAGGCAAAGTGGGCTAGTCCTTCTAGAATGTGTATTTTCTAAAAGCCCCTCTCCCCTGGGGAGATCTTTACACTGGCCGCGCACCACACCGGCATGTCTTGGGAGCACGGGTCAGCCTGCAGGAGAACCGCTGGGACACGTGTGGTCCCCACTTGGCAGAAGCAGAACCCGGGCTAAGAGGCATCCCGATCATCTTGCCCAAAACCAGGCAAGTAGAAAGTGGCCAAGCTGGGAGTCAAACCCAGTCTCTGATCCCAAAACTCAGCTGTAGGTCCTCACTGGATTCCCAGCCCCATGGGCCTGCAACATCTCCCAAGGGCACAGGAGCCCAGCAGGCCTCCCCTCCCTGAGACCCTACCCTCCCATCACGGCAGTGGGGCCCAGGCTGGCCCAGGGAAGGTCCTCACAAATATTTACTGACCGAATGGAGGAGGGAGGGAATGTTCTTCAAGTTTCTGGTCGTGTTTCCACCAGGGACTCCTTGCCTGATAGTTTATGAACATGTCCCTGAATTCAAATCTTAGCTCCAACCCGTGTGTGTGTGAGACCTTGGGCAAATTAGCCTCTCTGGGCCTCAGTTTTCTAAACCGTAAAATGTGAATAACATTAGAAAGGACTTCACTTTCATAGAGTAAGTGTTAGATCAGTGTTGGCTATTATTATTAATAACTGCCTCCTGACGTCCCTCATTCCAGAGCCTCTGAAGACACCTTACCAAATTTCACAGGAAGGTAAATGAGGAGGGAGCATCAGGCCGCCCTTGTGATCACGCTAGATGCCTTCCCTTAGCGTGGTTAAGGAGCCTGGGAGGGGGCGGGGTTCCGGCTCAACCCTGGCTCTCTTGAAGCCAGCGGCAGGGAGAGCCACCTCCACTGCCCTCGGCCTCCCCAGCCCTCAGTCTGTGGACAGGCACCGCGGGCCCCTCCTGGCTGACCCTGGACAGGGATTGAAAGCTCACAGCCCCATGGCTCATGCAAGTCCCAATCTGGCAGGACTGGGAGGGGCTGGGGAAGACAGTGACCTGCTTAAACTAACAAACCTTTGAGAGTCCCCATGGCACCCCGCAGGCTCAGGCCCAACTAAGTGCTTCCCGAGAACCCTTTCAACTCCAAGTACAGACACAGCAGAGCGGGTCCTCAGGGACCCATAGGCTGGGCTTGCCACACGAATCAGAGCGCAGCCGGCCCAGGCAGCGCAGGGCTGGCAGTGAAAGGAGCTGAGTGTCTTCCGCCTCTTCCTGAGCTTTCTCTTCTCGCCTTCTGAGTAGCTCGAGAGGCTCCCCAGCCTTCAATCTTTCATGAGGCCCCAGCACACAGCAGACCTTCGCTGGCGTCTCCAAAGCAGTCCCTGGCTGGCTCAAGGGCTGAGATGCAAACCCATTTTCCGGCTGGGCAGCTCGAGGCTCCGGCCCTCCTGCCTCGGGTACTGCTGACACTGCCCGGAGGCTTACAGTATCAGCGAAATGTGTGTGCGGCTCGCTCACATCTGTGTCCCTCCCCAGCCTCCCTCCTGCCTTCCTGCCCTCCCACCACCCGTCCTCCCCAGCCTGCCAGGCTCCTGCCAAAGCCCTCACAGCTCCCACTAAAGATTTCCAGGAAAATCTTCCTGCAGATTCAAAAGGAGCTCAGCACTAGTCATTCACATTTTCCACCTGGATCCATCCCTGTGCACGTTCATTGAGCAACTATCCGTTCCATTGACCAACCTTGTCATCTGGGGCCAGCATCTGGATCTGGGCCTCAGTCTCCTCAGCGGCAAAGCGAGGGGCGTGAGGGGACCTACGTCCGAGGGTGAGTGAGGAGCAGCGAGAAGTTGCCCACAGTGTTTATCCACGTGCCTGGCCCACAGATGAAGTGAACCAGGCGCCCTGGCTGTATTAGACGTGTTTCGTATTCGCCGAGTCCCTACTGTGCGCCCAGCCCCGGAGCCACACAAGTGAAGCCCACCAGCATCCCCGTTCTCCAAGAGCTTGCTAGGACATGGAAGAACCAGACCGGTAAATAAAAATGCCCATATGGTGGGAAATGTTTGCAGCGTAGAACAAGGTACCTGTTACAGGGAGGCCTGAAAGAGGAAGAGCTTGAGAGAGGAACACAGGCCTGTGTGGATAGACTCTCGAAGGCTGGCGGGGAGCTCCATGGGCAGCCAAAGTAGGATAGTCATTGCAGGCAGATGGAAGAGTAAATGCAAAGATTCAAAGGTAAGAAACAGGGCCTCTGAGAAGGAGAGGCCAGAATGCACACGGCCGAGCGAGCCGCTGGAGGCCAGGTCCGTGCCGGCCCCGCATCCCGGGCGAGCCTGGACTCAGTCTGCAGGCACCGAGGGCACACTGTGGGGAGAGTAAGGGGATCGCTCTCAAGTCTTAAGCAACGCGCACGTTCGAGCCTGCAGGGTTTACATAACTTTTCTTTTTCTTCTGGAGCATTTATCCAGCCTAGAAATTTTCGAGCAAGCATTTTCCCTTAGTTCTATTCAACCTGAGAGCGGCAGTCGTATGCAGCTTGCGTGGTATTGAAATGCAGGTGGCCTCTATGCAACAGTGTTGCTAAAATTACCAAAACTAACCACAGCCAGGGAAGGGCCATTATCGGAAACAGATTTTATTACCATGGAAACCAGCAGATAATGCCAAGTCCAGTCATTTTTATTCTCCGAAAAGAGAGAGAGACAAGGAGAGAGGAAAAGAGGAAGAGGGAAAGCAGCAGGCTAGAGAAAGGGATTGAAAGGAAGGAGAAGCCGAGCCGCCTGCAGAGGGGCGGGGAGAGCTGGGGCATCTGGCCAGGGTTTCAGACCACACAGGCCTCCAGCCAGGGGGTCCCCGTCCTCAGCTAATGTTTACGGAGCACGCACTGCATGCCGCAGGCTGGCAGGGAGTAGTCAGGAAGGTTTTTTTGCACTGTGACTTCCACTGCCGACCCAAAATGTGGGAAAAGGTATAAATGCCACCCGAAGGAGCTGCCCCAGAGGTAGTTCAAGGCCACCTGATGGTATCTGCCGATAGCGTAGGACTAGGGGTCAGAAGACCTGACTTGGAGTTAAGGCTCTGCCCAGAGTGCCTTGTGACCTTGGGCAAGGTCATGGAAATTCTCAGAGCCTCAGTTACTTCGGGTGTCCCAAGAGGGACTTCCTGGGATAGTCATGAGGGTCTGATGTGCATGGCTGCCAAGGCACTTCGTAACTAGAGAGGGCTATGGGCCCAGAAGGCCCTGCGAGCCTCCAGGATTCTGGCGTCTGTGGCTTTATTTTGTTCCTTGATTCGAAGGGCTGCTTCCTCCCATCACCCAGCTCCCCGGCCCGCTGCAGCTGGGGGATCCAGGCCACAGAGCCCCCAGATGCTGAGGGTTTGGGCACGAGGCCCTGCTGAGAGCTCCGGGGGTGCTGAGCGGAGGGGCAGTGGGAGAGTGGGGGACCAGAGAGGGTTTCTCAGCAGGGCTGAGACAAGGCGTCTGCTGGCTCCGTCCAGGAGAAAGGGACACCAAAGTCAGAGGGGGAATTGGCGGGTGAGACAAAATGAGGTATGTCAGGAGACCCCAGGAGGGGAGGGAGAGCCTGTAAATACTCTGGGACCCTGGGGAAGGAGTGAGGAGGAAGGTTCAGCTGCCAAAGTGTATAGCGGGGCGGGCGTGGTTCAAAGGAAGCCGCAGGAAAGACCCATAGGGCACATGCACTGCCCAAAGGTCACCAGATCCAGCGTCTGTCCCCTGCCAGCTGGTTCGAAAGGCAGACTCCACCCCGGGGCCTCCCGGGGCTTCTCTCCACATTCGACTCTGAGAGGCGCTGCCCAGTCTAAGTCACCTCCCTTCCCTGAGTCTCAGTTTCTTCACCTATAGAATGAGGCTAAGAACACCGTTTCGCACACACCACCATCGTTGGGAGGACTCAAGACAAAATAAAACACAAAAATGAAAAGCACCTTATGACGGTAAGACCCTGTTTCGGTATTACGTCGTTCTCACTGTTTATACAGAGGGAGACCAGCCTCCCAGGGTAACAAGTCTCCTCCATAACCAAACGACTTGATTAGACTGTTCTCGCAAAAACACTGCTCCCCAGCGAACGCTTTCCTGCCGGCGGGCCGCGCCTCGGTCTTGCAGCTGCATATTAAATCTTCATCCCATCAGCACTTGACTGAATTTGTAGAAACAAAATGGAAGAGGGAACTCAGGCATGAATTAGCAGTTTAAGACAGGAATGAGATTATGATAAAATCCCCACTCTCTCCATCCATCAAAATGTAATAAGAATAGAAAACTAATGTGAAAATATCAACATGACCTATTGCTTCCAACCTGTCATCACCATCCTTTATGATCGAGCCTCGCAAGATGCGAGTGTCTCATTTTGCTGTAAGCACCATGCTGTCGGC
Source organism: Ursus maritimus (assembly GCF_017311325.1). Taxonomy (NCBI): domain Eukaryota; kingdom Metazoa; phylum Chordata; class Mammalia; order Carnivora; family Ursidae; genus Ursus; species Ursus maritimus. The sequence continues at coordinate 28,333,401 of NW_024425786.1, forward strand.
AGGAGACACAAACCGTGTCCGAGGCAGGCTGCACACTTGGGCAGAGTCTCGGGGGGAAACGGGAAGGGACCAAGTGTGACGCAGCTCCCTGGCTTCCCAAGGAATCAGGGCGGCTGGAGACCAGGGGTGTTTTGTTTTGTTTCTGACTCTGTCTCTGGCTGGGGAGGCCCCAGCCCTATCCAAGGATCATCGCTCCTATCCTAGAAGATGTCCGGGAAAGGACATTTCCTACGTTCTGAATGTCCCCGGTTGCAGCAGCAATGGCAGCCTCAAGGAGCAGCCCCCTGCCCTCCCTGCCGGCCACCTGTCTGTCCACGTGGGCACCGCGGGCTACAGAGCAGGTTCTCAGGGGGCAGTGGTATTGTCGTTTGTCCCTGTAGCAGCAGCTGAGGGGCGGATAGGCTCAGAGAAGCCATGGGACTTGCTCAAGGATGCACAGCAGGTGAGGGGTAGACCCCAGGTCTGCTGTGCTCCTTGTCCAGTGCTCTGGGCATGGCCAGCCACGCACCGGGTCTGAGCTTGCGGGGGAGGTACACGAAGCAGGAGCTCACAGCCTTGTTCCCATCCTGAGCTTCTTATCCCTCCAACTGCCTCCCCCTCCCCTCCGCTCTAACTACACTGGCTTCCTATTACTTCATAAAAGCACTGAATTTTTTCCCAATTGGAGACTTTGAACACTCTCTTCTTTCACACTGGAGTGCTTTTCCCATCCCTGTTCATGGAGACAGATCCCCCATCTTTCAGGTCTTCTCCAAAACTTCACCTCCTCAAGGAAGCCCTCCCTGATAGACCTTCTGCCTCCACTCTCCCAGCTTCAGGGCCCTTGGTTCGTTCCCTGTCCTATCAGCTTATGCTGTTCCCCCACAGTACATTTCTCAAGAGTTATTATATCATTTCTGTTATGATTTCATAAGTATCACCTTCATAGGAGAGCAAGCTTTAAAGGTCCGAGATCCTTCTACCTTGTTTTCTATTATATTCCCCAGCACCTAGCAATTACCTGGCATCAATTCATCAATTCATTCAAACATGTTTATTGAGTACCTACTGTGTGCCAGGTGCCGACAGCATGCCAGCTTTCAGGCAGGCTTCACTCTGGCGGAGGAACACATCAACTACCACATCTCAGGTGGTGATGAGCGAGAAAAGAACACGAGAGCAGGCTGAGCGAGGTTCACATCCGACCTTCAGGAATCCTCTTTCAGAGGTGATGTTTGAGCAGAGCCTGGATGAGCCACACCAATACTTAAAAGAACAGCATTCTATGCCGTAGGAGCAGTAAGTACGGATGCCCTGAGGCTGGTATGTGCTTGGCATGTTCCTGGACACGGGACGGAGTGATCAGTGGAGGAGGTAAGGGAAATGGAGAGCTCTCAGAGGGATCCGATTTGGGTCCTAAAAAGACAGCTCCAGGCTGCGTGGAGATCAAGCACAGGGGGCGAGGGCAGGAGCAGGGAGGGTAGTTAACAGGCTACTGCAACAGTCTGGGTGAGAGATGGGGGTGCCTGGGACTAGAGGAGCAGCAATGGAGGTGGGACCAAGAGAACGGATGGTGCCAACGGGGTTTGCAATGGATCCGATGTGGGGTAAGAGAGAAAGAGAGGAGTCAAGGATGGAGCCGGGAACTTTGGCCTTAACTGGAAGAATGCGGTTGCCAAGAACCAATAAATTGTGTTTTGTTTTTGTTTTGGTTTTTAGAGAGAGAGAGAGGCTGCATGTGCGCAAGCATGCACGTGCGCAGTGAGGGGAGGGGCAGAGGGAGAGAGAGAATCTTAAGCAGGCTCCACACTCAGTGAGCCTGAGGTGGGGCTTGATTTCATGCCCCCAAGATCATGACCTGAGCCAAAAATCAAGAGCCGGATGTTTAACCAACTGAGCCACCCAGGCATCCCCCCAATAAATTGTTTTTTATGCTTAAGCCCATTTGAGCTGGAATTTCATCACTTAAAATTAAAAAAAAAAAAATCTTGACTAATATAGAGACTAACAGGCCGAAGGTAGCTGGGTACGGAGTGGAGAGGAAGGGATGGATGGAAGAGACAAGGGAGATGACTGCTGGGATGTAGCAGGACGCTGGGGTCTCAAGACAAAACAAAGAGGACTCTGGGGTTCCACCCCAGGTGCTTAGGAGTATGGCAGCCTCGTTCGTGAGTCGTACAGGCTCAATCGAGTGTATGACTCTTCCTCCTTAACGTCTTGAATTTTAGGCACCAGCTGCTGGAGCTCTGCAGAGAGCTCAGGGCTGCAGAAAAATCAGTTACCATTGGTTGTGTGCCTTCAGCGAGCCAAGCCCCGAGCCCAGCTCACTGTGCACAGTACTCTATCAGGTTAGCACACCTGTCTCCATTCTACAGATGAGGAAACAGAGGCTCAGAGAAGTTCTGGGGCTTGACCAGAGCCATGCAGTTAGAACGAAAGATTTGGGAGCCACCAGTAGAAACAAAGCCCTTCACCCATAGGCATCCTTATGAACCCAGGACTAGAGGTGAAGCTCTGACTTTGCCACTCACTCCCCAGCTGACCTTGAGGGAGTGCCCCTCCTGCTCCGTGTTCACCTTCCCCCTCTGGGAAATGTCCGGGTTGGGCTTGAGGATCCCCCCCAATTCCTTATGACTCTCACTGCTCCTATTTGGACTTTGGGGGACCAGGGTAGGCAGAAAGAGTCTGCCACCTGGGTCGAGCACCTGGTCTACACAGCACATTCTCCAGGGAAGAGACCAGAGGAAGGAAGGGCTGAGGGCTTGCCGTGGTCTGCCGAGGGTCCTGGAGCCCACCCTCAGAGGGCTCCCAGCGTGGTGGGGGCTGAGCACGCGGGGCCACAGCACACAGCTCTGCTGGGAGACACTGGGAAGCTAAGCCAAGCTCCAGCCCACGGCCGCTCACAGCATATGCTCTGCATTTCATTCATCATTTGCAAGGAGCTGCTACCCACTTCAGAGTCTCTTCCTGCTCCAACAGCATTTTGGCTTCTGCCTCTTCTGATCCAGCTTCCACCCTTTACCTTGTCCCCTTCCACTGCCACAAACAACTGGGGACAAAGTTGTCCTGCAAGTTTGGGAGATTCGGGTAGAAGTGAACTGAGTCACTCCCACCTAATGGGCTCCACAATGTAAAGAACGCGTGTGATCCAGGTCCGGGGAGATGCGCCCAGCAAGGGTCCGGTGGGAGTGCGAGGGATGCATCTGGGAGGGTACCCTGAGTGATGAACGTAAGGGCCACGGGGGGATGCATGGAGTAACGTAAGCAATGGCCGCGGTGGGATTTGCTGCATAACACGGACACTGCCAGAGTCAGGTTTCCACGTGGAGCTGCCATGATTTGCTAATGTGGAAAAATGTCCACAGCCGGGTCCACTGTTTGGTTAGATTAGATGTCAGCAAGTACCTCGCTTGCTGGAAGGGTGGGGGATGTGAGTAGTACCATTGTTAGGGGGCCCTGGACATGTGGGCAATGTACAGAGGGAGCAGGTCTGAGCCTTGTTCATGGTTATCTCTAGGGCTTAGCCCATAGTAGGTGCTCAACGAATAGTTGCTAGGCAAACAAATGAATGATCCCAGTGAGCAGCACAGCGCCAGGATGGACTGAGTGAGAGCACCCTCCACTTCAGAGGGCTTCTCCCAGCACTGCTCCCAGGGCCTGCCCAGGACACGGGACCACAGATACAACGGAAGTAGGTCATCTGAAGAACAAACCCTATCTCTCCTTGCACTCTTGCTCCCTCTCTCATTCTCTCTCTTTCCCTCCCTCCCTCTCCCTCTCCCTCTTTCAGTCTCTGGCTTTGTGGCAAGAAAGAAAACAAAGAAGGGTCTCCCCTCCTCCCTGCAGAGACCCTCCCACCAAGCCAGACCTTCCCAGGGTGGAAGCTGTCTACCCTCCACTCTCCTTCCAAAGCTGGGCCAGCAGCTCAGCACCCAAGGCACGGAAAGTGGAGCTTTGGGGCTCCCACCTTCCCCCAACCCCTGCACCAGACCTAATCCCTGCATCACTACAATGGCCATGGAGCCCACAGAGCCAATGTCAGGCTCCAATGTGGCGGGGTGAACACACATCCCCTCCCTGTCCTGGGTTGCCTACCCCCAGCCTAAACCCAAGGAGGACCGAGATGGCCTAGGGAGCCCCAAGCGACAACAAGGCCAGGCTCAACCTCAAGCCTGATACCCATTCTCATTCTTTCCTGGTTCTTTCATTCAACAGAATCATCGAGCACCTGCCCTGGGGCCAGCCACCTTGCTCAGTGCTAACGATGCCTTTCGCAGGCTGAAAGGTCCCTGCCCTTGTGGGGCTGACATTCTTGTAGAAAAGAAAGCCAGTAAACAATGAGCCAACCAAAGAAATGAGACTATTTCAGACGGTGATATAAGCACAACAAAGGCAACACAAAGTTGTGCTGGGTTTTCTGTTTCTTCCCCTGACCTCGATTCCATTCCTCTCCCTCCCCCCCCCCCAGTCTCCTCTGGGCTCTGAGGAGCTGGGCCCTGTGACTGCATCCCTGGACTCCCAAGCCGCTGGCTTCTCGGCTTCTTGCTGGGCTCAGACAACAGGAAACCTGGCAGGAATGAGAGCCCCAGGGAAGAGAGGTCCAGGGATTTCTTCTTTGCTCCCCTGTGCCTTGTGGCCTGGCCCAGGGTGCTGAGAGCCTCCCATGGCTGCTGGCCGCTGTGTTCCCTTGTCTTTGGTATGCCTCTTCACGTTCCCAGCTAAGCATGCCCTGCCTTTCCTCCCGGGCCCCTGACTGACACACGGGCAGATGCCGTTGAAAGTGCTGGGAGACAGGGTAGCCCGGGGAAGCAGGTTCAAGCCTGGGTTGTTCAAGAAACAGAAAGACAGCCAGTATGGCTGGGATGTACTAAGGGAGGGAGGGAGGGAAGAGGAAGTCAGAGATGAATTTCGAGATAGTAACAGCTGGCTGAGCACAGCCACCCCCAGTCAGAAGGGACTCCCAGCTATAAAGGACTATTGCCCCTGGCGGACAAGTGCGCCAGGTGACCGGACCCATGGGTGGGGGTGCATCAGCCGGGCCCTGGCAGAACGACAGTGGTGCCCACCAGCTGGGTCATGTGAGAACACTTTAATAAAGGGACTCTCTATGCAGGTATGCGCAGGGAAGTCACAGGCTGGTGGAGATCTCTAGGAGCACAACAACCCCGGGCGAGAGGGCGAGAGGACACAGCAACCACCAGAAGCAGGGGAGTGGTGTAGACAGAGGATTGCCCTGAAGGAAGCTGAGACACAGCCACGGTGACCGCACAGGGAAGGCTCTGGTGAAACCCACACCCCACCTCTTCCCTGTCCACTCTCCTGCCGCTGACAGCCGCTGGCCACTGCCACCCGGCAGCCAGACAACAATCCCCCAGGGCCTCCTCCTGAGACCTGGAACAGCCTGTAGAAGAGGGAAGCCTGGATTTTGGAGGCAAATGGAAAATGTCCAGCCCTCACATCATGGAGGACCTGGAAAATCACAGTAAGAGGTTTGGATTTCAGGCTAAGCACAGTGGAAAAATACCAGGAATAAGAGCAATAAAATACCACTTGGATCCTTTGCCTCCATCCACAGGGAGGTGATGGAACGGGCTCTGCCCTTGACAGTCCGGACCAAATGCCTCCCAGAAACACTCTGCGATGCAGGTTGGGAGGAAGGAGAAAGTTAAGAGCATGTCCCGGGAACCAAGCCCCCCCGGGCAGGCCTGTGGCTGACAAACCAGCTTAAGAACCCCAGGGACCTCCAGCCTGCAGGGGACAAACCCACATGTTCCGCACAGGAGAACTTCCTGAACAGGATGGAGTTTGGCCTCCCTAGGAAATCAGAGAATGCCCCAGGCTTTCCTGCAGAGGCTCCTGCAGAATGACCAAGGAGGCCTGAACGGGAGGCAGAAGCCCTCCCCATACCCACTTTGCCAGGCTGTGAAATGGGTGAGCTGGCCCTGGGGAGCCTGCCCACACGCTTCTCTCTCCAATCGTCATGAAGGTTAAGGCAGAGATGCAGAAGAAGGGAGTGAGTACGCTGTGCTCCCTTTCTGCCAGAGTGCTGGGGATACAAGGCAGGGAAATAAAGAGCCTCCACCTGGACTCAGAAACCCAGGGTTTGTATCCTAGCCTGCATGTCACAGGTGCACAGAGACACTGCGGCAAGAGAGAGAAGACTCTAATGCTTGGGATAGTGCTTCATGGGCTCACGGACCTGCACGTGAGCCGGGCACTAGCTCTGCATGTGACCCTGACGCCCTCCTTCATATTATCGTACCAAGAGTCGGGGCCAGGTATTCTTACACTTATTTCATAGAAGAAGAAATTGCTCAAAGGGACTGAGTCCCTCACCCCGACTCCTGCAGCTGGGCTGCAGCGGAGCCAGGTGGCAGCCCCAGCCTCTGTCTTACCCGCACCCTCTCCACCACAAGCACCCCCATCCGTAGGGAGAAGGATGGGGCCCCGAAGCCTGGGCTCCCTCCGCAGATGCCGGAGTCCCTATAAAGAGCCCAGCCCGATGTTCCTGTTCCCAGCCTCACTAGGTAGGAGCTGGATCCTGCCTGATTCATTCCTTTAATCAGGGACAGAGTGGTGGCAGCAGCTTCCAGAAAAACTCTTCACACTCGTATTAAAGTTAAGTCATTGCTTTAATATCCACAGGGCGGAGGCAGCTGCAGCTGGAAGCCTGTGGTCTCTCAGCTGTCTCCGTGGGTCTGATGCGCGAGGCACTGCCTGCCACAGGGCCCTGGGATAGTCCTGTCCCATCACCCCACGTCTGAGGTCGTTCTCCATCCTCGCTCTCGGGGCCACACCAAGGGGTTAGCTGTCCCTGCAGATGCCTCTCGGACAATTAGCCTTGTAGGCAAAGCCCAAGTCCTGGGGGCACTTCTAAAACAGATGCCCATAGGGGTTCTGGCTCCAACCCCAAAGCTTTCAAGCTAAGCCTAAAAGAGATACAATCCAGAGAGGTTACGTGATTTGCCTGGGGTCACACAGCCAGCTAGAGGAAGCACAGGGGCTTGAACTCAAGTCCACGTACTCTTTCCACTCCATCACGCACCCTCAGTGGGTGCCATGCGGGCCCTGGGAGAGGTGCAGCAACACCCGGGCAGACATAGCTGGCAATGTCACTCTGGCTCTGTGACATGGGGCAAACTGCCCCGCTCACTATGCCTCAAGTGCTTCAGCAGTCCCGGGGCGCGCCAGGCCACTGCTGACCTCGGATGAGGTAACAAAGCAGAGTGCACTGGAGAGTGACGAGCACCCTGAGGACGTGGTGGCCTGGAGTGTGGGGGGAAGGCAGCCCTCAGGAGATGCTGGGGCAGGAGTTGGGGAGCGGCAGAGCAGGGCAGAGTGGGGGACATGGGCTGGGAGTGGATGAAGGAGACCCGGCAGATTCTGGGGGAGAGGAACCCAGCAGGACCTGTGAGCCGGAGGGGTCGGGGCCAGGCTCAGGGAGAGAGGGGCCGTCCTGCTTGGACCACACAGGGCTGGGGCTGGGGCATCCAGAGGAGTTGGCAGCAGGGAGCCAGGAGACCACATTCCTCGGGGGGAAAGCGAGAAACGGCCAGGGTGGGGCTGGCTGTGGCAAGGCTGTGTCTCTGGCCTCGGAGCCTCAGGCTCTTCTCTGTACAATCGAGAAAATAGACCTACTTTGCAGGGCTCCCGTGAAGACTGGCATGTATGGAACATGCCTGACATACAGTAGGTGCTCAATAAACGGGTCCCATTATGGTCGCGATGATGATGATTAGCAGATTATTGAAAATCTCTGAGTCTGTTTTCTAGGCTGTGGAGTAGAAATACTCAGATTTATGTCACAGTGTTCTTGGGGAGCTAAAGGTCATAGTCCATGTAAACGGCCAAGTGCAGGGTCTGGCACACGGTAGGTGTTCAACGGTCACCAGTCCAGTCTACCCTGTCCTCCTTTTTTCAACCCAATAAGCAGATGTGGAACCTACAGGTGGACATAGTAGGAAGACAGGCTCTGGTTCCTTCTAAGATCTCTCCTCTCCCCTTGACAGGTAGTGAGCTCCCCATTCCTAGAGGCATCCAAGGAAAAGTCAGATGACCTTGTGTCAGTAGGAAGGTGATACATTTCCAACGGGGGGCTGGATTCAAGGCCAAAAGCCCTTCCAGCCTGGAGCATGCACAATTCTACGACTCCGCGAGCTCCGGCGTCATGAGACGGCCCAGGCCTGGCCTACAGTGAACATGACCTCGGACTTGGAGTCAGAAGGCTGTCAGCTGAATCTTGGCTCAGCTTCTTCATTTCCTCGGGCGCTCTCTCTGACCGAGGAGCACCTAGGGTGCCCCTGAGTGGCACCTACGGCTCCCCCCGCCCCTGCCCCAGGCAGCCTCGGGCCCAGGCCCACCCCCAACAGGTGTGTTTGGAGAAGTGCATCCCAAGTCTCACCCCGTCCATGTTCCCCAGCTCAATTACAGGCTCAATATTCTTTTCTGTGTAATCCCCAAATCAATATGTGTTCATACATATTTAATCGGGAGGCTGCTTTTATTAGAGTGGGGATTAGTTTTACATCTTTCTCCTCACTGCTTAGAAGTCATCCACCACTCACGAGGAAGATGAGCAGATTAATGAGGGAAACGCCTAAGTGTGGGCTGGGCCTGGTGCCCCGGCCAAGCCAGAGAGACTGAGAGAACCCTCCGGAGCCTGCCGTCCCCTCTGCAAGGGGCTGAGGTCCTGCCACTTGCCCGCTTCTGGGGCCCACCTGGCAGCCCACCCCCTCCCACCCCCAGCTCCTGCCAGAGGCCCCTGCCCAGGGAAGCTCCCCGGGTCCTTCCAGACCTGTTCCCCACCTTCCCCCAGCTAAGGAGCCAGAAGAACATGGGCCAGCCGCCTGTTAGAGGTCAGAGAGCGGAAGTCACCCTCAGCCTTGCCTTCCAGAAGTAATAGATTTCTCCTTCCAACTCTGAGTCGAGGCTGAGCGGAATAAATTATCACCCTTCCGCAGCATAATCACTGTCACACTCAGCCCCAGCTGCCATCTGCTTCCTCATCAGCATCCCCACCTAGCCAAGCTGGAAGGAAGGTGAGCGCACGTGGATCTCTAGGTCACCGTGCTGGCCAGAGAAGGACAAGGGCAAGAGCACGCTGGGGGCTGGAGCAGGAGTGGGAAGGGCTGAACAGCTCCCTCAGGCGCCGGCTCAAACGGGGCTGGAGCAGCCATAAGTGGGTAGGTGATGCGTCAGGCCCCAGCTGTCGTCTGGTCTCGTCCTCATGGCGTCTCTAAGAGACAGAGCGTATTCCGATCACCCACATTTCATCCCCAATTCACAGAGGGGGAAACTAAGGCTCAGCGGTCTCGCCAATAGGAAGCAGCAGGCCTTGGATTTGGGCCAGAACATGTGGCTGCAGGGTCTGGGCCCTTAGTGGGTGGGCTGCACCCCTCCCTCCCTCCCTTACGCCGTGGTCTCCCCTCCACGGCACAAGTTGGGGGCCATTCAAGGTGACATCTAGAGATGAGAATATTTGAGAAGCACCAGTTATTGGCAGGAAATTGCCAGCTACGGGGGAACGTGAGGACTGTGGGCAGGGCCCACGCCTTCACTCATGGCCCCCGCCTATCTCCTCTATCCCTTCATGGACTCACACCTAACCTGAACACCTATTATCACCTCCACCTGCTCTGTGCTCACGGCTGGGTGGCGTGGATGAACGAAGCCGGGAACGGTCCCGGTCTCACGCAACTGGCGGCTTTATGGGACACGCTGCCGTCAATCAGTGACACGCATGGAGGTGTGCCTGCAAACAGAGCCAAGGGTCTTGGGAACGCGCGCCCCCACCTGGTGTTCTCTTCCCATCCTGAGTCCCACCCTGTCCATCACCTCGCTCCTGCTGCTTGCCCCCCAGCCGAGGCAGCCCGCTCCGCAGTCCGGGACTGCCCTGTGCTTCTCCGTCCAAAAACTCACCCCATGTGCAATTACTAAATTGCAGAGACCAGGGCTGTCTTATTCGCTGTCAGATTTTACTCATCACTGTGACAAAAATTGCAGGAGAAGAGAAGGAAGGCAGGAGGGTGAAAAGGAAGGGAGGGAGGAAAGAAGTGAAGTAAGGAGAAAAAAAGAATGAGGCAAGAACAAGAGAGAAAGGGAAGACACTCGGGCCGCTTTTGGAATGCACCCCAAAGGCCCTCTGCTTTCCTCTCATTCTACCTGGAGTAGACCCAGGCACTTGCGAGGTGAGTTAAGTATTTGAGGGTTTCCCAAGAGGACAACCATCGCTGAATTAACCCCTTCCCAGAGGTCAGTGATTGCACCTGTCTTCTCAAAGCTGCCGGAGGCAGACGGAGGGGCAGCATGACCTCCAATTACTGACTTGATGTCTAATGTCACCATGAACTTGACTAAGGATTGGGGCAGAGCCATCCCTAGAGGGTTCTTCTGTCCCAGGAGCCCATGGCCAGGGCTCAGGGACAGGCAGAGCGTCTCAGAAAGCCTGCGTGTCTCCTTGCAGGCCGCCTTTTCCAAGCAGGCTCCTGGGAGAGGCAGCTGAAAGGGCTGCGCTGATGCCAGGGCTGTCCAGGGTGGGGCCGCCTGGCTCGGCTCACGGGCAGCCTGTGTTTGACGACGGGATTAATTCCCGAACAAAACAGATAACGTAGGCATGCGATTCCTCATTTAGCTGTCAGATGGGGATAAAAAATGTGTGAGAGAAAACCCAAGGGAAAAAAAATTAGGTAGTGATAAATTGGGAGGGAGCACGCCGAAGAAACACAAGCCGTCTCTCTCATACTGTTGCGCCTGCTATCACTTAACATGAAAATATTCTAAGTGTGCAGGGCCTTCCCCTTGGCACTTTTCAGCCCTTCCTGAGGAGAGCCTGGTCCCCTTTTGTCCATGGTGCCCGTGTCCTCCCCGAATGGAGCAATGCATCAAAGACCCAGACAGAAGTGCCAGCCAGGACGCCCTCCTGCCTCCCTGGGCACACACAGCCACTACGGGGCCCCGGGGCCCCTAGCTGCCACTCCCCAGACGCAAGGCCTGTGCACTGCAGCCCTCACAGTGTTAGTCCCTGCAGCGGCCGAGGGAGAGGGAGGAAAGAGGAAAAAAAAAAGGTTTTTGTTGTGGTAAGTGTCAACTCTGCCTGTTGTTTTGCAAAATGGAACATTATCCAAATGCGAAGAAGCAATCCACTGAGGTGAGATTTCTTAGATCAGGAGTCGAGTGGCCACCCCAGGGGGGAATCAGTTGTCTCTGGATATTTCATCACACCGGCTAAAACTTCAGCAGCCCTCCGAGCCCCCTAGGGGCCCTGCTGGTGCCCTTCACACCCCCCCACCCCGCCCCCGGAGGGACTGGAAGCTCCCAGGCTCCCTGATAGGCTCTAAGAACAAGAAGTCACCCGCCAAGCAGATCCTTTGGGTCTGAAGGCAGAGGGTGGGACGTGGTGACGTCAGAGAGTCCTGTCCTCTGAGCGCCTGTGCGTCCATCTGTGGACAGAAGGCCGGCCTGGATGACCTCCGGGGCTAAAACCCACAGTGTAGGGGTTGCCTGGGGTGTAGGTTGAGGAACACCCACCTGGGGGTGGATCAGCCCAAAACCTCCCAGAAAAGAGCGGTGGGAGAGGAAGCACAGAGGGGACTCCAGCGGTGGTCAGAAATGGAGACTGAGTCAGATGGCCCTGCGCCCGCCCTACAAAGCAGAAATTGTCATCCACACTTCAGAGATGGGGAAATTGAGGCAGAGAGAGGTAGAATAACTCGCCCAGGAATGTGGGGTCATCATGCATGCCACTCTCTCACCCCAGTGTTCAGTCCTCCTCCAAAATACCTCTGGACTCAGCGCACATCTCTGCGTGCCCACCACCCCCTAACCCAAGCCACTGCCATCCCTTCCTGGAACCGCTGCAGCCCCCTTCGGTCTCCCCGCCATCAACCAGAGATCGCCTTATAAAATGCAGTATCGTATTATCCCCGCCTGAACCTTTCCATGGCTCCCCATTGCCCTGGAGGTGGAATCCAGCCTCCCTAACAGAGCTCTCAAGGCTCTCCCTGGTCTCCCAAACCTCTGAACCCTCATCGCTCCAGACCCAGCCAACCGAACCACTCTTAGTTCCCCCAGGAGGCAAGCTCTCTTTGCTTCTGTCCTCTTGCACATGCTATTCCCTCAGGCTGGTACACGCTCTTCTCTCCCTCTCATTTGGTTCTGTCACCTTTCAGGGCTCCCCTGCAGTGTCACCTCCTTCAGGAGACGCTGTGACCCCTGGTCCAAATTAATCCCCCCCCAATTCTTCCAGAGCCCCTCATACCTCCTGCGTCACATTCTACCGAAATTGCCAGCATGCCGTCTGGAACCCCTACTGGCCCGTAAGGTAAGGACCCTATCTACCTTCTTCATCATTGTGCCCTGAGCCTCCGGGCCCATTGCTGGCACACAGTAGGTATGCACGAACGATTCGCTGGACCGGTGATGGAATGAATGAATAAGTGAATGAGAGAATGAACGACGAGGCCAGAGTAAGCTCTCCTTCTCCGTATATCCAAATGTGTAAAACGCACAGGCAAGTCCATCAATAAGGCAAGCACTCGCTCCTCGCAGCCTGTCCTTGGCTGGGAGTCGGGTGATGGATTTCCGGAGGTGATGCATGGGAGCGTGAGAAGGGCGGAGTGGACGCATGGAAGAATAGAATATAGATTTCTATAGATTAATCATTTGTCATTCCTGCCGCTCAGCACGCTCCCGCACTCACCCTCCTTCCCTCCCGGGTCCCCCTCCTCCCCTGAGGAAGCACAACTCACACTGCCCTTGGACCATGCAACAGGGGCGCGTGCACGCACACACACATACTCACACACACACAGCAACACAAACACATGCAGAGACGTCTCATGCAAAAGTCCGTATTTGTTGTGTCAGGTCCCCCAGCTCATAGGTAAAGGGCAAGGGGAAGGCTGAGTGGGCTCGGGGCAAAGCCCCCAGTTCCCTCCACCTGCTATGCTGACTGGGCGCAGATGATCTCGTGCGCGCCCCACAAGCCACTTCCTGCCTTAGGCAGAGTTGCTGAGGAGGGAACTGAAAAGGAACAGAACCTCTTTCATCCCAGTTGAAGAGGAACAAGCCCCCTGCCCCCGCCACTCCCTGGCCAGCCACTCTGCTTAGTGCTGGGCAGACATGGGTCAAAGAAACACCCCTGCCCTCAACATCTCATAGACCCTGCCCCAGCCCTCCCAGAGGCCCTGTCTGGCCCCCCAGGAGCCCCAAGGCCTCCCCACTTCTCAGGGCCACACCCTTTGCTCCAGCACCTCGCAGAGACACCCCCAAATGCCTCCGAGGGTCCAAGACCCAGAGTCTTCATGAATCTCTCCAAACTCCAGAGCCATAGGACACACACACACACACACACACACACACACACTCACACTCCTCCAGTCTCCAGACCCACCAGCCATGTGAGTGCTCTGTGTTCCCTGAAGCCTGTGGGCTCATCCTGGGGCTCCCTCCGCCTCTATAGCGCTCGAAGACTTCCAGCGTGCCCTGGTCACTCGCCAAGACCCTCCTAACCCACTGGTTCCCACACTTTCTGTTCTGGTCACCTACATAAGCACCGAGCGCTTACCTCGTACCGTCTGGAACATGGCCCTTGGCCTTCCTCCCAGCCCCCGTCCTGACATCTGGTTATTGGAAACTAAGCCCTCCCCGAAGCTGAGGGACCCTGGCACCCAGGTCCCTGCCCACTCCCAGCGAAGGCTCCCTTCACGGTTCTGGTCACAGCCCACTAAGAATGTCGGGCCTTACTCATTCCCGTATTCCCTCATTTGCTTACTAAGCAAACACTACTGCTCGCTCTGAGCTCCATCCAAAAGGATGGGCAGTACTAAAGGCCTGCCCCCAGGGAGCATGCCATCTGTGGAGACCCAGACTCTCGCAGAAGCACTAAATCCAAGGGCAGAGCCTCAGACCAGGAGCAGAACACTGCTGGCTACAAGTCAACAGACAATGGCCCCTGCCCAGGTCCAGGGTGCCCATCGAGACACAAGAAGAAGAGCTCACAACAAGAGGACCAACTTTTCCACGCCCCTGCTCCCAAGCACAGCGGATCTCAAACCGGCCAGGCAAGGGGAGGGCAATCTCCAACTCTTAAGGAACCCCAGAGATGCATCAGAAAGGACCAGCCCTTCCTGAACACGTCCATCGGTTCCGCACTTACATGCCACACCCCACTGCCACGCAAACTTTTCAGCTTCCCAGAGGACTGGATGCGAACCTAGGGCACAAACACAGAGAGCGCCATGGATGCTCAAAGAACACGTTGTTTCCTCCTGGGAGTCCCTGATCACCTGCCAGACGGCTTGGGGGGCATCAGAACTCCGGGACCCTGAGCTCCGCCGACCCCCCAGAGGGGCTGGGCCGGGCTACCCTGCAAGAGGCTTCTCGTGCCCCTTCACTGGACTCAGTTTCCCCCTGGAGAGCCCTTCCATGCCAGAATGTCTGTGGGTGCTGAGGCCGGGAGGGGCAGGTGGTGGCACATGGCGTCGGCTTTGATCTCAGCCACACTCCAGTTGCTCCGACACCCAGTGGCCTCTCTCTTCTTGTCTCCCTTTGAAGTTGTCGGGTAAAGATGGGTATAGATTACAGCGGTTTCAGCCGCCTGGGGCAGGACCTTCTCCGTCTGCCTTCCCTTTGCTGTTAGCCTGTTTGCTCTCTCTGGGGGGGGTCCCCGAAGACCCTGCTCCAGACTGGCCAACACCAGGCTTCTCCTGAACACAAGGCCGGGGCGTTTGTGTGGGACTGACCCAGCGTCTGTTTGCCGTGCTCCCAGGAGACAGCTCTGCAGTGACCATGGATGTGCAAGCGCTGAGCCAGGCATCCCTGCGGATGCCACCGAGGCCCCCAGTGCTCCTAGGAGCGGCTTGGTGAACTCTTGGTGGTGTGGGAGCCAGGTAGCACACCACCATCATCTGCGAGTCTAAAATCAGCCGCCCACATGCTGGTCGGCTCTGCACTGTGCTGAGCGGGAAGGCAGCCTGCATCCCTGCTCCCAGCTAATGCAGCGTCGGTGTCCTTCGGGCAAACTGCCTCTCCCCCATCTTCCCCAAGGTTCTGTCTTCCATCCTGCTGTTCTCTCTCTGTTCTTTCTACCTACTCCACCACCCTTCCCGGCTGCTCAAACGTCCCAGGGCTGCCTGTATCCCTGGTCGCCAGAGTGAGCTTTGCAAAGCACAGGTCAGGTCCCCCTACTGTTGTAAGCCCCTCAATGGCTTTGCATGGCTCACACACTGAAGATTAAACCCCTTAACTTCTTGACACACAAGGCCGTGCCTGTGCCGGCCCCAAACCACCCACCTCGCCTCATCCCACCGGCCTCTTTGCTGTCCCATCACCGCCCCTTGCTCCCTCCCGGGGGCAGGCCTGAGCCCACCCTCCACTCCCCTGCTCTGTTGGACGCATTCCCCCTGCAGGGCTCCCCTCCCGTGGCACAGCCCCTGAAAGTCTCCAGACCCACCACCCAGGCTCGGTCCTCCAGGATTACATTCTTCCATACCTGCCTTGGGTGTAATGAATCACTCACCCGTGTGCCTCTGCGACTGAGATCTTCCCCGCCCCCCCACTAAGCTCCATGAGGATAAAGACTTCGTGTGCTTTTATTCAGAATCATCACCAAGGCCTAACACCGGGTCTTGAGCATCACGGGCATTCAGAGCATGTTTAGCGAGTGAAGGAAGGAAGGGATGGTCTTGAGTTTGGGGGCGCTAACAGCCCTCTACCAGGCCATGGTGAGCTCCCATCCTGCCATTTTAGCAGCTCACATGTGAGGTTGGCTCCTGGGGAAAAATCAGCAACAGGCCCTTCCTCTCAACGGCCCTCCAGATGGCTCAGAGCAATGCCACCGACAACTGAGTATGTGGACGTGGGTTCGAGTCCTGACCGCAGCCCTTCCTGGGAAATCCACGCCTCACGCAGTGAAACACGGTAACGCCAAAGGGCCTGAGAGAGTAAGTAACCCCGCAACTTCACACCCCAGCCCTCCTCCCGGGGGTGCTCAGCTTAAACAACCACGGCCAGAGAAATAGATAGACCAGGAAAGTTCTGGAAGCCACCTGAGATGCTGTGGTGCCAGAAGGGGCCAGAAGCTGGAAGTCCAGACCCTTGACTCAAACCCGATAGTCACTGTCCCAGAGCATGACCTGAGAGCTGTCTTCTTGCCCTCTCCTTCCTGTCCCTAAGCCAGGCCTCAGAGAGAGACTGCTTCCTCCTGGAGTGGGGCACGAGGCCTCCTGGAGGGGTGGCAGTGGCCTCGGCTCCTTCCTCTGTCCCTACCCACACCCCCCCACACCTCCTGGTCTGGGGTTTTGCTCTGGAACAGCCGCACTCTTCGAGGCTGCCAGAAATTAAGATGCACTCTTCTTGGTTACTCAGCCCTGCATCACTAAAACCAGGAAGGAACCTGCGCCTTGTCTTCCAACCTCTCCTTCCAAAGCCTTTTCAAAGGAAGGGGGAGGAAGCACACAGCGACACCCCCTCACTGCTCCAGGCGTTTTAATGAATTCCAGCCTTCAGGGAGAAGGACGGCTGTGTTAACGGTGCCCGTGAAAAACGAGGGGAGGAACAGTAAAGCAAATTTCTTTTTATTGACTTTTAGTGAGCTATTTAATCCAAACAGCTCATTATCTGCAATATAAATATACTATATAATGGATTTTGCAATAAGAACAATTAGTTTTGCAATTAGCATGAGAATAAGCTCTCCCCAACTGCAGAGAAGGCAAGGCCCAGACTTTGGGGGCTGGGGGAGGCTGCCTGAGGGGAGGGTGGGGTGAGAGAAGAAAGCGCCCTCCAGAGGGAGAGGGCCAGGCCACCTCACCACCCAGTCCACTTGGCAGTGTGGCCCCAGATGTGCGGGGATGTTGCCAGCGGACAGGATTGTTCTGTCTGGTTGTTCAGGGCACAGGCTTTCCATAGATCTGGGCTCATGGCTCAGCTCCATCACGTGTCAGCTGTGCGACCTCGGGCAGGTCACCTGAGCTCTCTGAGACTCACCTGCCTCCTTTGAGAAACTGAGCAGCGCTCTGCTACCTCTTCGTGGAGTTGTTAGGAGGACAGCAGGAGGGGACACACCTGTCCCTGGCCAAGTACATCCTCCATGAACACTTTGAGGGTGCTGAGCTGGGACTTCTTTGTATCTCCTTGGCTGGCTCACTTCCGGGAAGGAAGCAATCGTGTCTGTCTTGCTCGCCACTGAATCCCAGCACCTGGCCAGTACACAGTGGGCACTTAATACTTGTTGAATAAATATTACATAGCAAATGTAACCCAAATGGCTGCTTGGACCAGTGCCTGGAACATAGTAGGCGCTTGCTAGACGTTCCTCGAAGTGATGTTGCTCAGCAAACGAGCCTCCGTGGCTGGGTCCTTCCGGTCACGTGCCACAGGCTTGTCTCAGGCAGCTGCGCAGATAAGCATCGTGGTGGAGATGAGCATCCCCTGAAGGCCCCGTTGCTTGAATCTCCAGACCTGGCTCTCTCTGCGGTCTCCATGGCTAGCTGCTCAGAGTCAGGGCCTCCCGGCCGGGTTCCCTCCTATCTGTAACCCCAAAGCCTTCAGCCCTTGTCCCTCCCACTGCCACGGTCCCCACCCCTGCCCCGAACTGGAATGTGGAGCACACTGCTGCCCAAAGGCAATGGGGAGGTGCTCACGGGGTAGTCCAAAGGCAAAGAGAACAGGCTTGGGGGCTTCCCAAACGTCCCAAATGCAATAGAGTGGGTTAAGACACAGACTCTCAGCCACAGGGCCTGCGTTTGTAAGTTTGTATCCAGGAGCTCCATATTCTAACTAGGTGACACAGACAAAGCCCGAACCTCATTTGTCTCACCTGTAAAATGGGAACAAAAATGGATTACGTATGACCTAGAGTTTGGGGAGAATTACATGAGAAATACATGGATGGATGGCCATAGTGCCCGTCACATAGATCTCAATAATTGTTAACTCCCATCCTTATCACCATCCTATTATGGATTATAACCATGACCACACACGGACCACACTCTTGGGACCCAACTCCGTCACCACCTGGCCTCTGTCCAGGAAGTTTTGCAGAAGGTGTTTCTCATCTTAGCCAGTCCCAACCAGCTAGCAGGCTGGCCTTGGGATTCTCCACACGTATGATACCATCTAACCCCCACACCTCCATGAGGTCGGCTTAGGTAGTGCCCAGGTGGGGAAACTGAGGCCCACAGAGGTTTCCGCACACACAGACCCTGTCCTGACTTTATTTTACTCCCTGCCTTGTCAGAGCCTCACATTTACAGCAGACTATGAATGACAGTTAAGAGTTTCCATCTGATGGGTGCCAGAATCCACTTGGCACTTTCTATGCTTTATCTCGCCCCTGGGTCATCCTGTTGGTAGGTGGTAGAACCAGGACTCCACCCCAAATCCTCCTAAGCTCCAACCTCTTCCCCAGGCACTCACTGTGATCCTGAAGTTCCTTTTGTGCTCCTACTTGAGTCTCCAGATGTCCTATCCTGGGCCCTGCTGGGTAACTGCCCCACTGGCTTGAGCAAGACCACCATGGAGCACAGGGGATGGTGTCCCAGGGTCCCGAGCCCCGGGCATTCCCCGAGGCAGCCCCCGGGATACACAGTCTGGGCTTGCGGAAGACTCCTGACTTTGGGCTGTGGCTAAAGTGACCTTCGCCCCCCCCCCCCATGGCTGGCTGTGGGTCGAAGGTCAAATATCTGGCACACACAGTTGCCATGCAGAATAACCCGCAAGGAGCCCCAAAGGCTGATGGGAGTAGTCTCTCCGGACATAACAGCCAAGGACCCTGTCTTCAGAGGCACCCAGCCTGAGGTCAAGTACCAGTCTTTTCCAGCCATTCACTTACTCCCAGACCTTAGGCTAGCCACATCTTCTTCCCGAGCCTCAATTTCCTCCTCTGTAATGTGGAGACCACAGTAATAGCCCCCTCCCAGGGCTGGAACAGCGACCTCGGCAGGTCTCAGTTTCCCCACCAGGACCCAGAGTCGGGCCCGGGGGTTTCTGGTGCCTTCCTCCTCTCCCTGTCCTTGCCCTTGCTCTCCCGGGCTGCAGCCTCTTCCCGTCGCCACCTGACTCCGTGTCCCAGCTGGGCGCAGTGGCCCTTCCGCGGGAGAGCAGAACTGAGCGCTGTTAGTCACAGTGTGGAGAGGTGCAATCCATCCGGGAGGCCAGTGGGACATGAGAGAGGTCATCTCCATTACAAACTGGCTATGATGAAGCCATTACTTACCGTAATGGGATCCTTTCAGTCGGAGGTGATGCCTGCCACAGCCGATAACGCCTGCCACGGCCCCCGCAGCCGGCAGCCTGCAATAACACAGGCTCTCCCCTCTGCGACAGGTTCAAGCTCTCACGCTCATCGGAAAGTCCATTTTCCAGCACAACTGGGTACACTTCCCCGTGACAAATGCCTGTTCGCCTTTAATCTGTTACAAGCCGAAGAGGCCCAAAGGAAGCACTCCATCAGGGAAGAATGTTTTCATAAGCGTGCTCTTGGAGGGCCCCTGAATGAGGGGGGCAGTGCGGGGGGCTCACGGGGGTCCAGAGCCGCGTTTAGGAGGAGGGGATGGGCCATGATGTGAGGGTCTGGGGCGAGTGGGGGGTTCACACAGGTGTGTGGGGACATACCTTTGTGTCTGTGCTTGGGAAGGGCGTGGGGGCGTCCCCACGAGGACTCATGTCCTTTGTGCGTGCGTGTGGGAGTGCAAATGCATGTCCATGACTGAGGGCAGGAGCTGGCGTGATATTTAGTGTGAGGAAAGGGAAGTGTCTGGAGGTGTGTGTTCAGATGTATATATCGGGACACCGGGAGCCTGCACAAGTGTGCAACAGTGTCCAACAGTAGCTCCCTCTGTGTGTGTGTGTGTGTGTGCGCGCGCGCACGCCGGAGTGTGAGGGCCTGGGTGTGGGTGGGTGTATGTGGGTGGAGACCTCTGTGCGTGCACGTGATGGACAGTGTATGTGATGGCACGTGCGTGTGAGCACTCGTGTGTGTACCTGAAGTGGGAGAGAGTGGGGTTAACGGCACAGCCTGCTTTCCCAGACCTCCGGGGAGGGTGGGGGGCCTGAGCACGGGCCCCTAGCTCCTCATAGTTCAGCCAGGTGTTGTCTCAACACCTGGGAGCTGCCTGGGAGGCTGAGGATTCACACTGAGCAGGGGGTCGGGATGGGGGTGGAAGAGGGCTCAGAGGCCTGAGGTGCCCTCCCCCAGCCTCAGTTCTCGGTGTAGTAGAGTCAGGGCCTCGGGGGGGGGGGCGCCCAGGCTGGGGACTGAGAAGTCGCACTCAGATCCAGGTTGAAGCCAGAGACGGCAGGAGCCATGTCTGTCTGAGCATGGCCACGGGGTGGGACGAGCAGCCCAGGGAGGCCGCTGGTGATGCTGGAGCCACCCATCCCACCCGGACCCAGGAGGAGGAGGAGCGGACTGCAGGGAGCACGGACGGTGGGGAGGAGTGGCAGCTTCCCCCCATGCCCGCCCCTGTGCCCCGGCCCTCAGCAGGCCCTGGGACCCCAGTTTACCGTCAGAATCCCCCTGGACGTTCCAAACTACCTTTCCTGACGACCGACTCTGTACCCCCCAAGCATGTCGCGTGCGGTATTTATAACGATTGTGAGCGTGACTATTACGAATAGCTACTTTGCATCAGGTACGTGCATGGGTTTCACGCACATCCCGCATTTATAAACAGAAATTCATAGGGAGAACAACGGCATATGGAACCCCTGACGTGAACTTCCCACATGTCATCAACAATAACACCGAGCCCTCCCTGCGGAAGGCGAGGGTCAGGGTGGGCCGCCAAGTGTGGCCAGTCCCACCACCAACAAACAGCGGACCGGGCACCGAATTCTGGTCCACCTCCAAGAGGCCTCCTCCAGGGAGGCTTCTGGCAAAAACATCCCCTGCTCCCCCGCCTCTCACCCTGGAGCCTTACACTGACCAACCGAGCAGAGGGCAAAGCTTCACACGTGCTTCTTCACTAACGGAGACCGCGCTGAATTCATTCAACAATGGGACTGGTGGAAACAGCTCAAGTCCTCCCCTTCAACGGAAAGCAATAAGAAAGTGCCAAGGAAAACCTCCTGGTCATAAACCAGCCCATAAAATACAAAGTAGCGTCTGTAAAGTGTCTCCTGCCCAAGGTCACACCGCCGGGAATGTCAGAGCCAGGATGCGGGCCTGGGAAATGGGTAAGATAAACCCCGATTTATCCTTCAGAGCTCAGACCAGAAGTCACTTCTTCAGGGAAGCCTTCCCTGACCCATCCCCAGGTTCTCACTGCACGGTACCCCGTCCCTCTGATTACGCAACACAATTTGCAACCAAACCAAAACTGGTGGAATGCAACATGGGGTATTTGTCTCCCTACTGGGCTGCAGGCTCCACGAAGGGGGGACGGCACCTAGAAATGCCCAGCATTCAGCCCAGAACTCTGCACACGATAGGAAGGCAATAAATATTGGCTGACGGAATGAATGCACGCATGCCCCTGGCAGAGTTGGGTCTCCCCTCTTTGGGCTCCCACAGTTCCCTGGACATAGCTCTTCATGGCCCCCTCATGCCAAGCCACTGGCCTCCCTTTCATGGTCTCAAACTCACAACCCAAGAGCCAAATCTATCCCGGGAATAGATTGAAAATAAGTGACTTTCTATTTTAAAAAAGATCACTATATTAATTTCTCTTGAAGAAGAGGACAATCTGGCAATGCAAAGCCATCTTCTCACCTGGCAACAAAACCAGGTAGAGCTGAGTGGCCGCTGTCCCCCGGGAGCTGGGTCCCAAGGCTCCAGATGGCCAAGGCCCCCCTTCGTACCCCAGACCTGCGTCACTCATCTCTGTGCCCTGCCCAGACACTGTAGGCATCTGGGTTGGGGACCTCCTGCTCTATTTCTGCCAGCCTGCCCCCGCTGGACCGCGAGCCTGTTCAGGTTGGAACATACCCTACACGGGGCCTGGCACAGAGCGGAGGAACGATAAGTATTGGCTGAATAGGTGAATAGAAGCCAGGGCAGAAGGAAGCTACAGGGGGTGGTGAGACCAACTGAAGCAAACCTGGGTGTTAGAAGAAGAGAAAGCCTTCTCTAAAGGAATGGGAGCACCGGATTATATGCTTTTTAGGGATTAGTCGAGAAAAGATAATTGACTGTACCAAACACTTTGTATTTTGTCTCATTAGCTGTTGTGAGCTTGCCATGCTTAACGTTGGGGGTGGTGAGTAGGTTAATCTCATTGAACTTGTTTAATAAATAGAAATCCATTTTTAAATATCTCCCAAGGATGGAAATCCTGTTTGCAGCGTCCTGGCGCCAAGTGCCAGGGACTCTACTGCCACCTGGTGGTGATGAGTACATATTGCAGGAAGAGTACTGTAAAAGGAAAATCGGGCCAGAAGCCGCAAAGAGGGTTCAAGAACCGGGAACCCCTCACTCCCAGGCAGGAAAACACCTTGACAAAGGGAAGGAACAAAATAGGGCATACATGACTAGTTTAAAAGAGAAATTAAATTAAGTGTACTCCAAACTGCGATCACTGAGTATTTGAGGTACCCGAATCAGTTAAGTGTGCCCCAGCCCTCTGGGAACTCTTGACACAGACATAACTAATTCTAGGAAGATGGAGGCCCAAGTTCAGAACTGTCAAATCCTCCGAGTGTGGGTGTTGCAGCTTAGCTTGAACTAACTACAACAGCTGCAATATAGGTCAGACATTAAGCAAGGTGCTTTACCCATTATTTTTTTCCAGGAAATTTTTTTTATTGTTTTTTATTTTAATTCCAGTAGAGTTAACATACAGTGTTATGTTAGTTGCATGTGTGTAGTATAGTGATGCAACAATTCTATACACTACTCCTCCAGTAAATCTTTACAAAAATCTTTTGGAATAAGCCCTATTATTACCCCATTCTGCAGATCAGGGACTTGAGGCTCAAAGAGATGAAGTCGCATGCCCGTGGTCATAGAGCTGATGCACGGTAGAGAAAGGATTCAGACCTGAGTCAGGCCTGGCTGATTCCAGACTCTGCCATTTTCTGACCTGCTCTAGACCCAAAGTGGCCTCTTTGAGATTCCAGCCTCCCCCCGCCCCAAGCCGGGAAATAAGCATGTACCCTCCCAGTAATTGCAGCAGGTCTCCGGAAGAAGGACTAGATAAAAACACAGACAAGTGTTAGCCCTGCCCGCCTCACACCTCAGGGTCCCCCCACCCCGCCTGCCCTTAAGCTCCAGAGGTTCTCCAGGGCCCCGCCTGCCCCATCCTGAGCCTGGAGCCAAGCCCCCTGTCACTGCCATGTTAAGTCCACAGCCTGTCTGGGCAGCGTGGAGCCTTGTTTGCTGATTGGCAAGTTCACAGTATGGGCCTGTGCTCCTCAGAGAAAAATACAAAACCATAATTGTCCCCAGATTAGCTTGTGTTCTTTGTGGAAAGAAACAATACACAGCCTTTGTGTTTAAAAAAAAAAATTACTGAAACAAAAAATTTCCAGTTCACACTCTTTTGAATTGAGAGAAATAAGTAAACACTATTTCCCAAATCTGTGTTCACTGGGAAGCCTCCTTTTATTATATTTATGCAAAAACATGAGCCAAATCTCATCCTACGCCACTATAAAACACATTCGATAATAAAATGCAAACACTGTTTGCAAAGAATTACAGAGGATCAAGTTCTGGCCTATTGTGAGGAGTAGTTTAAAATTAAGAGTTTTAAGCTTCATGTATCCCAATTTTATTTTGCAATAATCCATGCCTTTAACTTACCCTGTTTATATTTGCTCCGAATAATGTAGCCAAAAATCCACTGAACATTGATTGTGAAAAGGGTTACTCATTATCTGCTTTCGCCAAGAAATAACTGAGGAAGAAAGGAAGGTGTTTGCTTGTGTTCCCACAATTCTTCGGAAATATTTGCTTTCAGACATTTTGCAATATTGCGACGTGTGCGTATTTCTGCATGGGAGCTTTGCAATTTTAAAAAGATAGCAAAAGGAGCAGAAAGGAGGCTAAGGAGATTTGCACCTATAGCCCTGGTCACAACAGAGCCTAATCTGCATGCCCATGTGGGGAATTCTGGGACACCCCCCCCAGCTCTCCTGGGAGAATTTACATAAAGGGCCAACAGGGAGGATTTGGGGTGGTTACCAGAAGGATTTCATACACTATACCCCACAGCCATGAAAAGAGTATGGAGAGCCAATCCCCGGTGCTGGGGTGAATGTGAGGACACTCTGGGGAGGATGGCAGGTGCAGGAAAGCCACCCTGTGTCAAAGGAGTCGATGAGTATGTCAGCAGCATCCCTGGGGCACTGGGAGCCTTGGTCAACCAGCAGGGGAGGGTGGACTATCCCAGTGGTGCAGGACAGGGTTCAGCTCCTGTGCCTGCTGACCAGTTCCCAGGGATGGTGCCCCAGCTCCCAGGATGGGGCCCCCTGGAAACCATGATCGGAGCCTGGCCTCTTTGGGATTTGCGTTCCCAGCCTGACTCCCCCTGCCCCATCCTTGCCCTATTCTCACTCGTCCACCTCCACCTGCCCTTCTCTTTCTTCTCCATCATCCATCTTGCTTGCCCTTCCTCTTCCCTTACTGCCAACAGTCACATTCAGACTCTCTGACCTTAATGTCACATTTTTTGCTCTTTCAGAGCACTTTTTTCTTACATGAATGCTTCTTAAACTGGGGTGCACACACCCTTGGGGCTGAGTTTACAGAGCCACGTGACAAACACAGCCCACCTTGCCTGCATTAAAATTACCCAAACACTCTGCGTTACTAGAAACAACATGGATGTATCATGCAGCCGAATGCAAAATGCACATAAATTTTTAAGCTCCAGTACCACTTCAAATAAATTGTGAGCTTGTGGCAGGCTGCTTTCAGCAACCCCCTGCAACCCCCAGGGTACCTGTTTACTCGCTTTTGCCCTGAGGTTTTGCTTTGGTGGAAAAGTTGGAGACGCTCTGACTCACCTTATCTTATAAAATCCTCACAAGAGCCCTTGAAAAAGTAAGGCGGCTTACAGAAGGAGGAATGGGGACTCAGAGATGCTGAGTCACTTGCTCCTAGTCACCCAGCGAGGAGGCGTCAAAGCCTAAACACGGCCCGGGGATTCTAACTCCAAGCCCAGTGCCCATTCCACACCCAGGTACCCCCCAGGCACCTCCAGCCACTGGGGACGGAAGGCCCTACAGGCAGGTTGTCTTGGGACCAGGGCTGGGGAGGGTGATTTCCAAGTCTACAGTGTCCTCCCCCAAACCCATGGTTCAAAACACATAGGCGAACAGGTTCTTCAAGCCTGTAGAGCTTAAAGCCCAGTGGCTGCAATTCTGATGAACCACTTTCAACTCTGGACCGCCGGCCTCAAAGGCTGAGGGCAGCAAAGCTAGGGTCGTACCCACCGTTCTTTCTAGTAAGACTCAAAGGGCAAGAGGCAGACACACAGGGACACAGGGGACCCTGGCCTCTTCCTCAGCACCCAGTGCCGACAGGGCAGGTGCTCCGGCCTCCAGGCCTCTGGGTCCGGGGCTCTGGAGGCAGCTGCCGGATGGCTGGCTAGAGGTAGCATTCGAATCCGGGTCGGCCTGACTCCCAGCCACACCCTCTTCCCATGCAGCCCTAGTACCTGAGGCTCTGAAAGGAGTCAGGAGGCCGGAGTTCCAGCCCAGCTTCTCCCACAGGAGCTGCGTGGCGGGGCAGGTGTCTTCCCTATTCTAGTCCTAGCACAGCAGGGCCGCTCGAGCACCCAGGGGTCCCAGAGCCAGAGCTCTGGGTTCCAATCCCAGGTTTCCATTCACCAGCTATGTGGCCCTGGCGTGTTCTTTCCCACGCCCGTGCCTCAGTTCCTCTTCTGTAAGCGACCATGCAACCCAGGCCGGGTTCATGGGATTGCTGTGAGGACTAAGTGAGTTGATTCAAGCAAGGCACTTAGAGGAGGTCCCAGTATAGAGCAGCACTCAGTAAAGGTGAGATGTTACTGGATACAGACAAGGGTGAAGAGGGTCAAGTGGAGACCCCAAGGACCCCTGCCCTGGCAGCAGTGTGCCTAATTGGTGAGGGGGTGGGCAGGGGGACCACACAGCCTACCCCTTTTTCTCCCTCCTGCTGGGTCAGACTGGAAAGCTGCCCCCATGGTTTGTTCAAAGTGGGTGGCAAAGTTGGAGTCATTCGCCACTTCCCTGTCTTTCTGGGGCCCAGGGCTTGGGTAGAAAAAGCTTTCATGAGACATCGCTAGCGCCCCCCTCCCCCCAGGTGACTTTGCTGACATCCACTCAACCACTACTTACTAAGCATCTTCTCCGGGCCGGGGGGCGGGGGGGGATGCCTCCACGTTGAGCAAAGCCAGACACAGTCCCTGTGGGTCTAGAAGAGAGACAATAAACCCACAATGCAATGACAGGGGGTCAGTTCTGAGAGAAACAAAACCAGAGGAAAGGGACAGCAGTGGGGAAGCGTATTGGATAAGGTGCTTCGGGAAGACCTCTTGGATAAACGAGGAAGTAGTCACCATTGACATTAATAATATTTGGCCACCTAAGCTTCTGAGCACGGCTGTTTCCCTGACTGGGAGAACCACTGGCCTGACGGCCACCCAAGTGACCCCAGCAGCCTGTGAGGAAGAGGAGAAGGGTTTGAGCATGGCTGAAGGGGACAGCCTGATATCAGTGGAGTAGGAAATTTTTGGAAAGGTGCTAGAGGTGATTTTCCACGAGGAAACTCAGGTTGAGAATAAGGAGCTGCAATTGGTAGGGTGGGTCCAGAGTCCCAACAGGGGCCTAGTACAAAGACAATTGCAAGGTACAATGTGACTCCAAGGTGTGTCATATGCGGGAATGGCATGGGACAAGAGAAGTGGACAGAGACAACTTCAGCAAATAATCTTAAAGCTGGATCACTCACTTTCCAAATTGTGAAATAAGGGCTTGAATTCAAATTTTTCAAGATAAGCTCAGTGGTTTGGGGTTTTTTTGTTTTTTTTTTTTTTTAAGATTTTTATTTATTTATTTAAGCAAGAGAGAGAGAGAAAGAATACACGAGCGGGGAGGAGGGGGAAAGGGTGAGGGAGAAGCAGACCCCCTCTGAGCAAGGAGCCTGACATGGGATTCGATCTCAAGACCCTGGGATCATGACCTGAGCTGAAGGCAGACGCTTAACCGACTGAGCCACCCAGGTGCCCAGTGGTTTTGTTTTTTACTGTTAAACGAGATAGAACTATTCTGTGTTCAGTATTAGAATTATCAGTAAGTTATTTTAGCATCAGATATTTGGCTGTTACTGCATAGTACGTGTATCAAGGGCTCATAACTGCAGACAATTCCAATTGATACACATTAGAACCTTTAAAATACTATTTGTAACACTGTAATATTAGAAACAATATTTATTAGAAAATAAAGAAGCAAGTTTATAGGATTATCTAAAAACCATTCCCGGTACAGCAAGTGCAAAGGCCCTGCGAATGGACAGCCTAAGGGTTTGGGTTTTGTTCTCAGTGTGTGAAGGTAGATTGCTCTTTAGAGTAATAGTGTGCATCATGTCTAGTAAATTCAAATGTGTTCATCCAGGAGTCCAGAGGGTTAACCGACCTTGTCAAAGATCACTCACCATCCTAGTTTCTTCCCATCCTATTGAGACAGAAAAAAAGACAAACACTACCTAAGAGCCCAGTGCATGCTAAACGCCCTGTCTTCATTAATAGAAAAAGAAAAGAAAAGAAAAAAAAACATGAATGAACACAGCCTCCCCCTCATGCTGAACAGTTAGCCGCATTTAACGTACAGATCACAGAGCCAGGTACTCGTACATGGTTAGTGGCAAATGGAAATATCAAAGCAAAATAAGTTAAAAAGAGACACGGCAAAGAAGAGAACACTCCTCCTAATTCAGCCTTTCGGAATTGCTTCAGGCGCCCCGCGGGGCCCGGTGAGATGCCGGGCTTGAGCTGGCCAGGATTTCTGATGAGGATGTGTCCCCATGAGGACAGCCATGGCTTCTCTGATGCCTCCTGGGAGTTCAGGAGATGACTGTCCAGAGATGGCTGAGGTGACACGAGCAGGTGCCACAGGCTGGCTGTTGTGGGAGGTGCCTTACCCGTGTTGTCTCCTTCAAATCCCCAAAAATCCTGGGAGGTGGGGATTATCCTTCCCATTTTACAGATAAGAACACTGAGTCCCAGAGAAGTTAAGAAACTTGCTAAAGGGAGGACATTTACATGCCTTTGAGTCCTGGCCAGTTCTGGAAATATGTAAGCTCTCAGTTGAGAATGGGAGGTTGGAGGCTGGAAATGATCAGGCGAAGATTCGGAAAGAGAAAGGGAGCAGAGGAGCCATTCTGGAGAGGGACAAGACAAGGCATCTTTCTCTCGCATCTCACTCAGACCTCGTGACTGCTCCGTGGGACAAGGACTGTTAGTCCTACGGTCAAGCTGAGGACACCAAAATTCGGGGCCCTGGTGGACCTGCCTAAGCTCACCGGGCAGGTGCGGAGCCCAGAGTCCAGCCAGGTATGGGAAGCCACACAGCCCACCGCTGCTCTGCACCTGGCCGCGGCGCCTGGTGGTGGGACCAGGCTGTCCTGAGATCGCAGCACCTGCGATGTGGCCTCCGCTTTTCCAGTGACTTCCTGCATGACCTTGGACCCGTAGCTCCCCGTTCTGGATCTGGGTTTCTTCATCCATAAAATGAGGAGGTGGGGGGGGGGGGCTGATCTCCCTCTTGACAGTAAGCTCTGGGTCTGTGAGAATCAGAAAGCAAAATCAGAGCGCTCAAAGGCTGACACCTCCTGCCCCAGGCAGCACGTGCGTCCCACTCTCACCCTGACCCTCCACACCCCCGCTTTCGGAGCTCCTGGAGGATCCCCCCCGGACAGTCAGAGATCTGCCCCTCATCCTTGCCTTCTCCCCCCTTCCCCTGCCCCCACATCTGTTCCACACCAAACCCAGTCCCCTCTGTCTCATTAGCTCCAGCTACGTTGGCCCCCAAGACGTGTGCCTGGGCTCTATCCCTCTCCGCCTCTCCCACCAGCCATGCAGAGCCTTACGCCTGGTCCCCTGGCCCCAGTTTCTTCCATTAAATGGCCGGAGGGATCTTCGTTTGAGCAGATTTTTTGCATGCTCCAAACCCTTCAAAGGCCCACAGGATAAGCCCCTTAGCGTGACATCTGATATTCAACCCTCTTCAGGGTCTGGTACTAGTCAGTGTTCATCAACTCATTTCCATCCTCCACCCTCTTCCGTCTCACTCCCAGCTCTGCATTAGCGATGCATTCTGCTTTTTCACCTAACTGCCCCCAGATGCTCTTCTTCCATTCTGGAATTTCCAGCTCCCTCCTCCTCTCTACTCCCCTCCCCTCCCTCACCTGGTTCCAATGCCTTCCTCCCAAACACCCCAGAGAGGTCGCAGTCCTTCCCTTCTCTCCACTCCCATGAATCTTTTTACAACACTTCGTACAGACCATGATTTATTCGTTTCTGGATCTCCAACGCCTGGCACGGAGCCTGACATACAGAATGGATGTAGACGCATATTTGACGGATGAATGGAAGTTTGACATCTCATTCCCTCGTGGGCCAGGGATCTGTTCTCTTCTAGAATGTCAAGTTACCCAAGAAAGCTCTGTCCATCACCCAGAGCACTGCTGCCCGCGCAGGCAATGCCTCCCAATGTCCCCTTCACCCACGTCCGGGCGTCCTGCCAGCTTGGTGCCCGGAATGCTCTCTCTCCCTCCCTGGTTTGCGAGAACACTGAGCTTCTCTCTCCTTTCCTCCGTCCACCTTGAACCCCAGGGCCCTCGGTCCAGGGGCAGGCCAGGGAGGAACAAGATGAAACACCCGTAGCAGGGGCACGTGAGAAGTTTCCAGAACTAGCTCCTGAGATGCACACATCCGTGTTTTAGGAAAGACATACAACCAGTAGGATCCACCTGCATGAAGATCCATCCGCAATAAAAGCCCCTACAGTCCACCAAATGACAAGGTCAGTCTATGGCTCTTTCTGGGAGATGACCACGGTCTACTGTAACGTGGGAGGTTCCGAGGGGATCCAGTGTGTATGATCTGAGTCCATTCTGGCCAACATCGAACTCTGAGCGGCTACACACCAAAATGTCCAGGGGTCTATTTCTGGATGGTGGAGATTATGGATTATTTTTATGTTTGTCTTCAAACTTTTATACTGTCTGACTTTCTTTTTTTTACAAAGAGCATGAATTTTTATGTTCAGAAAAACAATAATGTTGTCTTTATATTGGAAAAAGAGGGTGGGAGGGGCGGAGAAAGAAGACCCAATCAGAAACGGATGAAGACAAGGGTAAATGTCTCTAGAAGACCCTCCAAGCTTCTCCTCCCAATCCACATGGGGAGCCCGGGCCCAGGAAAGACTCCCAGTGCTTGACTCCAGCGCTCACCGCGGACCCTCATCTCCTGCCTCCAGCCCACTCCTCCAGGACCTCCTGTTCCTGCAGCGTTAAGGCTCAGCCCCACCTCCTGGCTGATGCTGCTGAGTCAGAGAGCTCATCAAGACTGTTGGCTCAAACCAGCCTCCTTGTTCATCCCACTATGAACGAAACACCAGGGCAGGGAACCAACCCCTTGCCCCGGTACCCACGAGGGGGGACTCGTGCAGAGACACTGTACCAGTGGCCAGCGTGGCACCATCTGAACACACATTCCTGCAGGGCACGTGATGGGAACCCACGATGGAGGGTTCAAATTGGTTAAAACCTAGACATGCATCTGTGGGGCTCTGGGCTTCCTTACAGAGGCAGCAGATCCTGGCCCCTCACCCCACCCTAATGTCCACATCGCACTGACCTGGTTAGTTAACTCCCCGACCTGTTTCCTCACCTAGAAAGTGGGCCTAGTAATAATACAGGCATCACAGGCTGAACCAGATGACATACGGAAAACACTTACCGGGGTGCCTGGCACGCGGTGGCATTCAATATATGATAGCTTTTATTACTGTTGGCAGAACTGTCCTCATCCTGCAGTGGGTAGGTCATAGACATGCCGAGGCCACTGGCAGTCCCGCTAACAATGGGAGCCCGATGTGTCCTCATCGGTTACCATTAGGACGCTGGCAACGCCTGAGGGACTCTGACGGAGGGAAAATCGATTGGGGTTCATGCACGGGAGAAATAACTACATTTGTCAGGGGAGGATTGTTGCACAGGAGAAATATGAAGGGTTCCTTTCAGCTCATCCTCTTTCCTCCTTGAGAACATCTGGCCTTATTAAAAATATAATGAGGAGCATGGTTGCCACCTTCATCACGGCTAGTTGGGAAGCAGAAGACGCCAAGGCAAAGGAGGGAAGAAAGGAAACCATCTGTCTGCGGGGCCAATGCCTCAGGACGTTCCTCGGGAGCTGCATGGAGAGAAGCTCATGTGTGTGCTAAGAAGCAAGAGCACTGCAGCCAGGAGTCAGGTGCAGGGATCCCAGGTGGGTCCCAGATCATCTTTTGGTACCAGAACCTCTCCTCTTGCCTCCTGAATCCCATATGTCCCAGCCTATGGTTCTCAACTCAGAGCCACACAGATGTTTCCAGCCTACCCTGGCCAGTCCCATCCCGGGGTCAGAACCTGTTTTTTTCATTCAGTCAATCCACAGATCTATGCGGATGCCTGCTGTGTGCTGGGAAAGACACTGAGATGAAACTGATGTAGACCGTTGAGGCCATATCCTCTAGTCAATGAGATGTGGCAGGTGCACAACTAAGCCCAAATCATGTCAACCCATTGTGTCACGCTTCAGCTGAAAAATCTTCCAGGGCTCCCAATTGCCTACATGACTGTATCCGAATGCTTGAGCATAGCTTCTGAAACTTCTCACAATTAGTTGTAACTGACCCGCTCCATCTCAATTCCGGCCCCATTTCTCCTCCTCTCCACCTCTCGGCCTTCCCTGCTCCAGCCTCGCTGAACACCAGCCTCTTGATGCCTTGGGGTCTTTGTCCATGCTGTATTCCTCTCCCTTTGACAAACTTCTCCTCCTCCTTTGATACCCTATTCGAGTGTCCTCTCCTCCACCTATCTGCTTCAGCAACCCTCAAAACTCTTGGTCTCTTTTACTTCTGTGTTTCCAGAACTGTGGATGCAAATGTTTACTCCAGCACTTGTCATACCATTTCATATATTTTTATATGTTCATCTTCCCCACAAAGCTGTGAGCTTTTTGAAGGCGAGGTCCATGTCCTATCACCACCTTGACAACATAAAGTACCTGGCACACAGTAGGGGTTCAATAAATGTCTAATAAAATACAGATGGACAATAAATATAAGAAAAAGTGCTCAACCTCCCTAGTAGTAAGAGTAATGCAAATTATAACAAAAATGAGGTGTAATTTTCACCCCCCGGAGATGCAAAGATTGTAAAAGATCGATAATATTCAGTTCTGATGGCGATGGAAGGGCTTGGGCAGGTGGCGGCAGGAATCGCTACAATCTTTTGGAAAGAACTGTAGCTCCATGTGCTAACAATGAGAATGTATATAGCTGTTGATTATTCAATATCACTACTGCGAATTTATGCTATAGAAATAAAAGCACCAGCATATAAGCTGTGCTGGATGTCTACTGCTGTGTAACAAATTGCCCCCAAAACTTAGCAGCTTGAAACAACACACATGTATTATCTCACAGTTTCTGTGAATCAGGAATCCAGGCACTGGGTCTTCTAGCTCTGGGTCCCTCTCAAGGTGTTCACTGGGGGTGTGATCATCTGAAGGCTTGACTGTGGATATATCTGTTTCCAAGTACACTGATATGGTTGTTGGCAGAATTCAGCTCATTCAGGGCTTTTGAACAGAAGTCCTCAGTTCCTCACCAGTGGTGGACCAGACACCATCCTCAGCTCTTTGCCAGGTGGCCTCGTCTATGAGCACAAACATGTGAGAAGAGCCAAAGAGAAAATACCAAGAAGGCAGATGTTGACATTTTTTGCAACCAATCACAGAAGTGAATCCTATTAATTTTGCTGTATCCTATTCAGAAGAAGCAAGTCACTAGGTCCAGCTTGCTTTCAAGATGGGGAGAATACACAAAGGCATGAATATAGGAGGTGAAATTAGTTGAGAGCTAAGTCAGAAGCTATCTACCACAGTGCATGCATGTGCATGCCTGGGATGTGTGTGCACATATGTGTGTGTGTGTGTGTGTGTGTGCATGAATCATGAAGAAAGCTATGAAAAGAACACCCCAAACCCTTAAGAGGGGTTACTGGGGAGAGAAGCAAGTTTGAATAGGTAGGGAAAGTGGGAGGAACAGATTCTTAATTTTTTAAAAATAAATCTCTATTTCGTTTGACTTTTAAAATAAGTAGACATTCCTTTTATAATTTAAAAATTAAATGAATACTAATATGAGGTAATCAATGCTAAAAGTGTCTTGGGAATTGAAAGAGGGAAAATTCATCCTAGCTTGGAGAGAGGTGGGGAGAATCAGGGGAGGCTTCACGGAGGAGCTAGTGTTCGAATGAGCCTTGAAATATGAGCTGAGTTGGGACATGCAGCAACAGCAGGAAGGACGTGGGGAAGAAAGAGCACAACAGAAGGCACATTAACTGTCCCAGGGCCAAAGAATGGTCAAGGTGACACAGGTAGACAGAGCCCAGGCACACAGCTGAGGCACCCAG
Source organism: Ursus maritimus (assembly GCF_017311325.1). NCBI lineage: Eukaryota > Metazoa > Chordata > Mammalia > Carnivora > Ursidae > Ursus > Ursus maritimus. Next base: position 28,366,990 of record NW_024425786.1, read on the forward strand.
GCCAACCTGACATGTGTCTGCTTGGCTTTCTCCATCCCTAAGTCCAAGAAGCTACAGAAAGTTCTGTAGAGACTTTGGCTGCAACTGAAGCCTTGGGTCTCTGCAAAAGGTTCTAGACTTTTGTACTTGCTCATACTGCTCCAAACTCAAGCCACAGCACTGCCCCCATTCTGAGAGGCCCAGGGGCAAAGCTCTTAGTAGCCTGAACCCCTCCAATTGGGTCTCCACAGAGGAACACAGCAAAGGAGGAGAAATGCCAACATTGTCTTTCTCTTTCCATGGCTCCACTTATGGGAGCCCTCCCAAAGACAGAGTCCACACTGTGGTGGTTCTGTAGAGCAAACCCCTTTACGTCTCCTTGGCCATTAACTTCATTAAATTCATCAACCCACCTCCAGAGAGAACTGACTCTATCAGTACCACAGGCCTGGGGCCAGCCCCCGTTCAGTTATCCCTTTGAGAAAAGGGAAATTAGAACCACAAGGCTGGACCCCAGAAAAAGGTCTTGGGTATTATGTAAATGTAAACCACAAGAAAATTCAGCCTTCAAAGACTCTCCCTGATCACCTCCTCTGGGGCAGGCCCCACGCTGGGCTCTGGGGAGGAGGAAAGGCTGAGACCCAGCTCCCTGCCCTATAGGGGCCTTAAAGGGGTCAAGAGACATGAATCAAACCATTTCAGAGAGGAGGGTGTGGACCATCAGGGAGGTGGGGAATCAAAGATGGTTTCACCAAGGGGAGGAGATGCATGGACTGGGTTTTGAAGAGTGAGTTGGAGTTTGGTGGAAAGAAAGGGAGGACAGGCACTTCAAGCAGAGCCAACGGCACAGGCAAAGACACGGCGTCTGGACCAGCAGTTCAGTGTGGCCAGATTGAAGGAGGAGGGGGCAGGGGAGGAGACAAGCTTGGCAAAATGTGAAAGAGGAAAGGTAGGTAGGGTCAACCGGGGAGGAGTTTATAAGGCCAAGTGTAACAAGGCTCCTTGACTGTAACCCTTGTGGCTCCTTAAAGATGCCTGCAAGAAGCAGAACCTCTGGACAGAGATATGGGGGGGGGGATGGGGAAGAGAAGACAAAACAGAGAAGCAACTTTCACTTACATCCTTCAGAGTTTTTTATAATAAGTCCTATTACTATTATAATATATTGTAAGTATTTTAAACTTTCGCTCTTGGCTAGGATCGCAACTAAATCACAATAGCTGCCATTTATCAAGGACTCATGCATGTGACCTTGCTCATCCCCACACCAGCCCTCCGAGAAAGACACTATTATCCCCATTTCCCAGATGAGAAACTGAAGGCCTCTGGGAAAACAAGCAATGCTGAAAGTCACACATGCAGAGACGCCAATGCACCAGAATTGGAACCTGGGTCTGCTGACCCCAAGCCCATACTCCTGACGCTCCACTCTGCAGCCTCCTGGGAGCACACGTGACAGGGAGGCGAGCTCCTCACTTTCACAGATGCCCTGAAGCCGGAAACAAAGCCCATACTTGGGACAGCAGAGCCACATTCAAACCATCTGGAGAGGCCGGTGCCCTGGGCACGGAGCCAGCATGCCAGGATGGAATGTATCAGGCGCAGATGTGAAATCCTGGACTTGGGAGCAAAGCCCTGCCCGAGGACAGGTGGGAAATGAGCATCCTGCCTGGAACTTGCAACGCCCTGCTGAGGTGTGCACACCCAGAGGCTAGACCTGCGCCCCACTGGAGGTGGGAGACAGTTGACTGACTGGGGATGAGCTCTAGGCTGACCTCAGTCCATGCTTGTGGGGACTCCCTGGCTCGCTCGTCTTCATGGTCATCCCTGCTCACATCTCCTCTGGGCCGGAGGAAGCTGGAGCCCAGCCCTGAAGCTCCCCAACCAACAGACAAGCTGAGACAGGGTTGAGGCTCTTGGGTGGTGGAGGAGCTCACTGTGAGACTTAGGGAAATTGCCCTAAGTAAGTAGTTTTTAAGTCTGTTAAGCCAAAGCCCCTTCCCCTGGATTGAATCTTATCTAGAACCCAGTAGGTGAACTAGTTAAGAAGCAGCTGGGGGTGGGGGGGAGCAGACTCCCTACTCCGCCCCCCCAACCCAGTCCCTGAACACAGGGTGAAACCCACTGAACTAGATCACTTTGCAAAGCCCCTGGCTCAGAAAATATTCTGACCCTTTAATTCCTAGTAAATAATCATAGACCACACTACCACCTACTGAGCACTAACTATGCACCAGGCACTAAGCTACAGGCTTCACACAAATCTTCTCATTTAATCCTCATCAGAAACCTATGAAATGGGTTCTATCACCTGGCAGAAACCGCCTGCTGCCCGCCACTCTCTTCGTCTAATGACAACTGAAGCCGGACACACGGCCAGACTACATTTCCCAGCGTCCTTTACAGCAAGGTAGCACCGCGTGACCAAGCTCTGTCCAATAGCACGTGCACGGAGGTCGCTGCGCCACTGCCAGCCAGGGTGGTGAAGGGAGTGAATGGAGCCCTCACCCTCTCTCCACCTCCTGCCTCTGGCCGGGACCAGGGCTACCAGAGCCACTGTGGAAGCCAGGCGTTGAAGTGGTGGGTTGGGGGTCCCTGAATTTACCCAGTGTGGCAGCGCCCTCTGCTGACCTGGAGCCCACCCACCTGTACCACTACCTGTGAGAAATTTCCCCCAGTTTTTAGCCTCCACGGTGTAGATGGGTCTGTGGGCCGCCGTCTGGCCTTCCAGAGCCTCAGTGCTTGGAGGAGGAAGGCAGAAGAGTTGAAATAACTTTCTAAGATCACCTAGAGAGCGGAGGAATCGGGAGCCATTGCGTCTGACCCTGAAGTGCCTGCCCTCAATCCATGACATTCATGCTCCCGGGGTTATAAAATTAGTAATGCCCAAACTTGGAGCCACCAGGATGTCCTTCAGGAGAGCAGGGGAATGGGGAAGTAAACCATGGCACGTCCAGACAATGGAGTTATTCGATGCTAAAGAGAAATGAGCTATCAAGCCATAGAAAAACATGGAGGGACCTTAAATGCAAATCACTAAGTGATAGATGTCAATCTGAAAAGGGGACATGCTGTATGGTCCAACTATATGACATTCTGGAAAGGGCAGAACTATGGAGACAGTGGTTGGCAGGCGTTCAGGGGCAGGGAGGGAGGGAGGGAGAGGGGGATAAGTGGAGCACAGAGATTTCTAGGGCAGTGAAACTACCCTGTATGACACTGTAATGGTGACATTTGTCAAAATCCACAGAATATACAACACAAAGAGTGAACCCTAATGTAAACTAAGGACTTTAATTAATAATTATGTATCAACTTTGGTTCATCAATTATAACAAATGGGCCACATCAATGCAAGATGTACACATAATAAGGAAAAGTGGGGAGGGGGTATATGGGAAAATCTCTGTGCTTTCTGATCAATTCTCCTGTAAACCTAAAACTTCCCTAAAAATAAAGTCTATCAAGTATATAAAAATGTAAATAAATATATACAGCTTCAAGGAAAACTCATGTATGAAAAAGTTAATATTTTGCTGCATGGAATACACTTTGATTAGCACCCATTTAATTTTCCCAGCAAGCTGTGATGTGGGTACTGTTATTATCCCATTTCTCAGATGAAGAAATTGAGGCTCAGAAAGGCCAAGTAATTTGCCTAAACCAAAACTCCCATTTCTTTGACTTCCCATCACCCACGTTCCCTAAGACCAAAACGGGGCTCCAGTTCCCCAGCCCAGAAGAGCCTGCATGCAGGCTGACTGTGTGCTGAGCCGTGTGGATAAAGGCTCACAGCAGCCCCCCGAGGGACACTCCAAGGTGACGGGTCACCTAGCCGACTAGCCGTCCAGCCTCCCTGTGCAGTGCTCCTTCATCTGCAGAGCACTCACTCAGAACAGATCGGTGTCCCTGAGCCACTCAACACACACACACACACACGCACCCTTCCACTTTGTCATTGACTCTCTAACATACAGGCTTTGGAGATCCGGGGGACGTGAGGCCCTTCAGCACTTACACAAGCCAGCATTTCTCACCAAGAACAGAGGGTCATTCGGGGACATTTTTTTTTTCCTGGAGATTGTCAAGACCTCCTTCAAAATGCATAACCACACCTGCACATTAGCTCAAGGCATCACTCTCTCTGCTCTCTGTAACCCCTGGAGGGGAACTGAAGAAATGTATCAAATTCTTAATTTAAGAAAAAAATCCCTGGCGCCTGCATGCGGCGAAAGGGCCATTTCATATGTTGGAGGCGTTTTGAAGAAAGTAGCTGCCTGGAAAATCCTGACTGACTGCGGTTCCTGGGACGCTGGGCCTCCCCGTGAAAGAAATAAGACCTGATCCAGCTTTGGTGTTTAAAGAATATAAATGCAGACCAGGGACAGCATGCTGTCTGACTGTCAGGGCTGGGGACCATCCATTACCTTATGACAGGGTGAGATGATTCGGAACCTACCGAGTTTTATTAAACGTGCTGGCTCCGTTCCACTGTAAGTGGCAGGGACAGCACTGGGGACTGGGACGAGCAGCCCCAAAGCTGTCAATGCCTTTAAAAATGAGAGGTCCCTGGGCTACCATCCCCGTCCTCTGGAAGGTCCCACCAAGACTCTGGGATCAGACAGGCCCCGTTTCCTGGCTGTGTGATCCTGGGTATGTTATCTAACCTCTCTGAGCCTTCATTTTTTCCTCTGAAAAAGATTGACAAATGATGACAGGATCTAAGGAAATAACACAGGTCCAATACGTGACACATTAAACATTTAGTAAACATTAGTGATTCCGAGATGATGATGGTGATGTGAGAGCTAGGCAGGTTCTTACAGATGATCTCATCCAGTCCTCTCATTATGCACATGGGAAAGTTGAGGCCCAGAGAAGGGAAGAGACTTGCCCAAGATCACACAGCAAGCTGGAAGACGTGGGACTAGAACCCATGTCCTTGTTTCTTAGACCAAAGCTTTCTCCACTGCGCACACTGGTCACAATCTGAGAATATCTCAGACATGTAAAGACTATGCCAACAGTCATGTGGGTTCCGTAGCAGAAGCCAGGCCTGGGACAAGGAAAGGCTGGAGTGTCCCCTTCCACCAGCCAACCTGGAGCTCCTGTTCAGCTGCCCTAAGGGTTAGGGTCTGCCTCGCCCCTCCGTGTGAGTAAATGGTTGATAGAAAGCGAGGAGAGTAGAAGGGAACCCTTCTTTATGCTAGATGTCTCCCTTCCTAGAGAAGCCAGCAGGAGGAGATCTGGGTGGGTAGGTGGATCATCGGTCCTTCAGCCCAGCCCCCACCTTCTTAAACTCCACTCCAGAAGTTAGCCCTTGCTGCTCAGTCCTCCTGGTAGGCGCCTCTAGCCTTCAGGACTAAACCAGGCATTGAGTCTTTGCAGGTACTCGGCAGACACTGGAAGCTCATGGTCACAAATCTACCAGAGGGGCCCTGTCTGCAGGGGTGGCATTGTTCAGGGTCCCCCAAAACCGTTCCTTCATGTCCCTTTCTGAGTCCTTCTGAGCGGACAGCTGGCTCTACTACCCTCCTATTTTGGGAGCACAGACATGTCAAGGCCCTGACCCTGTGAGTAGAAGGGGATGGGATCCAGGCAGGTGCCCCGGCTGGGTTTGCTGGGGTTTGGAGGGCATGATTAGCCTGTGTTCCTTTCCCAAAGGTATCCGTCATTATCAGCCCCCAGAGCCTCTACTGAGTGGAACCAGCCACGTTCTGTATCACAGGACCCCATCACCACCTGGCCATAGCTAATTGGTAGAGAAGAGAACACCTGACTCAAAGACAGCTCATTCATTGGCTGGCCAGCAGCCTGTGAGCAGGCCACAGTCATAGATGGAGGAATTTGAACTAGGAGATTTGGAGTCAAAGGCTATGTGGATGGTGGGGAAAGGTGGTGTGAAGGTAGAGCCTCTTAGAGAGTCAGGTGATCTCAGAGAGCTGAAAGAAGGTGAATAGTTTTACAGGGGTGATGGAGTGTTGGTGTGGATGAAGGTGGCAAGGAAGAATCCCAGAGGGACATCTGCAGAGTGCTGAGACAGCAATGCAAGCCAGATGCTCAGATTAATGGAAATCAATATTAATTAGGGTTCCTCTCCCCAGCAAGGTGAAGGGATTCCCAAAAGAGTCCAGAAAGAGAAGCACTAGGGTCATCACAGTGTCCACAAAGCAATGAAAGCTAGAGGCATTCATGAAAGAAGTCGGCATTAATCCCGAGGAAAGGAGATTCCCACAAGGCCCCCAGATAGAAAAAGCATAGGTCCCTGGGGTTGAGAATTGATGGAAACAAGAGAAATTCTCTCAAACCCTGAACCAGAGGCTAAAGGCTAACCATGGGCTAAAGGCCACTGCTTCCTTACCTCTGGCTGCTGTTTTCCAGCACCCGGATGCGTATTTCTTTCCTGTGGAAAGTAGCAGACACTTAGAAGTTCAATTTCCGAAAATACATCAAAAGGGCAGGAGAGACCCTTCTGCTTCCTTCTTGTGTTTAAAACCAAGACTGACTGAACGGTCTCAGCTGGAGCAAGAGAGAAGGGAGGCTTTTTGCACTGAGAAGGTGCTGTGGGTGATCAGGTAGAGAGCCAGAGGGACCCCCTGAATCATCACTGCTAATGAAGTCAATTGGGGAGGAAGGCAGGAAGGAGGTGGCATCATGGCTTGAAGAAAGACACCTGGATGCAGAGTCATTAGCGAAGACTGGGCTCAGGTCTTGGGGTAGGTCTCACGTAGCTGTGTCCAGCAAATTGGGGTCATACCCGTAACAGTCAAGGCTTCTGGGACTGGAAATAGCCCAATCCAGCCCCAAAAGCTAAGCCACAGGGTCTAAACAGAGTAGGATCAGACACTGCAAATACCCCCCTGTCCTGCAAATTCCGCAGTCAATATGGGTGAAGTGAGGAAATGTCCTGGGAGCTGCTGCTGAAGAATCCACTCAGGTAGCCTGGGTGGCCTGGCACCTCCTTCCCGGGGCTCGGTAGGGCCCTGAGAACACTGGGAGAGCAGCAGAGAAGGGGGACCATGCTCTGGAGGGCCACGGAGATGATACACATGACCTCAGTGATCTGACTCAGACACCTGCTCTTCCTCCCTCTATGTGGGGGCTCGGGGACGAGAGAAGAGGTGGACACGGGTAACAGGATCGACCGAGGATATGGAGGGGAAGGAGAGGCTTCCGCAGAGTTCACATGCTTGGGGGACAGGCTGGACTTGAATATGTTCCTTATTTCCAAACATGAAGTGCCACACTCTGGAAAGAAAAGAGGACAACCTTGGCTCTCTTCCTTCTTCCTGTGCCTCACGCAGACAATGTCTCAGCCTGAATCCAACCATCCCCAAAGTCAGTTCTCCCCCAGCAGAGCTGCTACAAGCTCCTTCCCATGAGTGGGCCTCGAGGTACGCCTGAGCGAAGCACCTGTTGCAAGGACATGGGAGATTGCATCAGTAGCCTTTAGCGACCAGCGGGAGCAGATTCAGAGGCATTGAGCTGTAGGGTTATCCGTGGATCCCGTATCCATTCACCACTCCAGCTGTGGTCCTGGGAAAGGCATCTGGAGAGGCCCGGAGAAGCCAGGATGGTGAGACTGCTGCACAAAGTCGACTGAGCCATGCCCACGGGTGATCACCCACACGGAACAGACAAGCCTGCGACTGCTCCCTGCGGGCACCACCTGTCTCTCTGGACACCAAGAGACCATTCCCCGTGAAGTGACCGGAATCCCATTCTCAACTACTACCTGCCGGCTCCCTTCAACTTCCCCCTTCGTGCTTCAGCCTTGGGTTCACGGGTGACTTGGTTCTAAACTTTCTGACAAGCACCTGCCCACACCCAGAAAGGCTGACCTTCCCCCTGTTCCAGGAGGCTTTTCCAAGGTCTGTGCCTTTTCCACTCACTCATTCCACCCATCTTGGCTAGAATTAGACCCCAAGTAGCAGTTCCCTCAAACCAAAGATAGCCACGCTCTCACGGAGGCCTCTCTGTCCAACCAAATGAGATGGCCCGCTAGTGTCCAGAGCTTCGCAAATTCTACTTCCACGTGGCCTGCCTCTGGGCCCACGTGATGATTTGCCCCATGACACTCCCTCATCTTCCCTGGGAGGCGGTGACCCACCCCCCAGCCATGGCACATGGGCTTCCCCCACCTGCTAATGACAGTGACGATAAAGCCATCACCTCTCAAAGGCCTAGGATAAGCCGGGCACTGTGCCAAGGGTTTCACATAAATAACGCAGAGAATTTTCACAATTACCCTGAGGGTAGGTACTTCTCCCATTTTACAGGTGATGAAACTGAAGCTCATAGATTTACCAAAGGTCACCCCGCTAACAAGTGGCAGAACAGGGATTCTAACTCACGCCTGTTTAACTCTGAAGATAGGGCTGATCACCCCAGTCTAGACATCCACCAATGCCCTGAAACTCCCACAAAAGGGGTCAGGCCTTTCCATGTTTGGTGCCTACATGACCACTTCCTGCCCCTGCAGACCTTTGACTCAAGTAGATCTCTCCCCTTCCCCATCACTAGATCTCAGGATCTATGTTCATTGCCAGTAGGTACCCTAGGAATATCTGACCACAAAAGGATGAAAGAGTTAGTGAGCCCTTATGTTTTCATTCCAGGTTCAAGTGTTTATCTCAACCACTCCAAGGCCCAGAGGACCAGACCCAGCTCCTTTTGTAGATGCTTTCTCTTGAGGGGGTCTCAGCACCTTCTCTCTGGGTTCCCTCCCTCTGTGTCGCACCAGAATGCCTCTATACATCTTCGGGTTTTCTTCCTTCAAATATTTGATGCAACAAACACCTATTAAGAGCTACTGCATGCCAGGATCTAGGGACTCAACGATGAATCACGAACCACCTGCCCTCCTGAAGCTCACAGTCCAATGACCAGGGAGGAAGACCCGAACATGGTAACAGGAACTCAGGTCGAACTAAGACACCACCTGCAAGGCTTGGAAATGCTGTGGGAGAGGCTGTCAGGCCAGGATCTGAGCCATCCTCTGGTCCTGAAACCAAACCTCTGCCTTTATCACAAGCCCCCCAGTCAGGCACTCACCTGCCCCTGCCTCCTTTCTCTCTTTAGTTCCAAGAAGGGGTGGAAAGATCACCAAAGCCCTTACACCCTCTCTTCAGCATCATGCCCAAGATGTCACAGGATGACTTTGCAGGAAAAACTCAGGGAGTTAGAAGATGCTGGGCTCAGCATGAGCCCTCAGGTTGTATTAACAGAAGAATAGGCCCATTCATAGGAGGTGATTGTCCATCTAGACCCCAGGTTAAAACTCAAATGCCCAGGTGTCAAGCAGCCTGCAGAGCAAATGGTGAAGGGGCTGGGTCTAAGTGTTGGGAAGGAAGTCCAGCTTGCCCTGGTTTGGACTGGAGCAGGCTGGAGAACACAGGTCTGCCCCAATTCGGGCACCTCTACTCAGCCCAGCAAAAGTTCTGTCCTGTGGGAATGCAGGCCCAGTGTGGCCTGGTCATACGCTTAAGTGTTCCTATTCTTGAATGTTTCGGTTACCTACTGCAGTATAAAAAAGCAGCCCCAAATTTAGTGGCTTAAAGCTACCTCAAGGCGAGGAGGAATGGGGAGGGGCTGTGTAACGGGGACAACATTTCAGGCTGGGCTGTCCAAAAGTCTCTGGGGACAGATAGTGATGATAGTCACAGAGCAATGCGAATGTACTTAATGTTGAACTGCAGGCTTCAGAGGGGCCAGAACGGTAAATTTTCTGTTTTATATATATATATAGCACACTTAAAAGTAGTGAATTTTATTAGGGTAAGTTAATAAAGTTGATAAATATTTTAAATTTTCAATTATTCTCATCAGATGACACTAAATATTTCTTGGTGTAATTTTAACTGAGTATGCAATGCAACATAATGGCAGTTCGATCCACTAATAGAAAGATAAAGAAAATATTTTCTCTGCCAAAAAAAATGCCCCTGCAATGATTTCTTGTATTTTTATATTTATTCTTTTTCATTTTGTGTGTTGACCAGGGCTCGTCAATTCTCCTTTGCATCGCCTCTCAGCCTTGGCTGGTCCAGCTGGGTTTCTTCCCGAGCAGGACGGTCTCAGGGTGCTGAGAGAGGGAAGAGAAGCTGCAAGACCTCTGGAGGCCTAGTTATGAAGTCATGTGATACCACTTCCACCCACATCCAACCGTAGGAGCAGAATCCATGTGAGTGCTTTGAGAGAAGGCATCTATTACAGGAATCACACCTTACACAATTATGGGAGGAGCTAAGGAAGCAAAAGTCGGGAAGAGAAGTTGGAGGACAAGAGAAGGAGCCACTAGCCAGAGAAGCCAGGTGCATCCAGCATCGAGGTGGGACCGTAAAGGGGGAGCCGAAGAAGAGTTCAACACAGAACTCCCAACTCCATGCATCTGCAGCCAAGTGTCTGCCGGTGGGCTGAGTTGAGGGTCATCAGGGGAGGCAGCCAGAGGGAAGAGCGGGCCACAGAGGGAGGAGACGGGGGCAAGCTGAAACCCACTGGACACCCCTGCATCTGTCACTCCTTCTACAAAGACCTTCAAGAGTAATGGCTGCCGCATCCCTTCCGCCTTTCCATCTTCTGCAACTTCCTCTTTGCCCAGCTCCAATGGGGGTCTGCACCGGGAAGGGGAACCCGGGTTCACCAAGTCCCCTTGGTGCAAACCATCACAACCAGGGCATGAAGGGGGACAACAGAGCAGAAGATTAGAGATCAGGGCTGTCCTGACAACTCCAGGAGGTATGCTCCCCAGACACGGTGGGGGCCTCCACCCCACACGGCAGACTTGTTTTAAGCAGCTCCAAAAAAGAAGACGTAAGGAAGACAATACAGAGTCTTAGAGACCCAGGCAGACCTGGGTTTGATCCCAGCACCTCAGCGTATACCAGCTGTGCGAGTTTGGACAAGTTGCTCAAGCTCTCTGAACCTCAATTTCTCTATCTTCAAAATATGAAACAAGAACCCCAGCTTCGTGGAGTTGCACCTGGCACTGTGCCTGACGCCAGAGCTGGTGCTCATTCCCCTCAATTTCCCTTTCCCCCAATTCCAGGCTGTGCCTACCATGGGCCAGGTGCATAATGGAAAGCACAAGAAATATCTGCTTAATTGTGCAATTTCTGGGAAGGCAGATTTGGCTGAGATAAAAGAGATCTAGCACATAACCACCTAATCTTGGCAGGGGCTCCATTTGGAGGAGGGAGCTTCTCATTGGAAGAAGTATGCAAGCCCATTGGGAAGTGAGCTGGACTGGGTGAGTTCTAAGAAGTCCTATGGCTCCAAGAAATTATGACTCTACAAAAATCTCAATGAGTTTATGAAGCATTTTCCCCATCAATTTTCGAAATGTTGTACGTTTATTATAAAGTGCCCACCACCAGTCACTGCTAATAGGATTATAAATTAACACAAACTTTCTGAAGGGCAATTTGACATAATGTATCAGGACCCTTAAAAATATCTACACCATTTGACCCTGTGGGAATTTGTCCTGAGGAAATAATCTGTAACGTGCTCAGAGATGTAAGTACAAGAATGTGGCTTGTTATTTATAATAGCAAAAAAGGGGGGGGGGATAATTGAACTGTCCAACAATAGAGGAATGATTAAATAAATTAGGGCACAGCGAAAAGATGGAAAACCATGCTTCCATTAATCTTGAGGATTTTCCCCACAATTATCCTTTAGAAACAAGAAAAATCTCTTTAAATTCTAGTTCTTAGAAAGAGTCTCCTATTAAGGGCACTCTCTCTTAATTACTTTATTTTAAACAACAAAGTCCTGTTTGGGGAAATCACATTAGCCCTCCCTGACCTCAATCAATGCTAGTTTGGGATGTTTAAAGAGGTCACCTGCCGGAGTCGGCAAAAAGGAGATAGAGAAATTTAACAGGGATTTAGTAATTATTCTGGGGGTTATGACCTCACAATTGCAAGTGTTGGCTGTCATTGTAAACAAGCTTTTAAAGATCACTTTTAAAAGCAATCCGGTACGTAGTTATGTTGTAGAGATCACTAATACACACTTACCGGACAAATAAAGACTATCCTAATGCTATGTAAATAGGTACTTGAGGCTCGGAATACAATTTCCAGAGACAACATTGTACACAGATTTTAAAAGTGTTGCATCTGAATCTCGAACAAGTTAGACCAAAAAATGGAAATGATGTGCTCTGGACAGCTCTGCTGGGTAATTCGCAACGCGCTCTGGGGGTGATAAAAACACAGACGTCAAGGATACCAGGGGAGTCGGTATAAGATGCGGAAGTGGAAAAAACTAATGTTTCTAAATTTGAGATACTTCATGTTACATGGTTTTAAATATCCATGTGTAACTACATTTATAAATTAAGCATTTTGAGTCAGCATTTGGTGATTTCTCTGAATACTTGTATATTCGAGTTGACCTCAAAACTTTCTATTGAAACTTGCATCTGGGCAAACAGGGTGTTCTGTCCTTGGCTATCATATATTTAGGGTCATATGATATATAGCCATGAAAGAAAAGATCTATAAAATAATATTAAATAGAAAACATAAATTGAAAACGTTATAGTGTGATTCTAATTTTGTTTAAATACACACACACACACACACACACACACACACACACACAACTACAGACATAGAAAGAAAAGACTAGAAAGAACTATACCAAAATGTGAACAATGACTATATCTGGGCTGTGCAATTAGGAAGTACATATGGCTTTTTTGAGTTGTTGTTTTTTCTTTAAATACGTTAATGTTTTAACTGAGGGAGATAATTTTTTAAATCTTTTGTAAAGTTGCCTCTTTCCTAGATTCTCACTCGGCGCTATGGGAGTATCTTTTGTTCCTACTCCTTCCCTAAATCTTTGGCAACTGCAAATATATATGATGGGGACAGGAGGGTTTTAACAGACACGTATGTGCTGGCCTGGGAAGATGTGCCTGCCACAGTGAGAGGGAGAAAAAAGCAGGCTACGAAGCAACGTCAATAACATGCATGTGATATGATTCCCCCTCTGAAGGAAGGGAGGGGGGAGAGCGCAAGGGAGGGAGGGAAGCATAAAGAAGGTGTGTGTCTATATGCAAACATGTTTGCATAGGCATAGCGACAGGTCCAGGAGGAAACCCACCAAATTGCCAAAAGCCTCCCAGGGTGGAGAAATCCTACACGCCTCTGTATTGTTCATTTTTTTATTTGTGAAGTACATGTTTATAATAGGATGTAATCGGCTTTTTGCTGATTCTACTGAAATAGGGGAATGCTGAAGGCGAGTCCCATCCATTTACATGGCTTTGCTACTCCACAAAAGAAAATAAAAATTAACCAGCGTTGCCTAGACCCCTCAAGCCTGTAGGGTACAAAGGAGTTTACAATTACAGCAACAAACTGCCTTTCTGTGGTCCCATCTGCTAGGGCAGGACTTCTAGTCTCTAAGAGGACACAGACACACAACTGAGCGTGAAGAGCTATTTGCTGAGTGTTTCCTACACAACAGGCACTGCGCCGAGAGCAACGCATGCATTAGCCTACTTAACCCTTACCCCAGCCTTCTGCCCATTTTACAGCTGAAGAAACTGAGGCATGAAGAGGGTGAGCTTACACAGCTGGTGAGTGGCAGGGCTGAGGTTTGACTCAGGCAGCCTGGGTACCCCTTGGGTGACTCATGTATACCCACAAATACACCTTCAAGGCACAGCCCTGCAGTGGCAGCCTGTACCCACCGTGGAAGGCACCAATATGGGGGCCGGGGCCCCCGAGACTTCCAGCACCCTTTACTTACCACTGGGTTGGGGCTGTGTGGCCAGAGAGCTAGGAGACCAAACTGCTAGGACAGCATCTGAACCAGTCCCCGACTTTCCGGATCCCGCCCTGGCCTGGCCACTACCCTCCTCCTAAGAGGTCCTTAGGGAAAAGAGCCCACCAAGGAACCACGCAGCGCCAGCAGCCTCTTCCTAGCTTGTCTCCAGTCCCAGCCCCAATGTGAGCGTGCTGGGCTGGCCCAGACTTCCTTTCCCTAAACTAGGCTGAGCCACCCCCTTCCCCAGCTTAATCTCACGACCCTGAGGCGGATGGGCTCCAGTCCCACCCTAACCCCGCCACCAAGGGCCAGAGAAAAACAGCAGAGGGACAGACAGTAAGAGAACAACAGCCCCAAAGTTGGCCCCAGGCTGAGCAGACTACACCCCCACAAGACCGTATTAGGGCTGCCCAGCTGGGGAAGGGGAGAGAGATCCAGAGAGAGAACTCGACCTCCTCCCATTTTGGAGAAGCCCTAACCAGTGCTCCATCCTGTCCCCTGCAGGGATGGAAGAGAGAAGAAAGAGCATGGCCACAAACCCTAGATGTGGCCTCCCGAGGTCCTTCACTTAGGCAATAAGCATCCTTCTTCCCTTGGGGGTGGGGAGGGCCACGGTTTCTGGCCCTCGATGCCGATCCATCCTCGGGGAGGACTATCATGGGCAGTCAGGGGAGAGGGGACCCCCAGCTCAGGGCCTCAGTGCTCTGCTGCTTCTGCAGGTGGCAGCCCTGTCACTGTCAAGCTATCAGGGAGACAGCCTGGACCTTCAACATAACCAAGGCCGCTCTGTGTTCTCTGAAGCCCCCGTGCTAAGCTGGCCACAATGCCCCCCCACCCTTTTGTGCCACACGGCCTGGCACAGATGGCACAAGCTAGCCCCTAAAAGCATCTCCTTGTATCTACTTCCAGACCTCCACCCCCACGTTCCCAGGCAGACAGAAGCCCAGATGAGGACAGATTCACCCTCTCCCCCCTCCCTAGGATGCCTTCCCACTTTGATCGTCCCTACAGACAGCCTCTAGCCAGTCCTCCTCTAGCCAGTCCTCCATGTTCTCTATACCCACAGTCCTGGCCTGACGGTGCCTAACCCCATATTAGCTCCGGGTACAGACAGCCCGGCCCCCATCTGCAGCTTCACCTCCCTGTGCTCACACATTCTTAAAAGGCAACAGTTCCCCCTGAAACCTCCATCAGACACAAGTCCCGTCCTTGGTCAGTCTGCCCCTGAGCCGGCACAGAGCCGTAACTGACTTGTCGGTGACATTACAAAAGGCCAGAGGAAATACGCAGTAACATGCCCGGCAAGGGCTGGGACTCCTGGTCCGCGACCCCCTTTGGAAATAGGAGAAGGACCTACAAGCCTCTGGAAACCACTATCCATTTCTCCTCTCCCATTTCATCTCCTCCTTGGTCTTCTTTTGATCTTGTTTTCAAGCCAGAGATAAGATTTCCACGTTGACTCAGGCTTGATTATAACTGACTCTGAACCTTTCTAGTGATTAAAGTAGCCGCGAGGCGATGTTCTCCAGAGATCTGTACTGCAGGTTGAATAATTCAAGGCATCCCTTCCTGAAGGCTGAGAAAACTGGGAGGAAAAAAAAAAAAAGCAGAAAGCAGAAAACTTTTTTTTAAAAGAAAAGGAAAGAGTAATTTCCCCCATGCTGGCCACACAATAAGTACTCGATAAACGCCGGTTAATTTTGATTGACATAAACACCGAAACAGAAATCCGACGGAGGACGGACAGTAAGCTGGTGAGCCTGGAGCAAGATGCTAGATGCTTCCAGCACGTGGGGCAGGGCAGGCCACTTCCTCCCTTCCCCCCATAGGATGATAGGCTTAGGAGCTTTGGTGTTTTCCTGACAAGGACAGAAGCTTGAAATAAGGACAGTAGGGGATGGGGTGAGGCGGCCACTGTCGCCTTGCTCGGCCTGATGGGCTAAGGTTGAAGCCGGCGGAGAACAGTTTGGCCCAGAAGATGACGGAGCTCTTTTCACGAAGGCTGACTGTGTGAGACTGTGGTCCAAGCTGGGCTGCAAGGTGTGACAGGGTAAGGAAGAGGGAGAGGGGGTCCTTTCTCTCCCTCAGTCTGGCTTCGTGTGGCAGGGTCAGGGAGACACGGCGCAATGGCAGAGCAGGATGAAGCCATGTGTACCGGGCAGAACTCCTGGGAAGTGGCCTTCTCAACGACGGTGTCAGCAGCAACAAAAGTGACCAGTCCCCACCTTCAGATGGCAAGCAGAGGGCTGCCCAAGCAGAAGAAGGAGAGGCATGGATATGAGAACCAGCTACCGTGGGTGACCTCACAGAACCAAGGAACACTCCAGGGGGAAGAGGAGACCTCCCAAGGGGCAGACGGAGTTTGCAGCTCTGATAACCAAGGACGAGTGGTACTCCCACCCACAGGCTGGGGCAGTCCGGACGGTTCAAGTTTTAGAATTTCCAACATTCGGCCTCAATACCTACTGGAAATCCCTAAGCTAAGAAGGCTCTGGAATCCTCCTATCTGACCCCTCGTGTTACAGAAACTGAAGCCCAGAGGGCCCGGGTTGCTCAAGGTCACACAGCTAGTTAGGACTGTGTGTGAGACAGACAGACAGACAGACCGAGATTCGGGCCCACTGACTGAGTTGGTGCCTCGCCCCGCGCCTCTGGCCGCTGCACCGTCAGCATGTGGCCGGGCTGGCCGCCCAGCTGCCGCCGCTCCCTGAGCTGCCGTGGTCAGCGTCCGCGGAGCCAATTTGTCTACCTGCACCTTAATGAGCGTCCGGTGCTGCAACCAGGGACCTGAAGGCCCAGAAAATTCCAATTTCAAGCCCACTCTTGATAGTCAATTAGCTTCGCAAGCCTGCACCCTGGAGACCCCAGGGCCACAGGAGCCATGGAGCCAGCAGCTGGGCCATCTCCCCAAACACTGAGCCCCGGGCCCTGGCTGGACAGCAGTCTTGGAAATGCCTCTACTCCTGGGAAATAGCCAGACGACTGGAAAATGGGGCCTAGTGTTGGCCTGGAAGGGGAGGCGGAGTCTCAACATCTCTGGGCAAAACAAATCATCCAGGAATAGGCACAAGCTCTGCTTTCAGACCCTCCCCCCAAAATCACTGCAGGTTGGCAAACCAGCCTCGATTAACTCAGAGTACAGAGAGGTTCAAATGGGTTAGCTGGGCCACACCTGTTCGGTTCTCTGTCCAGCCCCGCCACCGCCCACCCCCCCCAATTTCTATTCACCTCCTTCTCCCTGTACCTGCTCAGGGCCGGGACCACTGTGGCTCCGCCCCCTATGGCCACTGTTTATTGGACAAGGAGTGGTCATCTGGTCTGACCTGGACCAATCAGAGTCCCTTCCCTAAGGATTTTGGGAAACTCCTGATGGGGGTGGAGAGAGAGAGGAGGAAAGAGATTAAGTCTCCGGTACCAGGGGCTAGAAACTGTGCGAGGGCCCTCTTCCACCCACCCTGTGGGCCAGAGAAGCAAAGAAATCCTCACTTTAGAGAAAGAAGCAGGAAGCAGAAAGGAACAGAGAAGAACAACTGAGAGTACAGGGACATCCCGAATCGACCCCCTGTAACGCCCCCTCCCTCCTGGATCCTCTGGGGCGCACAGACATATTTGCCCTGTTTTCTGCTGAATTGATTCTCTTCTGGTTTAAACACCCTTAGGTCCTAAAACTGCCCCTCATTGAAGGTGATCTGGGATGCCGTCCCCATATTAAACAGACTAGGGTGTCTCTGTTCCCTCTGGAGTGGGGCATCAGGAACTCAGCCAGAGCCCTGAGCTCAAGTGGTCCAAGCAGCTGTGAGGAGAGGGTGGCTCCAGCACCTCCCCGCTCCTCTGTTCATGCCACCTGAGTCTGTCAGCCTTGTGACAGCCACACTGCTGCTCGGTTGGCTCACGGGAAGCCACATTTTCTCACCTTCCTTCATTTCACTAGAATAGGGCTTTCAAGATGCTACCCTCTCATCGTCTGTCCCTCTCCATCTGCTCTCATCCCCTCATCCCCTGGCTCCCTGCCTCTACTCTGCTTCCCATCACACCCCATACAGAAGCCAAGGGTTGCTGCCTAGGACACAGAGCTGACCACCTTACACCCTGGGTAAGCCTTTCCGCAGCTCCCCTACCCTAGAGGAGAGAGTCCCAACCCCTGGGAACAGCCACAGAGTGTTCCAGGCTCTGCCGTCCCCTCTCTCCAACCTGTCTCCCTCCTCTCCCTCCTCCACACCTCACAGCGGATGGGGACCACATCTAGTGCTTGTTCTCGCCGTGCCGAACCTGGGGACCTGTCGCTCCTTCAGCTGGCATTGCCCTTGTCGCTACACCACGGCAGGCAGCTCTGGACTCAGACACGCTGGGTGGAATCCGAATTCTGCCATCCACTAGTCTATAAGCTCGAGGAACTCCACTCCCTCTCTGAGCCTCTGCTGCCTCAACTATAAATCGATAATAAAAACAACCTTCTGGGGCGCCTGGGTGGCTCAGTCGGTTCAGCATCTGACTCTTGATTTCGGCTCAGTTCATGATCTCAGGGTCATGAGATCGAGCTCCCTTGGGCTCCACGCTGGGCGTGGAACTTGCTTAAGATTCTCTCCCTCCCCCACTTGTGTGCTCTCTCTCTCTCTCTCTAAAAAATAAAATAAAATATAAAATAATAAATTTGCTAGTAGCCAAATTAACGGAAGTAAAAAGAAATGGGTGAAATTGATTAAAACGAAAAACAAAACCAAACCTCCCTGCAGGACTGTGGAGAGAATTCGGAATAACTTGGGTCAAGCATCAAGCACACCACCTGTAAGGGCCCACAAAGCGCTCAGTAGGCCTACTAAGGTTTCTAGGCAGACCTAGGGAATTCCTATCCCTCTCTCAAAACCCAGTGCAGGTGTTAACACACCCATGAAGAGATCCCCACCCAGTCCCAGACTCTGACAGAGCTCCTGCCTCTGACCTTGTAGCAACTTAAACGTGCTCCTTGAAGCTGCCTGTCTCTCTACACGGTCACCGTCTCCATCCAGGTCTGTCTCCCCACCCTCTTATCTAAGTGACACCAGGGCAAAGGACCGGGGCTGATTTCTCTCTGCAGCCCCCAGTACAGGCCTGGCAAGCAGAAGCGATCTGTAGATGTTTACTTAATTGAATCACATCGGATCGCTCCAATCGTATTGAATTCTGTCACCCAGCGTCCTCTCCCAGCTTTTAGAAGTTGGACTTCCTTCTTCATCAATAACAGTAATCATAGCTAAACCCTATCGATCGCTTCTTGTGTGCCAGGCACCTTCTGGGTGCTCGCCTCATGATTATCTCTTTTAATCCTTGCAGCCGCCTGTGAGGTAGGCACTGTCACTGGCCTTGTTTTCCAAATGGGGAAACTGAGGCTTGGGGAGTTGTGTCAGATGTCCAAAGTCAAGCAGCCAGGAAGTAGAGGAGCCAGATCCGAGTCCATGTGTTCGGTTTCCTCTTTTTGCGTCTTTTGCCTCTTTTTTTAGCTTTTTATTTTTAAATAATTTTCAATTTATGGAAGAGCCGCAAACGCGACGCAGAGTCCCCAGACGCCCTCTGCCCAGCCCCCGCTAGCGTTGATGTCTCCCTTACCTGTCGTGTATGGATCAAACTTAAAAATTAATGTTGGTATGACAATATTAACAAAACCACAGACATTACTCCAATTCCCTCAGTTTTTCCACGAATGCCCTTCTTCTGTGCCATGACCCAGCCCAGCGTCCCAGGTCACAGTTAGTCGTGCTTATCTCTGCAGTCTCCTCCAGACTGTCACCATCTCTTGGTCTTTCCTTGCCTTTCATGACCCTGGCACTTTTGGAGAGTAACAGATATATTTTATAGATGTTCCCCAGTTTAGATCTGTCTGGTGTTTCCTCGTGAACAGTCAGAGGTTGTGGGTTTGGGGTAGGGAGCTGTAGAGGAGCAGTGCCCGGCTCCTTGCACTGTACTGGGGGCACATGATTTCAACATGACTGGTGACCGGTGACGTTAGCACGGATCACTTGGTTTCTCCGGGGCAGAGTCGCTATTTTTGCACGTTTGCTTTTAACCAGCATGCTCTAATGCCCCTCAATCAACATCATTGGTGCTGGGAAAGAATAGTGCCTAGTCGGGTGGGATGTTCACAGGGATAAGAGCCCAGAACAAAAGGATTCTGGATTGCCCAAGGCACAGCCCAAGTGTCAGCCGCCCCTCGCAGCACCCAGAGCGACAGGAAAGGGCATTCTCCCCACGCTGGAATCATCAAGCAAGGCTTCCCGGGATCGCAGCACTTACGAGGGGTCTGTAAGACAGCAGGGAAGGCTGACCATGCCAGGGAGGGAACGGGCTCCCGACTGGGCATCCTCACAAGGAAAAGCCAGCAGGGACAGGATATAAATAAGAAGGCAGTGGCTCAACTAAAATCACAGAAAGGCCATCATAGCCATCCCCCCATCTCCAGGCAGGATGACTCTGTAACCCTCCCAATCCCTTCAAAACATCTCCGCATTTACAGCCTAGAAACTCAGAGCGACAGTTTCCAGATGGGAAAAATCAAGCCAGTGAAGCATCCTGCATTCCTCCCCGGCCCCCTCCCGCCTCTGTGCTCCCACCGCACTTTGACACTCCCCCTGGCATTTATCACAGCCGCCTTTGCTTTCAGATGCAAGCAAGCGTGCTAGTGAGTGCCGCCAACCCCCCCCCACTGGACGCAAGGGTGGGGGCCTGCATGATCCTCCTTTGCCCCTCCTCCTCCGGGCATGGAGCCCAGGGCCTGGCACACAGTAGGGGCTTAGCAGGAAGGTGGGAAGGGAGCAGACTCGCTTCTGCAAAAAGCTTTGAGGAGAATATTCTGAAGACATTTTGTGACTCCTACCACCTTCCAAAGCTCAAAAAATCATTTTAAAAACTGATGACTGTGAAATTTCAATTATATTCACAAGGAGAGCTAGAGTGAACCTCAAGGAGCACAGAATAGTGGCTTTGCATTCAAGAGGCCGAAAAGGGCCTGAGAGAAGGGCAAGTGGGATGGGGGCCAGCCTTGAAGCCAGACCTATCTGCTTCTAAAGCCAGCGGCACATGAGCAGTCCTGAATTCACAGCTCTTGATGGGGGGGACAGCTCCAGGGAAATTAGAAGTCTGTAAGAACAGGTAAGTAGATGCCATGAAGCAGCTACCAAAAATAATTTCGTGCTTGAGGTTGCATTAATAGGTGTATAACATCCACACCAAAGGAGCTGATAGACCTGTTCTGCTCTATGCTGGTCAAACCACAATCCGAGAATTGGGTTTAGAAAGAGAAACTGGATTTTGTGCAGAGGTTGGTCTTAAGAATAGAGAAAGGCCTGGACTTAGCCAGTGAAAGGATGGGAAGAATGTTGGAATAACAGAAATACACGTGTGAACAATCTGAGACAAGTCCTGACTGCTTCTGAGGACCTTCAAGAAAGGCCAGCACGGCCTAAAGAGAGAAAGCAAGTGGTAGCCAGACTTGAGGCTACAAAGTGGGTGGTGGCCAAACCTCTAGGGTCACATGAGTCATAGACAATTTGGGTTTTATCCCAAGAACAATGAGAAGCCCTCATTTATCTTTGCATGTTGGCCAGGGACCCACGCTGGGCTCACAGACCCACCCCCCAAACACACACACACACACACACACACACACACACACACACACACACCACGGAGGGACTGCCCATCTATGGCCAGTAGGGTCACTATACTGGAAGAGCTTCAGTGAGCAGGAGGTGGGGAACCCCCTGAGCCTTGACCATGAGAACATGGCCCAGTGAAGAACGAGCCAAAGCCACCATTTGGCGGCCTGCATTCGCTTCTGGACCTGGCCTTCAGAGATCTCGGAGAACCAGCAGCTGGTAGAAAAGGCTTCCTGCAGCAGAATTACATGATGTCTACTTTTTTTTTTTTTTCCTCATCCTGTTGAAAACTGGGCACCAGAGCTCATCTCTCTCCCGCTGGACTTCCCTTAAAATCAAAAGCAGCACACACCTATCATTCTACTCTTCTTACAGTGAGTGCAGCCAAGCCTCGCAGGCCAGCACACGGTGGGCACCCATCTGGGTCCCTCAGGATGGCTTCATAAGCACTTCACTGCAGCAAACCACGGATGATTAGCCCTTCAGCCCCGGACGCCGAGGAGAGTCCCCCTGCCCTCCAGCCCACACCACCACTCTGGCCCCTCTCTTCCTGTTTCCCCGATGCTGCTCCTGGCACCTCCACCATGCACCTCCCGAAATCAGGTGCAGCTGTCGCTGTCGCTGCTGCCATTGGCGGGAATGTGCTCAGTGGGCCCCTGCTTTGTCACTCACTCCTAGTCGAGGTCCAGGATGGGTGTGTTCGATTGGTCCTCAGCCTGTATCCTGCCGGCAAGGGAACCTGGGAAAGTGAGTTTTCTGACTGTCTGCTGAGGCTGTCTGGGTCCAAGACTCACAAGCTAGAATTCTTAAATATGGGAACGTGGTTCCAGCGCAAAACGACCAACAAGAGTGGTATACGCCCACCCCGGGGGCTTCACACCACCCAGATTCTGGTACCACTTCTCCCCTGGTCGAGGCTCTTAGTTTGAAGCAGCAGCAAGCTCAAGACTGGGAGTGATGGGCTGGATTAGATGGCATCTGAGAGGCTCAGAGAACCCCCAGGGCAGGGGCCACCACATAGGCAAGTCCCTCAGACTCTGTGACCTCAAGACTCCATGAGACCCAGGATCCCCAAAACTCCAGCTAGCAGCATAGGGAAGGGACTTGTGGATCCTGTGTGGCCAGACCCTCCATGTTTAAACCCAGTGTTCACTCCCCGTGAAAGCAGAAGTTCAAAGCCAGAGGCAGAACCTATGGGATGAGCTGAGCTCCTTCCCTTCCCCCACGGCAGTCAGTCTCAGGGGAGCCGAAACCAAAAGCTGCACAGACTGTCTCAAGGCATAAACTAAGGCTAAGAGGGACTCCCCGGCCCCTGCCTACTCCCAACATATGCCCTAGAAGCTTCTGCTTCTTTAGCCACGATCCCACATCAAGACACAGGAAACAACCACGTCTGCCCCACCATGAAGCCAACTGCACCCTCTTCCTGGAATCCTGGGTGCCTGATCCCTTGCAGTCTACCCGCCGTCCCACACCCTTCAAAGATGGGAAAACCATTCCATGAGTCCAAGTCATCTCCTTTCTGGAAAACTCCTGCACCTTATAAAACCCTTTCCTGAGATTCCAAGCCCAGGGGATCCCACCTGACAGCAGCTGGGTGCAGAGGCTGCTGTTCTGTCTCCGTGTCGGCCTGGGAGGCAGCAGCGTCCACCAGCCAGCACCCCATCTTTCTTCCCAGGTCCTTACCTAAGACTAGGTGGAGGCTGGAAAGAGGGGCTGCCCCGGGGAAACACGCTACAATTAAACCGCCGTGAGAGCAAGATGACTAAAGCTCCCCCCGCCCCATCCCGCTACCCCTGTGACTAATTTAGGATTCGCCACACTGGCCATCTCTTCCAGAAATTAGATGAAACCTTTAGGGAAGAGGAGCGATCTGTGTTGTATAATCACACACTTGGGACACCAGCACACCCCCACTACCCCCTCCCCTCTAGCCTAGAGAAAAGAATAATAATAATAATAATTAAGCTGGTCTATTTATGGTTCTGAAAATCAGCAGTTCTGGGCCACACCTGCTAGGGTCGAGCTGAGCTGTGGAAAGACTCTGCGAGACGTCTCCAAGTCTGCCTAACTGGAGCGGGCAAGATGCAGGAGCCGCCAACATCCCTCCTTCTGGGAGAACACAAGGGCTATTTAGAACAGCTCGTTGATGGGGTCAAGGAGAGGAAGCTGGAGACTCTGAAGGGCATTTCACATCGTGAAATCCAGCCGACGGCCCAGGCTCATCACTCAGCATAAGCCATACAGATTTATTTATATTTTGCACGAAAGAGGGAAATTACTTAGCCGTAGGGATCAATTCTTCAATCCAATGTTTCTAACATGGCAATAAATTTATTTCATCATCTCCCTTTTTCTTTCTCCTCTTCTCACAGCTTAAAGAAATAAGCCACCCTCTGGGGAGGCCCGGGAACGGGGGACAGGAGCAGAAGGAAGGTGGGAGAGAAGCAAGGCACCACGCCAGGAAACCACTCACTGGGCAACCCGGCTCTGTGGGGGGAGCTCTGGAGTCGGAGTCCTGAAACTGGGGTTCCAGACCCTGGGGTTCCAGATCCTGCCACTTTTCTGCAGTGGAAGTGACCCTGAGCCGGTAGGTCCATGAATCCCTGAAGTGGGGATAGCTGTTCTGGGCCCCGCCAGGTGGGTCTGAGGAGTCAGTGAGACCAGATATATTCAGGCTTCCGGTTCAGCTCCCGATATATCAACACGATTGATTGAAGATGAGTTGTAACTGGATATGATGACGTGACCCATCGCTTCTCCCTACCCAGGCTGCACAGTCCGCGATGTTACAGAGACATCATGGCTGGAGCAAGGGTAACACTGGGACCATTTCCCAAGGCCAGAGACTACTTGGATGTCCCTCTCCAAGCCGGGACAGGCTGAGTCAGGGACATTTGTGACGGCTCTGGCTGAATGCACCCCGGGGTCCAGGGAAGCCTGCAGCAGCTGGACAACTGTGATAAGGGGCCCCCCCTGGCACGGCACCCCTTTCCCCCGGAGACAGGCCGGGGCTGATGTATGGGCCATGTCAATGCAGCTACTGGTTAACGAAGGCTGTGATGGAGACCCACGAACGTGGGAAAGGCCCAAGGAAAGAATGTCATGGGGATGAGGCCCAGGGACGCACAGGAAACCCTGCTGCTACAGCGGGAGGGGTGGGCTTGGTGCAGGTGGAGGGAACAGCTGGAGGACGCCAAGGCACATGGGAGCAAGNNAATGCCGAGGAGCCAGGGCGCGGACAGCAAGGAGCAGAAGAGATCAGCCTTCAAGGCTTGTGCCAGGTGTCTCCTCTTCCAGGAAAATCTTCCTGACCTCTGGTTGGACATCTGCTCAGTACCCTACTGATCCGACTGAAATGCCTCTTTTCCGGGACGTTACCCTAAAGCCTTCCTCCTGAACTGTTGTCAAATCCCACGCCAGCCCCAAAGCCTCAGAACATTTCATCCTTTGGGCAGGCTCCCTCTGTACCTTGCCCTGTTGCACCGACATCCATTCCAAACCAAAAATTGGTTGAGGGAAGATAAACACGGCATACGCATACAAGGGACTACGAGTCGGCAATAAAAAGCAACAAAATACTCATACCTACAACAGCACGGATCTCGAAAATTGTACGCTGAGTAAAAGAAACCAAACACGAGAGCCCATACTGTTAGGGAGTCCCATTATGTAAAGTCCTGAACAGGCAAAATTGACCTATGATGATAGACATCAGAACCATGGTTGCCTTTGGGGACAAGGGAACTGCTGAAAGGGGGGAGGTGGAACCCGCGGATTTTCTGGGGTGATGAAAATGTCCTGGTTCCATGCTGCCCCACACAGTCGGCGCTCGCCACAGGGGGTACCTGAGCACCTGAAAGACAGCTAGTCGGAACTGAAAGAGTTTTATACTGTAAATATAAAAGACACCCTGGTTTTCCAGAACTTAGGATGAGCAAAATAACATAAACTATCTCATTAATGAATTTCTACATTGATTACATGGCGAAGTAATAGTTTGGTTATACTACATTAAGTGAATATGCTATTAAAATTAATTTTACCTGTTTCTTTTTTTTTTTAACAAGGCTACTTGTTTTTAATTATCTATGCAGCTCGCATTATATTTCTATAGGACGGCATTGCCGTCATCTTGATTTAAGTGTTGGTTACCCGGGGGGACCATTTGTCAAAACCCATTAGAATATACCCGTAAGATCAGTACATTTCACTATCTATAAATTATATCTCCATTATAAAACAAATTTTAGTGAGGACCTACTAGGTGCTGGCAGACGCTGTGTTAGGTGTTGTGAATCCTGTGCTGTCAAAAAAAAAAAAAACCCAGACCCAGGACGCCTGGGTGGCTCAGTCGGTTAAGCATCCAACTCTTTTTTTTTTTCTAAGATTTTATTTATTTATTTGACAGAGATAGAGACAGCCAGCGAGAGAGGGAACACAAGCAGGGGGAGTGGGAGAGGAAGAAGCAGGCTCATAGCAGAAGAGCCTGATGTGGGGCTCGATCCCATAACGCCGGGATCACGCCCTGAGCTGAAGGCAGACGCTTAACCGCTGTGCCACCCAGGCGCCCCAAGCATCCAACTCTTGATCTGGGCTCGGGTCATGGTCTCAGGGTTGTGAGATCGAGCCCTGCGGCGTCGGGCTCCGCACTCAGCAGGCAGTCTGCTTGAGATTCTCTCCCTCGCCCTCCGCCCCTCCCCCACCACTCTCTAAATACATAAATCTTTAAAAAAAAAAAAAAAGCGAAAGACAAGAAAAAACCAGACCCACCCAGTCTAGTCAAAGACACGGACTTGAAATAATTGCTCTAAAGCGTGATCCTATCTCATTCCCAAGCTTAGTGCTGCTGCGGCAGGAACTGCCTTCGGGCGTCTTTGTCCCCATCCCTGCCTCGCACAGAGAGGGGTGCACGTCCGGTGCTCAATATTCTGATAGACTGAGGGGCGCCTGGGTGGCACAGCAGTTAAGCGTCTGCCTTCGGCTCAGGGCGTGATCCTGGCGTTACGGGATCGAGCCCCACATCAGGCTCCTCTGCTCTGAGCCTGCTTCTTCCTCTCCCACTCCCCCTGCTTGTGTTTTCTCTCTCTCTGGCTGTCTCTATCTCTGTCAAATAAATAAATAAAATCTTTAAAAAAAAATATTCTGATAGACTGAGTTGAACTACTGAATTGGTTAAAACTCATTTTCTGGAAGAGGCAAGGAAATAGCGTCTACCTGGGGGATGGTGTTGCCTTTCAACCAGACCAGCTAATACGTTACAGCTTTGGTCTTTTTGTAAAATTTCCAGGGACAGAAGGATCCAGAGTCTATCACCATTCTTGGCCCGCTCCTTTGGGATATAATCCTAGTCTAAGTCATGAAGCCTTTTGGTTAAATACTCTGAGCCTCTTGCATAAATACCGTAAGGAGCAGGGTCTTCAAAATTAAATTTTTTTTAAATAGATTTTTCTTATTTAAATTGGAGTATGTATATATGGACTGCTTTTTCCCTCCAGAGATTTTGAAGGCAAGTATGTTGGGAAACTTCCACACAGAACAGGTGCTCCCCACCAGGTGGGTGCACTCACGTAAGTGTTTTAGGAAAGGTTTGTAAATGGGCACGTGCCGGATTTCTTTCCAGATCCTCAGGCTTCGTTAGGAGAGTTACTCCTGGCCTATTGGCTCAGAGCGCTCTTTCCACGATGCCCCCTTCTACACATCTTGGGACTAAAGGGGGACCACTCACGTGATCCCCGTTTGCTGATGAGGTTTTAAAGAAAGCCACCCCATGACTTGGTGGAAGGAACTTGGCTGTGTAGATCATTAGAGACCACCGAAGTGAAAATCCCACTTGTAGCAGCTNAAGAGCGTCTATATTCATTCATTCTAGGGCTGTTATCGACTTCTGCTCTGAGCTGAGCCAACCAGGGTCCAAGGGTCTAGAAACACAGAGAAGGGTCAGACCAGATCCCTGACCTCAAGAATCCCGCAGTCTGGTGGTAGGAGTATAATGAGCACAGTTACTGCCAAGTCACAGGTAAGAAGGGCTCAAAGAGACCATCTGGGGGGCGTAGGGAAGGATGAGATTCACTCCCACCTGGGGAAGGCCGAGCCACAGTTCCTGGCTACCTCCTCTGTGCCAAGCACTGTGCTGGACTCAGGGTCTATACAGACGCCTTCGAACAGACGCCTCCTTTCTTCATACACTTTACTCTCCTCACAGCAGCCAGAGAGACAGCTTAAAATCATGAATCAGCTCATATCACCCTGCTAGTTAAAAACTTTCTCTTTTTTGGTTTTGTTTTGTTTTATTAAGCACGAGGATAGGACCCATGGGCAGAAAGAGCTGCAAGTTAAAAACTTTCAATGACGTCCAATTATACTTAAAATATAGCTCCATTTCTTGACATTATTGTATTGGTCGGCTATCACTGTATAACAAACCAGTAGCCCTTACAACAGTTACCGCATAGCAAACCACCCGAAACACAGTGGGCTCAAATGACAATAAGGTAATATCGCATGTCTGTAGGTCAGCTGGCTTCGATGATTTAGTCTGACTCTGTTCCATATGTCTTCGAACTGAAAGGTCCACCTAGATGTGTTTTTTTTATGCGGATGGTGGAGTGTAAGCAAGCAAAATATGCAAAGTCTCTCAAGACCGAGGCTTGGAACTTCTGGACAAATACCATTTTTTAAAAGATTTTTTTTAATTTATTCATTTGAGAGAGAGACAGAGAGAGAGAGAGAGCACAAGCAGGAGGGAGAGGCAGAGGGAGAAGCAGACTCCCCACCGAGGCGGGAGCCTGATGTGGGGCTTGAAGTGGGGCTCGATCCCAGGACCCAGAGATCACGACCTGAGCCAAAGGCAGATGCTTAACCATCTGAGCCACCCAGGTGCCCCTGGACAAAAACCATTCACCAGACTAAATCACATGGCCAAGCCCAAAGGCGAGAAGCAGAAAGGATACTCTGCCCACAGTGACTCCATGGCTAGGGTGTGGATACAGGGAATGGTTAAGAATTGGAGCCATAAGGGTGCCTGGGTGGCTCAGTTGGTTAAGAGTCTGCCTTCGGCTCAGGTCATGATCTCAGGGTCCTAGGATCAAGTCCTGCATCAGGCTCCCTGCTCAGTGGGGAGTCTGCTTCTCCCTCTACCCCTCCCCTCTGTGCACGCATGCTCTCTCTCTCTCTCTCTCAAACAAATAAATATTTTTTAAAAATTGGAACCAATAATGCAAGCTATGATCTAGCCTCTATCCTCATCTCCAGATTCACCTTGTACCATGCCATTCTCTTTCTTCCCTCCAACTGCACTGGCCTTTTTCATTCCCTCATATGCGGTAAGCTCTTTCCTGCCCCAGGGACTTTGCACAATTCTTCCCTCTGCCTGAGACAGTCTTTTCCTCATTCTTTGTGGGATGGTTTCTCTATCCTTCTAATCTCCCCTTTAATGTCACTTCCTTAATGAGACCTTTCACAGCTCCCAGCTCAAGTGGGGCCCCCTCTTACCGTTTGTCATGGTGCCCTTCCTCATACCCTTCACAGACTGGAGTGATCTGTGACTTTTTCATTGTTCATTGTCCGTGTCCCCATGGGACTGTAAGCTCCACAGGGAAAGACAGCGTGAGTTTTGTTCGCTGAACCACACGCCCTGTGCCCTGCACAGTGACTTGCACCTAACAGGTGCTCAGCTCACATATGAGTGAATAAATGAGCTGCATTTGAGCTGACCTTTGGAGGAGGGTTGGAATTTGAGATGCAGATGGGAGAAAAGGTGTTCCAGGCAGAAGAAACAGCCTAGGCCAGCGGTTCTCAAAGTGTGGTCCACAGGCCAGCAGCTTCAGCCCTCACCTGGGAACTTGTTAGAAATGCCCTTTCCTAGGCCCTGACACAGACCTCCTAAGCCAGGGTCTCGAGGGTTGGGGCCCAGCAATCTGCATTTTAACAAGCCCTTTCGATGATTCTGCTGCAGGCTGAAGTTGCAGAACTGCTGGCCGAAGCCAGAGGCAGGCACCTTTTTTTTTTTTTCCTGTAAAGGACAAGACAGTAAATACTCTAGGCTCTATAGGTCAGAGAGCCTCCGTTGCTACCACCCGTCACTGCCGTTGCAGCAGGAGAGCGGCCGCAGACAACGTGCAAACGCATGGGCGTGGCCGTGTGCCAACAAAACATTATTTACACAAACAGGCAGATTGGCTTATGGGGCCAGACTCTGCTGGCTCCGGGCCCAAGCAAAATATTGACTATGTCACAACGTGCACTACTAAAGCTCACGATTCACATCTCTAACCAAAGAAATGGAAAATTCAGAGCTAAACAAATCTCTTTTATATAACATTCCATTTATTCAACAAATCCATGTCCTCTTGCTCCAGACCTTCACCTACAACAGTGGAGAGGACTCGTCCGCGGTCTCCCGAAATGGGCACTCCCAGCACTCTGAGCCAGCAGCTTGCCCCATGTTGTCCTTTTCATTCCTCACAAAAGCCACACCAGGTGGTGGTATTCTCCCCATCTGACCACCAAAGACACTGAGGATCTGGGGGCAAAGTGACTTTTCTCAGGCCACACAGCCAGGACCCAGTAGCGCTGGGATTCAGACCCCAAGCCAGGGCTGTGTCTCCCAAGGGGAGGATCCCACAGTCAGACCGACTGGAGTGACTGGGCCTGTTTTATTAAGGCCGCCCTGGTGCCTGACCAGCAACGCTGCCCCCTCCCCACGCCCGGTCCCGCCACCAGCACCTGCTCCTTCTGCCCTCAGGAAAGTCAAACGCCGCTTGTCCCATCTGGCGACAGAGCCGCAAATGGATCCAAAGAAATTGCCGAGATCAATCTCAACTTTCCCGTGTGCCGTGTACCTCTTCTCAAATGCAACCTGGGGATCGTGGGGGCTGGGGAGCGTGGCTATTATTCAATAACATGCAAAGTAATTTTTTAGGAAGAATGCACTTTTTTGGATGAACATTGATTGAATCCCATCTTCCTGACCAGAGAGTTAAATCGAGCCCTTCAGACAGGTGATTGACACGATGCTAGAAGTCGATTTGGTTTCACTCAAACTCGCCCTTGTGAGAAGTGAGCTAAGAGCTTCCCCGCTATCTCAAGAACCATCAAATTAAGAAGCTGGAGCTGACAGGGAACCAGAGAGGCGGCTTCAGCCCCAGTCTCTGCGGGCAGCCGGTTCAGAAGAGGCTGAGTCCCCGCGCACCAGGAACCAGTGATTCCTACCTCTCAGGTCTCTCCTTCCCGCCAATCTCAAGCCTTTTGCTGAAGGTTAGCTTTGCAGAAAGAAATTCATGCATTTTCTGCAGTAACTGGGGCATAAACGTGGCCGTGGCTTTGGGGAAGAGACCGGGCTGCGCACATGCCTTGCCAGCAAAGCGCACAGCCCCTGGGGAGGCGGCTTTCACAGGGCAAACACCGGGAGCCGTGCAAATGTCCCCTCCGGGCATCTCTCCTGCACGGTGCACTCACGCCTCCTGTCCCTTCCTGGCCCATCTGAGACCTGGTCCCAGAGAATCATCTCCTAGGAAGTCTCTGGCGCCCCCAGAAAGGCAGAAACAAAGACCTAAAATGCTGGGAGTGTTCCAAATTATCCTTTTCAAGCGGTGGGCTCCGGGGGGCAGCCAATATTTCCCATCAGCCTCTTCTCAGGCCATCCTCTGTTTTATCTCCCTAAGTCTCCGCCTGACACTCCCTCTTTCTCTCCTCCTGCTTGGCCCCTCCTGGGGGCCACTTTTCCCTCTTCTCCAAAGACAGTGTCAAAAGACTTTACAGATTAAACGAAAACCGAACACGAATACGTATCTAGAATGTGATCAGCTTAGCTCTGCCGGAAGCCTCCTGC
The DNA here is from genome assembly GCF_017311325.1 of Ursus maritimus. Classification (NCBI taxonomy): domain Eukaryota; kingdom Metazoa; phylum Chordata; class Mammalia; order Carnivora; family Ursidae; genus Ursus; species Ursus maritimus. The sequence continues at coordinate 28,398,214 of NW_024425786.1, forward strand.
CCCTCCTTCCACCATCACAGCTCCCATGCCAAAGACACTTCCCCAGCCAGATGGGGGGACAGGTGGGCAAAGCCTGAGCAGTGACCCGCAGGCCCAGGGGTGGCCTCCTCAGAAACGAGAGCCCATGACCCTGGGAACCTCCAACACCATCACTTGAGAGCAGCTGGGGTTCGTGAGGAGCAAGCAGTGTGCGGGCGTGAAGGTGTCCCGCCTCCCTGGGGACTGGCCTCTCCACACCACCCCTACTGCTTTGCTGGGTCTGTGACATAGGTGTGGACAGGAGCCAGTGCCCTTGGCTGACCGTGACAGGAAAAGTGGGGCCACTGTTCCTCCCAAAATGAGATTAAGCAAAGGTGAGGCCAGTGTGGGGTCTGGCCCTCCCACGGGTTGCAGAGAACGGGACTAACTTGGATGTACCCACCCAGAAGGGGGTGAGCCTTATTCATCTCCAGAACCCCAGCAGAGGGAGGAGGACGGGTGGAAAAGGAACTTCTTGGAAAGGACCTTGAGCCAGAGCTCAGACTAGAAACTGAACTGAGGGACGATGCCGTCTGGGGGGACAAAGGGATGCTGGCCCCGGCCTGGACCCGGGGGCCCTGACAGCCTGTGCAGCTTAAGAAGGCAAGATGCCAGCTGACGGTGGGATGGGAGCAAGCCTCGGCTGCCAGTCAGGGAGCCAGCTCTCCAGCCCCACCAGTCGGCCACCTCACAGCCCCCCTGGGTCTCAGTCTCCTCATCAGTACACTGGGCACGAGGAGAGCATCTCCAAACTACCTTCTCGCATGTTATCTGTGTCTCCAAACTACCTTCTCGCATGTTCTCTGTGACTACCTCTCCTGTAGCAGCTGGTGTCTTGACAGAACTCCAGCCTGGGCAGAATGCTCTGGGGCGCTCGGAGGGCAAAGCAAAGAGTAAGAGTGTGCTGTTGACCTAGGGAGTCCCCAGGACGAAGATGGAGAGGAAGTGAGAGACAGCAGAACACGCATCAGGACTTGGTGGGAACAGTGAAGCTGGGCTGCTGGGGGAGGGGGGAAGGGAAGGGTCACGGCCAAGCAGCCACGTCCCGTTCCCACCCTCTGGTCTGAACACCAACTCTAAACCCAGTCCTCCCTTGTTGTTCTGCTTTGTTACGTCCTGTTCTTTGCCCTCATGACACCCATCCTGACTTACGTTCTTTTTATTGATTTATAGGCCGAACGCTCACAGAGCGCTGAGATGTGCCAGGCGCTGTTCTACGTGCTTCACGACCAGTAACTCACCTAACCCTCACAGCAACCCTGTGAGAGAAGTGTTATCATTAATCCCGTTTTACAGATGAGAAAACTGAGGCACAGAAGACCAAGGAACTTGCCCAAGATCAGCACAGCTCGGAAGCAGCACAGCTAAGACTTGAACCCACGTGCTTCCTGAAGGCAGGGCTTAGGTCCGCTTAATTCATTTGTGTTTATTATCTAGCACATAGTAGGTGCTCAATAAATTCATTAAACCTACAAGGGAATGATAGGACCCAGGATGGCTGCCGTGGGCTCAGACTGCCACTGGAGACCCACTAGGACTACGCAGGGGCCGACTCCCACTGTGAGGACTTGGCCGTCTGTCTGACCATTCCGTGCCCTGAGCTGGGGTCTCCCTGGGCCCTCAAGCAGGTCCTGGAGTCAGGCTTGAACCCTCGCTGGGGTCCGTGGGAACAGGAGCTGCCTTCCCTGGCTTCCCCTGCCCCCTCCGCCTCTGTGGTTGGAGACTGCAATTAATTACACCGTGTAATTAGATAAAGAATATTCATTTTTCATTAATGACAGTAAACTCTTGCTCTGTGGCTGAGTTCCTTATGTTTTAATTAAGCGGGGCTCCTGAAAGCCGCGTGGCTCCTTTGCGAGTGCTCCCTCTTATAATGAACAGTCACTTAGAATTTTAAGAAGTGAAGGAATCCTTCCCCAAGTTAATTACCTCAAAATTAGCTTAATCACAGCTCATTTAAACTTATCTAAACAACAGCGCAAGGAGTTCCAGGAAACAGAGGTTCTGACTTCGCTTGTTAGAGTCACAAAAAGTCATAATAACATGAAAGTCCCTCCGAAGGGTGGCAGTGACCCCTTGCTCCATTGGCTGAGGTCTGCTCAGAGGCAGAATGATCACAGCATCAGAGGACTGAACCACAAGTGGGGACATCTGGCCTCTCCCACCACCAAGGGCACATCTACGGCCACCACGGTTCCTGGGGGACGTGGGGTGCTGAGGACCCCTCTCTTGCCTGCTCTCGGAGGGAGGACAAAGCACCAGGCCCAGGGCCCAGACTGCCCCTCCCACCTCAAACACCCCACACCTCCCTCATCAGTCTCTAGCCTGCTTGTACCTGGCTTGGGGCTACTAGTGGCCTCTCTCTACTGGGCATGAGCAGACCAGAGTATCTGTGCAGAGGAGGTGACCAGGCCCTAGACAAGCGCAGGCTCCGGGGGCCAGAAATTCCATCTGCAGGCACATCTCCCCGCCCAGCACGATGCCTGGCACCCCACGGGCGCTCGGTATGCATTTACACAACGAAGGACCAGCTGCCTGGCCCCAGGATGCAGAGCTGGGATCAATGACGAAAGTGCCAGAGGTCAGCTCCTGCAGAAACAGGACCATCTTCCAGGAAAGCCAGGCTGGGCTATCCCCGAAGAACATTTGTGGACGCCTCACTGTGCACCCAGCACGGGGCTGAGTCCTACCTGTCAAGCATCTCATTTAATCCTCTCAACAGCCCTGAAGCATAAGGACGATTTTTTTTTTTAAGATTTTATTTATTTATCTGAGAGAGAGAGAGAGACAGAGCATGCGCAGGGGGGGAGGAGGCAGAGGGAGAGGGAGAAGCAGGCTCCCTGCCGAGCAGGGAGCCCGATGCAGAACTCGATCCCAGGACCCTGAGATCATGACCTGAGCCGAAGGCAGATGCTTAACTGACTGAGCCACCCAGGCGCCCCATAAGGACGATTATTATCCTCTTGTCACAGGTGGGAAACCTGGCACAAAAAGGTGACAGAACTTGCCCAAGGTCACGTCAGTAATAAAGGGAGGCAGTAAACCCAGACAGTTGGGCTCCAAAGCCTCTCTAAGAAGGCGTCAGCTCCCAGGCTGGGGGTGTGCAAGCAGAGGGTGGAGGACCCCAGGTATGAGGACACTCCAGAGGCAAGCCTCGGGTTGGACTGGAAAAGACAGGAGACTGGGTGACTCCTGGACCCCTGCGGTGGTGTAGGTTGGAAGGGTTTGGGGCCTTAGGCATTTCCACCTGCCCCTCGGACACCACACTGTTTAACCCAACACCGTGATTTGGAGGGGTAACTGGAGCTGGAACGAGCCCCCTGCCCCTCCCCCCAAGGCAGGGATGGGGCAGGCGGGGAGGAGGCTGCAGCTCCCCCCCCCCCCCACCCCGGCTGAGCAGCTTGGGACCTCTGAGTGAAGGAGGCTGGGGAATTATTTATTGGCATCCTCTGTTCCACACAATTGGCTTTCCTTTGCCAACTCCCTGTTGGAGTGGGAATGCTCTAAAAGCCTGGAAGGGGCGTCAAGCCATCATAAAAGACTTCCAAAAATAAGAAGCCCCTTCCCTGCTGTAGAGAGAAATGGCTCTGGCAGCCAGTGCTCCCTGCCCCTCCTGCCCAATCCCAGGTCACCCTGACTCCACCAAAGGGCCCTCTAGCTCCTGGCAAGGGTCCAGAACTTCCCAGCCACTACCTGTCCCCTCCTCCATCTCCCCCTTCCCCAGGAGAGGTGGCACCACTGTAATTCCGGCTGTCACTGCCCTAATTACACCCCATAGCCCTCCCGCCAGCACCATGCGCCCCAAACCGCCTGCATAATGGGCCTTTTTTTTTTTAAAGACACTCTCTCCTTTTCACAGCTGCCTTTTGAAGGCGAACAATCTCACACAATGTCGCTTAATGACAGCGCAGCTCCATGATTCCCAGCCCCCAGGCCCCCAGCCCTCTTCCTCCCTCTCTCTCTCTCCCTCTTTCTCACTCTTTTTTTTTACGTGATAATCATCATAATTGTCATAATCACCCTGGAGTTAAAAGAAGGTACCTGGGACATTTCAATCAATCACAAAGTGACCTAATAAAAGGTCAGGATGGTCTGTGTGGAAGGGAGGCTGCAGGGAGGGAGGCAGATACACAATCACACACGCGCGAGCGCACGCGGGCACGCCACACGCTGCACACACCACGCGCCAGGCCCAGAAGGCTGGCAACACGGGAGTCGGAGATGGGCACTTTCCCCTCCATGCCTGAGAACAAAGAGCAAGGTCAGATCCTCTGGGAGAGGCCCAGAGACTCCACCCACCCCAGCCTCATCAGGAGCCAAAAGCCTTCCCCCCACCCCCTGCCCCCCACCCCCAGGCCCAAAACACAGTGCCCGAGCCTCTGAGAAGAGCCCAAGAATGCAGGGGTGAGGCCGGTGAATTTGGGTCCCTGTTTAATCTCAGAGCCTCACCACACTCGTCTGGAAAATGAAATAGCAAACCTCCCCACCACAAGGTTCTGCGCGAACAAAACGCTCTGATTGCAGTATCTAAAATAATCTCTCTCCAGGTTAATCTCTACCCCAGGATGTTTATTCCCTTCACGGCATCTATAACAATCTGAGAGTACGGAAATATACATCATTGTCTCGTGCACACCTCCTCGCACACCGCTCTCGGATCCTCAAGGGCAGCTTTGCTCAAGGGAGAAGGTGCAAGGTTTAGCTGCACGAGCTCCAGAACTGAACCTGCTGAATTCAAGTCCAGCTCCAGCACCTACTAGCTGTGTGACCTAGCATAACGTAGTCAACCTCTCTGGGCCTCACATTTTGACATCTGTAAAGTGGGAATAATAGTACTTGCCTTCAGGGTTGTTGGGAGACTTAAATAATATATCGAACCTAAGGAGCTCCCTCCCGTTGCTCAGATGAGGCGCTGAGGCCAGGAAAGGCTTTCCAGGAAATTCCCCCGCCCCTGCTGGACTGGGGCAGTCAGGACCCACTCAGGTCCTCTTCTAGCCTCAGCACCTCCCCACTCGGGCGGACACAGCAGCTGGCCCTGGAGGTGTTTAATAAACAAACACAACAGGGCTCTGCTAGAGCTGCCCCTCGCCCGCCAAAGCCTGGAGTCAAATCTGCTTCTGATGTGCTGGGGCCGCCTAGGAGCGGGCTCTGTGATGGCGAGGCCGAGCCATCTGCCACCAGCCTGGGGCTGTCGGGAGGGAGCCAGAGCCAGCGAGGAGCGGCCAAGCAGGGTGTGAAAGGGCTTTGCCCCTCCGTGCCAGGGCCGGCTGTCTCTCCAGCAGAGGAGGGGTGGGAGGAAGGGCTCAGATTCCACGCATCGACCACCACCCGCCTATTGGACCCCGCTGGCCCCAGTGCCCGTCTCAGTGAAGCAGGAGCCGTCAGCCCCACACGGGAAATAGTAGAAGCCAACCCCAGGGTTCAGACAAAGGGGGGGAGCCTGAGCCAGAGCCTTGTACCAGAACAGAGAGGAAAGTTCTAGATGGTTGGAGCAAAATGTGGAACCCAAAGTCCCCTCTAACCAAAACCAACAGATCAGCTCAAATCACATAAGGTCAAGATAGGATTAAATCTTCAGAAGCCCTAAAAAAATGAGAAGAGTGTGCTAACCATTCCCCTCTCCCACTATAAAATTCAAAATAAGATTTGATTTTTGGAAATGACACCAAATCTACAGGAATTACAAAGGCAACATGCATAGTGGCTAGGGCTCTGGCACGGGCTGTCTGGGTTAAAGCCTGACCTCAGGCAAGTTATTTGAATTCTCTTTACCTCAGTTTCCTCTTTTTGAAGTAGAAGTGACAACCACTTCTTAAAGTCATCCTGAGGATTAAGGGAATAATATGAAATACTTAGAACAAATCTGTCACGGAGGGACACCCCTTTAAAGACCATCATTAAAACTAGGGATGTACTGTATGGTGACTAACATAATATAATTTAAAAATTATTAATAAATAAATAAATACCATTATTATTATGTTTTTTGAAATTAAAATATCTGCCTTCCTGGTTTTTAGATTATAAAATTCTAGACGGGGTTGGGGTGCCTGGGTGGCTCATTCGTTAAGCGTCTGCCTTTGGCTCAGGTCATGGTCCCAGGGTCCTGGGATCGAGCCCCACGTCAGGTTCCTTACTCAGCAGGGAGCCTGCTTCTCCCTCTGCCTGCTGCTCCCCTGGTCATGCTTTCTCTCTCTGTGTGTCAAATAAATAAATAAAACCTTTTCAAAAAAAAAAAATTCTGGATCCCATCCAGAATGGCTACCCACGGTGCTCAGGTTGGCCCACAGAGTAATCACCCCCGGCAGCACCATGATGCTAGGGGCCAGCAGCTGGCCTGGTGCCAGGACCAGGGCTACAGGGAGCTGGGGTGTAGGGGGCATCAGCAGGTCCCCTGGGGCCCAGGGTCAGTGTCCAGGCGCTGATTAGAAGCAAGGAGCAGCAAGAGCAAATCTGTTCCTAGACAAGCTCCAGGGCCAGGCAGGGGGTCCAATGGGGGTCCGTTTGCCAGAACAGAGCCCAGGAGCACCAAAAAAGGGGATAGGAATCCAAGTGGCCCAAGGGTGCTCGGCTGCAATCCCTCCTGGCTGGGAGCAGGGCTGGCCCAGGCCAGCGGGGTGGGGCGAGCCACAGCTGTAAGGGAGAGAAGCAGGACCGCAGCCAGAGAAAGAGCCTCTCTTCTCTGCCTTCCCCCTGGGTCCTCTTCAGAGCAGCCGATAAAACACAGGGGACTTAGCTCTGTCTTGAAGTGCAGAGAAAATCAGATTTTTATAGTCACTCTTGGATTGGTATAGTAATTAAGCACTCAAAAGGAGAGATATCTGCTGAGAACAGCTTCTGGGTTGCCTGCCCGGCCGGCTCTGTCTCTAAACACTGCTGTTTGCCGCCTGCCGCCAGGCTGCAGTTGGGGGCTTCCGGCGGCCACGTGGGTCTCCAGCAGCTGTGCCCTCCACACCTCCAGCCACAAGTTGGGGGGGCCCTGCCAGGGCCATTGAGAGTCATTCTCCAAGAACTGGGATTTGGAGCCAAGGGACATTCAGCTCCTTCCAAGGCATTTGGCATCATTTCATGTAACCCCCAGAGCTGCGGGAGCTGAGATTTCTGCCATGGGGACCCGAGAAACAGAGGAAGCTGGTCTGCAGAGAAGGAAAAAGGCAAGACAGAGATGGAAGGATATGCAGTGAGGAGCAGAGACCAAGAGAGATGCTGGTGGAACACTCTCTGGCAGTTCTGGTCCTTTCCCGAGGATCAGTTGCCTCCTTCCAGGAGACATTCAACATCCTTAGAGCAAAGCTCCCTTTATGACTGAGCTACTTTGAGTTGGTTTCTAGTCCTTCAACCAGGACACGATTACGTTTTCTACTGTCTCTGACACCAGGAATCCCAAATTCCATCATTAATTCACTAACAATGTGCATCAGGTATACACGCACCCCCTTTGCAGAACAAAATGTGAAGAAGGGGAGGGGAAAGTACGCCTTATGCAATCCAAATTAATTCCTCTGCCCCGTGTGGCCCCGGCTTGCCTTGGCTCTACATCCAAAGCCACAGTCTGGCGGCCAAAGGCAATTAAAAAGGAATTCCAATCTTTACTTGAATCTCTCAAAGCATTGTAAACGTGACCCAGTTCAAACCCTGCAGACTCTTAAAAACCCCTTTCCTCTTTTCTCTGCCTTTCTCCAGAGCCTCACATCCTCCAAACCTTTAAATTCTTACCCTTGTACCCCTCCCCTGTCAGCTCTCCTGCCTCGCCCCCTCCACCTCTTCCTCAGTAACTCATTACAGAAAGGTTTGAGGCTCCCCTTTGTCCCTTACCTCTATTTGCCATGACAAAAGGGAGCTTTGAAGCCACTGGAACATCTGGTTCTTCTGCTGCTCCTCTGTCCTGTCTCTCTGCTTGCCCCTCCCCGGGGGGCGGGGGGGGGGGTGCTCACAAAACCCTGAAAATGGCACTGACAAGGACGGAGGCTCTCAGAGGACAGAAGAGGGGGCAGTGGGAGGCAGGGGCTGGGGGAACAGAGTGGGCAGGCTGGGGGCACTAGCCAGTCTTGGCCTTGCCCCTTCGAGAACACTGGAGACACGATTCAGTGTCCTAGGGGCAGCCAACAAATCTTGACTTCACCGCTACCTGCGGCTTCCAGAGCCAGAGCCCCTACTCCCTCCACCCCATGTCCCCAACGCCCCATCTCCGCTGCAGGTGCGCACACAAGCGCTTACGAGCATGTGCACACAATGGCGAAGGGTCTTCCTTCTCCCAGCAGCGTCACATCTTCCAGGGGCTCCCCACTGCCTGGTAGAACTTGCCATTGCCTCTCCTTGGCATTCAAAGCCGTCTCTCAGCCCAACCCCCTCCCACTTCCTGACATGAGGCCTTCAGCTCGAGGAAGCCTTTTTTCAGCCGGCTTCCCCCACCCCCACCCTGTCCTAACACCACCGGCACCTGTATAAATCCAGCCCCCACCTGCAGGGTGCCCAAGCCCATGTTGCCTTCTTTGGACACATAAATGTCATGGAGGGACTTCCAGTGTTTCATGGCACATCACTCTGACCATAAGCTCCCCGCGTCTAGTGCTCGGTCCTTCCAGACTTTAAGGGTTACAAAATCATCGTCATCATCATCATCACCATCACAGAACAGTAAGTCTAGTACACTCCTATTTTTGCAAGAACAAACAATAACTCCTGTTTCAGGTGTGTATGTGTATACAGGTGAGTAGATGTGTGTGTGCACACACATGCAGAAAAAAGGAAGGACACAGCACAGTTTTTACATTGGTTGTCTCTGGAAGGTGGAATAGGAGACAGGGATGGAGAAACTTTCACTTTTTACTTTCTATTTCCTTAGTGGTTACATTTATTACTGCAAGCACATATCACCTGCAATTTTTTCCTTAAAAAAAAAAAAAAAAAGAATAGAAGGAGCTACTAACTCACTATCTGACCTTAGCCAAGTGCATTTCCCTCTCCTGGCTTCAGAATCCCGTTGTCTGGGCAGGTTTTTTCCTGAACATACAAGGGCAAAGCCAGACTTGGCTGGTCCCTGGGGTTAGACCCCAGCACCTGGAGTCTATTCAGGGAGCACCTGGCTGTTCACCCAAGACCAAAGTAGGAGCCCCAACCACAGCCATACCTTCCTTCCCCGAGGGCCCCCACCCCACCACCAGGATGGATGGAGCAAATCTACCCATGTGGCTCAGGGAAGAGACGGGGGTCCTCTGTCTTGGGTCCCCATGGCACATGGTTGGGCCTCATTAAGACCTATAACACGTCAAAGAGAACTTAGGCCTTCAGGGAACAAGAGATTTCTATGGAAAGAGAGTGGAAAGGATTCTGGAAGGACCCTCAGAGTTGACCTAGACCATCCAGTCTTTTGAAAATAAGGATGCCATGGGCCAGGGAGAGCAGAGACAGGCTAGAATTGTGTAGATTTACAGGGGAGGTGGGAGGTTCAAGGGGACCCTTCAGAGCCCCAGGGCGGGGACCCTTCAGAGCCCCAGGGCTGGGACCTCACATAGCTCCTAGTGCCGGGCTGTGCCTGAGGCCCTGGGACAGAAACCGCTGCTGTCGTGGAGGGCACAGCCCTAAGCTGGACTAAATGGAGGCCAAGACCACAAGGAAAGCAAAACTGAAGGTCAGGCCCACCTCTCCAAGGGAAGAGTTTGTATCTGCAAAGTGCCATCAGCAAACCTGCTCCCTTCACTCTGAGAGTACGCATGTGTGTTGCTGATTTTCCCTGATCAGCTCACATTATCCATGTCAACAGCTGTCTTAGCACCCTCTGACTTCTGTCCTACAGCCTCACCCTGTCCCGCGAGCACAGAGCAGGGACTCAGGGCAGATCTGGGGCACAGAAGAGTACAATGGTTTGGTGGCCAACGTTTGGAGTCAGACTCGCATGCAAATTTCACCCCTGCCACTGGCCCTTGGATGCGTGATCTGGACAAGCTATTTTTTTCTATTTTTTTAAAAGATTTTATTTATTTATTCGACAGAGATAGAGACAGCCAGCGAGAGAGGGAACACAAGCAGGGGGAGTGGGAGAGGAAGAAGCAGGCTCATAGCGGAAGAGCCTGATGTGGGGCTCGATCCCATAACACCGGGATCACGCCCTGAGCCGAAGGCAGACGCATAACCGCTGTGCCACCCAGGCGCCCCTGGACAAGCTATTTTTATTGGGAAGTTTCTATTGTGGTTTGGCAGCTCCTTCTAGCTCCTTCCTCCATGTCTCCACCCCACCCCAGGGTCACCCTACTCCCTCTCTTGAGAGACCAACAGAAGGTCCTTATCTGGATACACAGTCCCCACCCACGCCAGAGAAACCCCATCCAGTAGCACACCCCCAGGGCCAGGCCAAGCTGCCCTGATCCACAAGAGCCACCAGTGAGAGCTGTCAAAGCACACAGGGGTAGGTCCCCAGGATCCCCAGCTCCCCAGCATCAAGCAACACTTCACTCTGATTGTCCAGCCCACAGCTGCCTCCCCACTGAACTGTGGCCTCAAGGGCAGGGAACGTATATCCTTCATGTCCCGGCTCCCAGTACCCAGCATCAGTCCAACTCAGCACATTGTCCGTGTAGCCAGAAGTGTGGACCCTGGAGCCAACCTGCTTGGGTTCCAATACAGATTCTACCACTGTTTGCTGTGTGACCCTGGGCTTGTAACCTCACCTCTCTAAACTGGTTTCATCACCTGTAAGACACAACGAATAATTGTACTCATCTTTTAGGATTGTTGTGGAGATTAAAAGAGATATGTATATCAAGTGCTTAACACAGGCCAGAGCACACAGTAAGTGCTCAATATAATTAGCTATTATTGGTATTACTATAACTATTATTACGTCAGCTCACATTGACTTCTGAACTTCTGATTTCATGAAATCATAGGCTCTGGTATCTGGAGGGGCCTTATGTCAAATAAGGAAGCTGCAGGCACCTGGGTGGCTCAGTCAGGTTAAGCGTTCGACGCTTGGTTTTGGCTCAAGTCGTACATGATCTCAGGGTCATGAGGTCGAGCCCTGCATCAGGCTCTGTCTTCAGCAGAGAGTCTGCTTGAGATTCTCTCCCTCTGCCCGTCCCACAGCTCACACACACACACACTCTCTCTCTCTAAAGTTAAAAAAAAGAAAAAGAAATCAAATAAGGAACCTGAGGCTCAGAGAGATTAAGAGACTGAGCAAAGTCACACAGCTAGTAGGAGACTGAGCTGAGTATGGAAGGCAAACTTCCTACATCAGCGTTATTTTCTCTGCACCATCCCCTGAATCCTCTCTCATCTGCCCTCTCGTTCTGGCTTCAGCTCATACGTGGTTCTGTATTCTCTCTTAACTGCCTCATGTGTGGGTGTACAGGAGACTGCTTTTGTGTTTGTGCGTGTATGTTTGCAGTTGCCCGTGGGTTCGAGAGTTGGTGGGGTTTGGTTGTGTGTTTCTGGGCACACCCAGGTGTGTACACTTGCATCTGTGTAGGTGACTGTTTCCACATACATTTGTGCTGGGTTGTAGGTGAGTGTGAACATGTGCGCAAACACACACGGGTCAGAGTGGGTGTGGGAAGCCTTGCAAGCCTTCACCGTGTGCACGTACACGTGTGTAGCTGTTCGGGGAGTTCCCTCCCAACACGAGGGAAAGGTCATTGAAGTCAGGGCTATGTCCTCCACTTCGTGGTGCCCTCCTTGTGCCTGGCACAGTGTTGGGCATGCAGCGGGCCTCAATAAACACGGGTGGAATAGAAAGTGGCGTGGGGAGGACTTCCACCTCCTCAGCAGTCTCTGATTCTAAGCTCAGCAGTTATAGGAGGGGCACTCCCCCAGGGCCCCATCCAGCTGGGCCATCCTGTGCCTTCCCTGAATCAGGCAGTGAGTGCAAAACAGCTGGCTGAAGCCGTCCCTGGGGGGCAAGATGAAGTGGGTGCCCGGGGACATACCCCCAGCCTGAGGGTGCTTGCTTAAGCGGCAGTAAAGGAAACAAAAGATGAAATACATCAGCCATTGGCAGCCGTAAAAAGAGCAAAATCGCTCAGCGGAAAGCCGCGTGCTATCCATCATCCGGCCCTTCTCCACTTCAGCTGCCGAAGCAAGAGGGTTTTTTAATGCCCTCCAATTCATTTGCATTCGTACTGCCACTCTTTTATGGTATCAGGGGTTGCCAAGAAGATCTGAGCGGTTTTTTAAAGACGTTGATAAACCATTTCCGCCAGGGAATAAAAGTTTTGGGGGGAAAAGGGAAAAGAAAGTTTTCCAAAATAATGCATTCCATCTGCAGAGTGACAGGTAAGTGATTCTGTAGATGTATTGGCCCCATAAAACTGAGCAAGGATTTTGGCCCAAATGTGCTCTGTGCTGGTAAGATGAGCAGTTCATTCATTTTGTAGCTGAGTTGAGACCTAAAACTTTGCAGAGAGTCACTGAGAAGAGCTTCAAAGGCAGCCTGCACCTTCTGTGTGACCAGAGCTTTGTGACCCCTGAGACACATATACACTGTCAAAGTCTCTGGGACTTACAGCTTCCTCTAGGAATCCCCACTGGCTTTGAAAGTGTAGCAGTAAGTGATTCGGCAGAGAGGGAGTCTCCTTCCCTTCCATGGGCCTGAGGCCTAACCAAGTAAATCAGATCTGTCCCATACCAATACTATACCATCCCTTACCCTCTTGCAACACTTGACTAAGCACTACCACATGACTCAGTTTTGCTGCCAACTTCTGGCTTCATGACCTTAAGCAAGCCCTTTTGCAGTCTGGACTTCAATTTCTGCAGCAGCCAAGGGAACATACTGGTCTAAATGTTTGGTATTCTAAAGGAGTCAGGTATAACCGCCCCATGTCATAGGCAACTGAGGCTCAGAGAAGGGAAGTTACTTGTCTAAGACCACACACCTGGTAAAAGGTAGGGGCAGGACTTAAACACTGGCTTCCCAATCCTTGGGTAATGGCTTTCTCCTCGCTCCCTTCCACATTTTGGACATGTGTTATACATCAGGCAGTTGTCCACTACTTCCCTGCCTTCCTGGAAGCTGGGAGTAGAACAGAGGGAGAGATGGAATAATCCCAGAACATCCTGGTCCTACTGAGAGAACTGCAGAGTTTGCCAGAAGACCGCCTAATCAAAAGAGCATGAAGTGCCCCAACTCCACTTAATCCCAAGTGAGAACTTCCAGATTCCCTCTCAGTCTGAGCTTTATATTCATTACCAATGTTCATACATGAAGACACAGTAGACGACTTCTGAATGTGTTGGTCTGACTGGTACCAGAAAGATCTCTCTGGCCCCCGCAAACAACTGCCCTAACCCTATCATCCTGTCAAACATTCCATTAGTCAAATCTATGGGTCAAGGGACTGAAGATACGATTTAAACTCAAGTGACATTTCACTGGAGGGAACACAAGTGACAACTCTTTGCTTCTCCTTGGTCTGTTGCCCAAAGGGCTGATGGGGATGCTTAAGGAACAAGGATCTCTGAAGGATGACTTTAGAGGTCTAGAGTACCTATGATGAGTTTAGAGGTTTAGAGTACCTATGATGAATAGCTGAGTATGTAGTACTGGTGGGATGGACAAGGCTGAAACAGGGAGAAAGGTGCTAAGAAAGGGGAGTTGGGAGTAGTCAGCATTCTGGCAGCAAGAACAGCTGGTAACAATGGGCATCATTTATTGAGCTCTTACTATGTTCCATCATTGATTTATTTTATTTCATTTGACCTTTACAACAACACGCTAGGAGGTAATTTCCAATCATCCTCCTTTTACAGAAGATGAAACTGAGACCCAGAGAGGTTAAGTAACATGCCCAAAGTCACACACAGCTAGCAAGCTACCATAGAGCCAGGATTCAAGTCCTACAATCCAAGTCTAGAGCGATACTTTGCCAGCTCAGTGAACAACCATGTCATAGGATCATAGGTTGTGGCAGATATCAGCACCCTGCCTGCAGCTCCTTACAGGCAAATACCTGCTAGAGACCCTTAGAGACCTGTCTTATGAACTCCTCTCCTTGAGCATTTCCAGAATTGAATTCATGATCCTCCCCTCCTATCCACATATTCTCATATCCCTCCTGTATTCCAAGGTAACCTAGGAGTCAAGCTGAACTCCGCCGTTTTGTGCACCCACACATCTCACTGCTCACTGGACCCTGTCTTGTCCATCTTCTATAGGCACCCTCCTTGCTGAGCCTGTGAGCTCAGGCCCAGGACAGCTCATTGACTCACATCCCCATTTTCCCTGCTACACACCCCAGCAACCTGCAGCTTCCCATGTGGACAGTCACAGGCCCTGGATGGGGTCTTCCACCACCCACCTCCCTGACCATGGATCACTGATCATACAAGTCTGCACAGCACCTTGGGGAGAGACCTGGGCTCTTGCACTTATTAGCTTGTCCACTTGGGCAAACAGCTTCCTTTCAACCCCTCATATGGAACCTCCCATCTGTCAGCTAAAGAGCTCAGAAGTGGATAAGAGCTAGTTATTGCCTTTGAGGGGCTCAGAGTACAACAGCAAGACAGATATATGATAAGATCATTAAAAAGTTTGATAAGGCCCTGGAAGGGAAACATCTGAAACAGAGCACAAAGGAGGGAGCAATTAGGTAATTAATGATGACAGCTACTGTTTATTGATTATCTATCATACGCTAGGCATTTTACTTATATGAGTTCACCTGATCCTTGCGTTAAAGCTTCCAATAAGACATAATCATCCTACTGTTTAGATAAGAAAGAATAAGTTTGAAGAAGTAAAATAATTCTCTCAAGCCTACACCCAGAATGTCCTTGGGATTTCCAATGCTCCTCTTCTTCTTATACTCATAATACAGTCTCATCCATGACCTCCTTCCAGTGGTGTCTGGTCCAGCCTTAGTTTCCCCATCTACCCAGAGAACAGCATGAGGTAATAATCTCTCTGTGGCCTCCATTTTCTCATCTGTAAAATGGGAATAATAATAAAACCCACCACAAAAGTTGTGCTAAGAATCTAAAGAAGCTAATATATGAAAAGCATTTAGAGCAGTACCTGGCACAGTCAGGGCTACATGGTGATATATTCTTCTTACTAATGTTATTTTTATTGTTATTTCCAAGGCCACCATCTTGCCTTGAGCCTCTGGATCATCTTGGGCTCACTGAGGAGCCCATCATCCATGTTTATCAAATGATACAGATGAGAGGGGCATCTGTGTGGCTCAGTCAGTTGAGCATCCGACTCTTGATTTCAGCTCAGGTCATAATCTCAGGGTCATGAGATCGAGCTCCATGTTGGGATTCAATGTTCAGCAGCGGAGTCTGCTTGAGGTTCTCTCTCCCTCTCCTTCTGCCCCTCCCCCCTGCTCTCTCTCTCTCTAAAACAAATAAATAAATCTTTTTAAAAAAAGATACAGATGAGAGTCACATGCACTGACTGAGCTCTAAGTGAAAGCTTCCATCCCCCTCCACCCAACCAGCTCTTTCCCAAACCACAGTGAGCAAGCTTCTCCCACACCCCCATTTCCACCATCACTGGGGGGCTCCTAGCCCCCTCACTTCCCCAGCCTCATGAACAAAAAAAAAAAGGTCGGGGGGAGCCAGAAGGGACTGCAAGAAGCCAGTGGAGAAAGGGAAAAGGCTGTTTTTCCCCAGGGGTCTAAATTTAGTGGTAAAAGGTATGCTTGCAGTTCATGATCAAAAACCCTTCTGCCTCCAAGAGCACCGGTGTTGGCAGCTGTATCTATGACCAGCCAAGAGACTCATGTCAGAAACTGCCCATTCCTGGTGAATTTCAATGAGGTGCCCTTTCTGCGAGGAGGAGGAAAGCCATCATTTAAAAGACGAAGGCTGCTTTCACTTGGCAAGACAGGGTGATAGAGCAAATGTTGCCCTGGGGCACAGGAAGAGAAGGCTGGGGGTCTTCACCCACTGCAAGTCACACGCAGTGCATGTGGACAAGGTCCCTGCTCTGTGCCTTGTCTTGAGTTGGGTGCCAGCACACTGCGGTGCATCTGACACTATCTCACACGTAAACAAGCAATTACTAGACAGAGTAAAATGTATCAGGATAGAGATACGCACGGTGAGCTCGGTAGGGAGGGGGCAATGGAATCATAAACCCAGCGTGGGACAGAGGGTTTCACAGAGCAGACATGCAGCATGCATGAATACGTGCATGAACACATACAGCATTTGAGAAGGGTCTTGAAAGAAGAGTAGGAGTTCAGCAGGCAGAGAAAAGGGCTGGGGTAGGGCGTGGGGAAGCATTCCAAACAGAAAGAATAACATGAGCTAGGATGAGGATGTTCGCGAAAGCCCAGAGTATCAGGAAATGATACCTTGTAAGAATTTGTCAGGCACCAAGGAATGGTAAAGAGTAAGAATGGAAAAGAAGCTGGAGCCAGGCTGTAAATGGCTGTGTACACAGTGGTTAAAAATGCGGATCTCCAAAAAAGAAAAAGGGGGGGGGGGGGGAAGAGGCGCCTGGCTGGCTCAGTCAGTAGAGCATGCAACTCTTGATCTCAGGGTCATGAAGTCAAGCCCCACATTGGCCATGGAGTCTACTTTAAAAAAAAATGTGCATTTCCTCTTTTAAAGAACTGAAGGATTTCAAAAAGGAGACGATATGATGCATGTATGCTTGAAGAGGCATGGAGCATGGATTATAGGAGTTGTAAGAATGTGGACATTCTTGACACTTCTAGAGAAAGGCAATGAAGTGTTCAACCTGAGGTTTCTGGCTTGGGGCTGGGGTGGGCAGAGGGGAACAAAGGATGCTGAACAACTCAACAGCAAAAATAAATAAATAATCCCATTAAAAATGGGCGGAAGATCTAAATAGACATTTTTCCAAAGAAGATATACAGATGGCCAACAGACACATGAAAAGATCCCCAACATCATTCATCATCAGGGAAACAGAAGTCAAAACCTCCATGAGGTATCACCACACACTCGGCTATTACCAAAAAGACAAGAAATAACAAGTGTTGGTGAAGATGTGGAGAAAAGGGAACCCTAGTGCACTGTTGGTGGGAATGCAAACTGGTGCAACCATTATGGAAAACAGTATGGAGGCTCCTCAAAAAATTAAAAATAGAACTACCGTATGCTCCAGTAATTCCACTTTTGGGTATTTATACAAAGAAAATGAAAACACTTAACTCAGAAAGATACAGGCACTCCCATGTTCACTGCAGCATTATTTACAACAGCCAAGATATGGAAGCAGCCTAAGAGTCCACTGATGAATGAATGGACAAAGAAATTACGGTACACATGCACAATGGAATATTACTCAGCCATAAAAAGCAATGAAATCTTGTCATTTTCAACAACCTAGATTAGAGGGTATTATGCTCAGTGAAGTAAGTCAGAGAAAGACAAATATTGTATTATCTCGCCTATATGTGGAATCTAAAAATCAAAAACAAAACAAAAACCAAGCTCATAAATACAGAGAACAGACTGGTGGTTGTCAGAGGCAGGGGGTAGAGGGGGATCAAAAAGAAAAAAAAATGTATTTTATATAAAATACTGAAATGTTTATATATTTTCTAATATAAACGAACAAACAAAAGGCTAGCTTTTGACAATGGGACATGAAGTTGATAGTCAACCATTAATAAAACATAAATTTTCACCCTTGCTGATTTTTTTTTGAATGCCTTGAGACATTTTAGCTGGAGAACAGGTAAATTAATTCAGAGGAATACAGAAAGAGACTCTGGGTCAGCCCCAGGGTAGGCTGGCCAACCAGATGATGATATCTGAGGATTCTCCAAAACCAACAGAGGCCTGGAGCTATAAGCCAGCTGGGATGTGGGGTGTGAGACCCTAGACTGGCAAGAGATGGGCCAAGAGCCCAAGTGCCCAGCCCATATCCCCTCCCCCACCCCTTGCATCCGGGATGGTAAATACATTACATCCTACATGCCAACTCTGATGGATTGCTGATGTCTACCAAAATTGTTATTTGAAAAGATTATAAAACCGTATCTGGGCCCAATGGGAAAGAAAACTCTGATTGATAAGCAACATCTGTCATGGACGCTGGGTCGGGAGAAGTCGTACATGTATCTCACACTTGTTTTCCCTGCACTACACACTTAGATTTCCTGCTGAGAATTATTGAGATGAGCTTTGGGTGCCTCACTCGAGAGCAGTGGGTGTGCAACGGAGGGTGCAGTTATAATTGGGAGCCATGAACCTGACCTGTGTTCTTTGGACCTCCAGCTAGTGGAACCTGGAGGAGTACCAGATATCTCCATCTCTAGGGCTGCTCCCTGGCATCCTGAATGGCATCTTAGAAACCCCTCCTGGGAAACCCCTGGACTCCCCCAGATGCTGACCTGCTGTTGGAACATGAACAATACCTAAGCATTCAGAGGTCATGTCAAAAGGCAGTACAAGCCATAAAGATAAGAAAAGGCATCTTTCAGGTTAGAAGTTCTTCACCTAGGACCCATGGATGAGCTACAGGAGGGGTATAACCCCCTTGAGATCACACGCAAATTATTCTAAGTATGTGCATTTTTCTCAAGGAAGGTCTTTAGTGTTTGTCAATCTCTCAAAGCCATGGCCAAAAAAGGCCTCACTCCCTGCTCAAGACGAAAGAGAGTAATGAGATACAAGTGAATTCTGCTGGGGTGAGGAAGATGAAGCATCCACATCTCAGTAGGAAGTGAACTTCTGGGGTTATCTTCTGTCTACTCAGCCATTATAATCCACTTAGCTTTGAAAATTATCTTCCAAATCTGAGATGCAAATCTGGGGCTACTTTTTAGTATTGGGTAGCTCAGAAATCCAGGGAGGCATTTTTTCTCAAAAAATGTTCTTAATTTTTGTCAATCTCTCAAAGGGATACATGCTCCCCAAAAAGCTTCGACCATTGCCGAAGATGAAGGAAAATAATGTCTATAATCAAATAAGCAGGGAAGGTTTGGGGGACCAGCAAAGGCAAACAACAACAACAACAAAACCTTCATTGTCGTGGTTGCACAACTAGAATTGGCCACACCTGACACACGTCCACCTCAGGAAACTGCGGTAGGTTAGGAAGATGCTTTGACATTACATTGGGAATTTGGTAGAAGCCCCCAGCAACAATAGGCTTAGGAAATTGCATCATATGGGGGTCGAGGGTCTGGGTCAGGGCTGGGAAATGGGATGCAGGGACTTGGGTTCACAGCTCTGGCTCATGAGCTGTGACACACAGAGCTGTGTCCCTTTCATCCAGAGCACTGATGTCCACTGGTAAATACCCATGAGTTGGTGTGTTAATGTGTGATCTATCTGGCAAGTCTGCCAGCCCTGGGACAGCAAGGACTGCGTCTGGTTTTGCTCCCACTGTCACCTGGCAGAATGGTGGGCACATAACAGATATATTCAATAAATATTTGTTGAATGAAATGGTGGGTGGATGGATGGATGGATGGATGGGGTAAGGCGGTCCATCTGAGTGGCAGAATCTGGAGGAAAAACTAAATCCAGTGCTTCACTGGTTTGGCATGCAGTACAGTAGCTCAAAAAACAGCCTCTGGAGGTAGAATGCCAAGCCTGGGTCTCAGCTCTACTGTTCACTTTGTGTATGACCTTGGGCAAAATATTTAACCTCTCTGTGTCTCCGTTTCCTCACCTACAAAATGGGGATAATAACAGTTCCCACCTCGCAGAGTTACTATGAAGATTGAGTTAACACAACTAACATTAAGAATAGTAGCTGACACATAAGCACCAGGCAGTAAAATTTTAAGAAGCTACCATGATATGGGGAATTGAGGTATAAGGCAAAGGAATGCAGGGGATAACAAATGATTGAAAGCAAAAGTGGTCCATACTCCAGCACTCAGGCTACTGAACTCAGGCTCCTGCTGCCCCCTCCCTAACTCCCACAAGGACCATGTGCACTGAGTCTGCCACAATGACCCCCAGAGACAGCTCCCAAGGCTCTGGAGAGAAGTTTACACTATGGCCTATGAAAGTGATTATGTACAAAAAGGAAATGGATCCAAATAATTTCTAAACACTCTCTGTGGATTCTTCAGGTCTGGGACATTCAGGTATCTCCAGTCCTCCTGAGTTTGATGGTGAGAGAGAAGTGACTAGAGGAACGGGAAAGGAGGTTTGTGGCCTCAGGATACCAGGCTTTATATGGACCATCCCACACTCTGCTTCTCCTGGCCCATGTCCCCCCAAAACACTAAGCACCAGATGCCTCCCTCCCTACCATCATACACAGCAATAATAGTAATGACCGCTCAGAATACAGACTGTCTTAACCACCTCCTCTGCTTGTCTGGTCAACAGTAGAACAGACAATGCACCTACGGAAGGAATAATGACTCTGATCTACGGGTCACATTTAGTGTAGGCATATCCACAGTCACTTCTACCCCCAGCCAAATGATGTTGAAATCCATTACAAATTAAAGACAGCAGGTGTCCTTGAAAATGTTTGTGTCAACCGCCATTTTGTTTCAAGGGGGCAGAGTGAAGACACGATCATCACAGTGGCAATCCTGTTTCTTTTTGCTAGTCCCCAGATGTGCCAAAATAGATCCGTTTCTTCTAAATTTATCAAAGTGTTGACAGACAAAAAAAAATGCCAAGCTGTCAAATTGAAACAGAGACCTCGTTTCAGTTTTCAAATTAAATGCACCCAAAGAAGTTCTACCGTGGAAACCGTACTGGGCTGCAAAAAGACCGACATTCTAGTTCTTGGCGTGGTCCTCACTGGACAGGTGGGTTTGGGAAGCTACTTCACGCCTCTGGGCCTCAGCTCATCTGCAACAAGGGGAATTTGGACTAGAGAATATTATGCTGAGAAAAATGATAAAGTTTCATACTCCTCACTTTGCCCCCATGCAAATTCTCTGAGTCATCCTCTTCCGCCCTTCTTCCCTCCAAATGCTGATTGGTCCTTCTTCCTCCAGCGATTTGTCATAAATAAGTGAACAGGGCAGGGCAGGGCAAGGGGAGGGACTGCCTGCGGCCCTCGAGAGCTCATTAGTGGGAACAGCTTCTCCACTGTGACTTCTGATCTTCAGCCCTGATTCACTCAAGCGGTCACAGGCAAAAGGAGAGGAAAATGAGGAGGTGGGGAGAAGTGTTGCTACAGAGCATCAGGGACTGGAGGGGCTGGGCAGCATGACTGGCTAAGAGGCGGAGTCCCTCCAACTCAGAGCACACTGAGTCCCTGGCCAGGCCTTAGCGTTAGACCAAAAATGTGGGGACCCCAGAAGATGACAAGGATCACCCACCAATAAAGTGGGCCCTTGAAGAATCTGAACCCTTTCAGAAAACCTCCCAGGGAGGTCAAAGTCACAGTCATCCCTCTGAAAACAAGCTTGAGAGCTGTTGAAGGAGACCAAGCTCAGAAAGGGGTTTGCAAAGGCCCTTTAACAACCAGAGAGCTGGGGGCGGGGGCTGGAGAGCAGGGTTGGTGGGAGGGGTTAAGTGAGTCTGGAGATAAAAGTCTGCAGAGGGTCCAACATCTGAATGCCTATAGAGCTGTCCATGGTACTGGTGGCCTCTGCCTGAGGCGCTCAGCCCACACCGAGTTCTGTCTGACTTCAGCCAACTCCAGAGCCAGATGCCTGCCCAGCTCTGCTGCCTGCCTGACCATGACTCCCTGCAGCCTGCCCCAGTTCATGACTGGGCTGCCCTGGGCTGCTACCTCTGTTGGCTGCCTTCCCAGAGCCAAGCAGCTACTTCCGTTACCTGCTGCCTGTGCTTGTGGTCTGTTCGCCATGGCCCCTCCCAACCTGGCAGCCCCATTCCCACTCAGTTCCTGAGAACAGAGCTGTGAGTGATAAATACGTCATAGGGAGAGGCACTGGGACTTGGCCCAGCACCCAGAAAACCAGGCTGCAAGAAGACCCACCCCTCCCCACACCCCACCCGTACCAGAGTGCCCTAAACTGATGGCAGAGCAAGGCTTCCCTGACAACAGAAACCTATTCCCACACATCAGCTGGCTGAGCGGGAGCCCAGCCCAAGTGCAAATTCCCCGGCAGTCTCCCTGCGGCTCCACCCCACCCCAGTTTGCCCCACAAATGCACCCTCTTCAGCAAGTTCAGAAAAGCTCTGTCACCAGCAGCTCGCAGGTGGCCAACTGCAGCACTGTGGGTCACAGTTAGGACGGACGCATACCCCTCTCCTTTCCTATGACCCTGAACAAGTTGCCGAATTTCTCCACACCTCAGCATTCCCATCAGGGTTGCCACAAGGCCATCATGAGATCATGGGCATGAAAATGGGGTAAACTACAGAACAGGGCTCAAGGGGCAGTTACTGTTACTATCCAAATCCCATCTGGGCCTCTATATTACTCTGAGCCTGGTCAAGGAGGGTTCTGGAAGCTAGTTGGTAAAGGAGAGCATGTAAGTATTTCCATCTACCAGGAGTTTTCACACCTGCTGTCTTAATTAATCCTGTGAGGCAGACAGTACTGTTGCCATTCTACAGATGAGCTTAAACTCACTGCCCAAGGTCGTGTGGCTCAGGTGCCACCAAGTCAGGATTTGAACCCAGTTTTGTGTGGCTTCAAAGCCTGTGCATTTTAAAGATTTTATTTATTTATTTGAGGGGTGGGGGGAGAGGGAACATAAGCAGGAGGAGGGGTGGAGGGAGAAGCAGACTCTCTGCTGAGCAGGGAGCCCCTGGGATCATGACCTGAGCCAAAGACAGACGCTTACCCAACTGAGCCACCCAAAGCCTGTTAATTTTAACCACCACTGTTAACTACACCCCTCTTGCCTAGTTACTACCACCCCTTCCAACAGGACCAGATCTTGTTTCCAGAAACGCAGAGAAGCAACCCTACCTCAAAGGAAGGCCTCTCATGTCACCTGCTCCTCAGATCAGATCTCTGGTCTGAGCTTCTGTTCCAAGCCGGGCCTCACTCCCAGTTTGCCAAACTGTCTGGAACTTGGCTTTGGGCTAGGGTCCCCTGGAAGACGCAGCCCCTTCCCTCAACCCCCTTCCTCTACCCAGTACCCCAGCCACGTCCTCTTCACAAGAAGGGGCACTGGAGATACAGAATGTGCCCTTAGGCCAAAAGTTCTCAAACATTATGGTGCATAGGAATTACTACAGAAATTCAAAAAGGAAAAAAAATGCACAGTCATCATCTGCAGAGACCTGAAGCAGCAGATCGAGAAGGTTCCCAGAAATCTGAATGTGTAACAAGGTGACTCCAGTGTCCCCACTGCACTGGACCCACAGTCCTGTGATTTTTCCTTTGGGCTGGAAGGGGGAACTGATTGGAAATCTCAAATATTACATTTCTAAGGGGCTTTGAGCTTACATAATGTTCCTTTTCTTCCCCTCCAACTTTACAGATAGGAAAATTGAGGCCTAAAGACAAAAGGTGATTCCTTTCAGATCAGACCACTGGTTATTCGAGCCAGGACTGGGGCCTGGGGCTGCTGCACGGGGCCCATGAGGTCCAGAGAGCCGGGGCAGGGATGGTGGGAGGTGAGGCCATGGCAGCCCCACAGCCCTTGGGTCACTTAGTTGTGGGACCACGGGACCAGTCAGCAGGGACTAGAAGGCTTTCACTCTGATTTATGAGGGGGCCTCCCCTGGAGGACTCCTGGGTAGGGACGCCATTTGTTACTTCCCCAAGAAGGCTCCAAAATGATGATCACAGCACATGACCCCCAAGTGCACACACACACACACACACACACACACACAGCTTCTCCTTAATAACTCCCAGGCCATCTGGTGCAACCACCACTGGGACTCCCAGGCCTGGGTGTCAGGTGTGGGGGCCGTGACAAGCGGTGGCACAGAGCTGGATTCTTTTGGCCAGCAGGAGAGACGTTTGCACAGTGCACTGACTTAGAGCTGGAAGAACACCCAGGGGCACCCACACCAAGATCCAGGGACGTGCGCTGCTCAGCTCATTCAGTCACAGATCTGTAGTGGCACTAGCCAACGGAACTTCTCATGATGATGAAATGATACAGAAATGTCACAGGCCAACTGCTCTGCCCAATACTCCAGCCACGAGCAGCAAGTGGCTAGTGAACACTTGAACGTGGCTAATGAGACTGAGAAACTAATTTTCTTCTAATACATACTAAAATGAGTGAAGATATTAAGCCATTTTAATCGCACAAGAGGGGGCACCCAGGTGGCTCAGTTGTAAGCATTTGACTTCCGCTCAGGTCTTGATCTCAGGGTCCTGGGATGGAGCCCCGTGTCCAGCTCAGCAGAGAGTCTGCTTGTCCCTCTCCCTCGGCCCTTCCCTCTGCTCATGCTCTTTCTCTCTCTCTCTCAAACGAATAAATAATATCTTTTTTAAAAAAATAAATCTCACAAGAGACTTCTGGGTAGGGACCATCATTTTGTCCATTTCTAGAATGAAGAAGCTGAGGCACAGAGGTCAAGTAACTTGTCCAAGGTCACACAGCTAGAAGGTGGTGGCGGTGAGAACCGAAGCCAGCCAGTCTCTTCCAAAGCCCTCCGGTAAGCCCTGCCTCACTGCCTGTGCCCCACCGCACCACGCACGCTCACCCAGGGTCTGAGTAGGGACCCTGAGCAAGGACCAGGCTGGGAGCAGAATCAGAGCTCTGCTCTGGAGGGGGACGCCCACCTGGTAGAAGAGAGCCCCTCCCATACCTTGGCAGGGCCCCAGTCTAATGAGCAGAACAACAGACCAGCAGCAGCACTGGGAGCCTTGACTCAGAAAGAGAGGGTCCCTGAATGACGCAGTGACAGTCTGACGGGGGAAGGCCAGTCCCTGCCCTGGAGCACCTCCCCGTCAGACGGAAGAGGCAGGGAAACTGCAGAGGTCCCCGCTGGGGGTGTCATGAACAAGGACAGGTGTCTGTTGAACCGTCAGCGCCCCCCCCCCACCCTGCTGCCTCCATGTCAGCTGATGGCAAGGAAGTGTTTGCGGCTCCCAGGAGCCCCAAGATAAGCCCTTCCTGAGCCTCTCTGAAAGTGAAGGTCTGGAGGAAGTATGGCATCGCCACAATCGCTTCTCCCACGCTCCGGGGTAGGGGAGCCCTGCTACAGCTAATTAGGAAAATGCATTAAGAACACGACTTACAAATGGCCCCACGGTTCCCCACATCTCATTTGCATTGAGCTGTTGTTACCTTATTGATTATATTAAATTAGGAGATAGTCACACCGTCTGCAATGCAACAATTATCATCATCAAACCAATTAGTATCAAATGGGATGTGGTCCCGGTCGCTCCAGCTCTGCACTCGGCTATTTCCAACTCTGTCAGCCGGCCTTATGAAATAATTGTGTTTCCACTGAAACAGTGGCAATCAGCAGAAAGCTTCCCAAGAGACCCTCCTCTCTCTCCACAGCTCCGTGTCCCCGGATAGCTTGTCATGCAAACACAAGCAAAATGATACAACTGATATCTCTGGTAGCAGAAGTCTCAAGGGGGACAAGGGGGGTGCTTGACGGACAGACCGCAACAGGCCGCGGACAGCCTCGATCAGCTCGTCACAGAACTGTGTGAATAGATACCCTCATGTAATGACTGGTCCCCCATAAGCCTGGTGTGCACTCCCACAACTAGAATATACACACACAACACATTCGAACCCCCTCACTCACACACAGCCCCATGAACTTCAACACCACCACCCCTCAAGCAAAGGCACACAACAAACTCACACGCACTCACACTCACAGTCGCCCACTGCCGTCCCCGCCACACATGCCTCCAACCAGCACACTCCTGTACAGCGCACACACAGTAATTATCCACCCAACACAGCCAAGCAAGCCCGCACAGCACACACACACACACACACACACACACAGTGATTTATCAGTCACACACAAGGACACAATGCACCACACACTCGTGAGCACACACCACTTTTGGGAACATCCTAGATGGAATCCAGAGGTCTGACCCCAGGATTCCTAAGACAACCCCCGCCCGCCCCCACTCGCGGCTGCTCCTTCTCTGTCCTCGCTGACACGCTGCACCCCAGGTCTGCTGTACCACTCCCAGCGGTGTGGTTTGCAGCCTCACCCAAGAGCACTACCTGCTTTGTGGTCCTCCCCCTCAGTGACCGGGGAGGGGGCCCGCGAGGGAGTCAGGCAGAACACCAGTTGCTCAGAAGTTTTCTATGAAGAGGCAGCCCTTCGGAGAGAAGCTGCACCATAAAGTCCCTTGATTGCACCGGCGCCCGTTCATTTGCTCACACGGTTTTAACCTGGTGGCCATTTATGGGGCGCACACCCTCCGCCCATCACGGGGTTACTCCTTCATTTATGCAGTCAGTACTTCCTGAGTGCCTCCGATGAGCCATTCTAGACACTGGAGATTCGACGGTGAACAAAAACAGTCCCTGTTCTTGCGACGCTTAGAGTCTAGAGGAAGAGACAGATAATAACGTAATAAACCACTACATATATAAAATGTCAAGAGCTGTGAATAAAAATAAAGCTGACATAGAGTGTGGGGGTGCCGTTTTAGATAAGGGGATCAGAAAAGGCCTCCCCGGTGATGTGACATTTGAGCAGAGATCGGCTGGAAGGAGAGGCGAGCCGGCAGGCGCAAACATCTGGGAAGAGAGCATGCCAGCCGCGGGAACGGCCAGGGCGGAGGGCGTGCGTGGCGTGCCCTGGAGCAGCACAGCAGCCAGCATAGCTGGAGAAAAGAAGCAAGGTGGGACACGGGGTCGGCGCAGGTCATGGTCCCAGGGAGCTGGGATCGAGCCCCACATCGGGCTCCTTGCTCAGCGGGGAGCCTGCTTCTCCCTCTCGGTCATTTCCACTGCTGTGTGCTCTCTCTCTTTCTCTCTGACAAATAAATAAATAAATAAAATCTTTAAAAAAAAAAAAAGCGGCAAGGTGCCTGTGGACAGGTGCAGCCTACTTGTGCACTCTCTCACTTACTCCTCCCAGCCCTCTAGGACTGGGCTACCATCCTCGCCAGTTTGCAGATGACAGGCTGAGGCTCAGAGAGCTGACACGACAGTGGCCAAGCCACACCGCTCTGAAGATACTGAGTGGAGGCCCATGCCCAGGGCTGCCTCTTCACCCTGGGCCGTCTCCTGCCCTTGCACCCCTCTCCCCCATCTCAATGCCACGCTGAGTCCAGGTCTGTTAACACAGAATCGTGCTGTAGCTCACTTACCATGGTCACCAACATCACAACTGACCTATTAATTCATTGCCAGAGCTTTCATTACACACGCGATTGCAATGCCCATGATTATGGTCATTAGTGGAGCTTACAACTGCAAACACCATTAATAACTCAGAGCTCTTTCCATCACCACTGCCCGGCCCCTCCCGGGGTTCCCCACGTGCACACACAGAGCCGGGTCAGGGTGGGGGGACTCCGGTAGGAGCTGGGGAGCTTCAAATCCTCAGAGGTCTGCCCCCAGCCGCCACGGCTGCACCCACCCCACAGCCCCCCTCTCCCGGGCAGGCTCTGCTGCCTGGAGTTGCTTCCACTCACTTGTTGCTTTGGGTTTGGGAGGAAGAGAGCGCAAGCAGAGCCCTGAAACATGCGGAGAGCTGAACACTAGCTGCGGACAATCACAGTTCAAGTTCCAGGCGCAGGCAAGAGGAAAACCCCTCAAACGAAAGAGCAGAGATTCACAGCCTTTGCCAGAATCCCCTCCAAAATGAGGTCAAGGAAAATTCTGAAATAGTTTTGTGTCTAGATCTACAAAGTCGGTGCTAGATGTAAACACTTCCCCGTTTCCTCTCACAACAGCCGTGGGCGAGAAGGATCAGCAAGCACACCATACAGAGGAAGAAGCTGCAGCTCAGAGACGCTAAGCCACTTGCCTGAGGTCACACAGCTAGTAAGTGGAAGAGCAGGACTTTGAGTCCAAGTTGCTCTGGCATCACAGGCTGTGACCTTGCCTGAATGGCCCAGATCAGGGAGGTACCAGAGGGACTGAGGAGGGTCATGGCATGTCCAGCCAACTGTCCTGCCATGAGACACTCACTCAGCTGTGCCCCTCTCCCTGCAGGTGCCTGTGGGAGGCGGCCAAGAGAATGGGAAGAGGGAGGAGAAGGAAGAGGGGCTTGGGGAGAAAACAAAGAGACTTAAAGGCAAGGAGAAGGAATAAACAAAAAGCCCTCTTGCCCACAGACTCGGCCACCCTTATCCTCACCCCTGCTTCATCCTTTGTACCTAATATCCATTTGTAACACATGATCCTGAATCCATGTTCCAACATATGGCAAGAATTGGATGGTCTAGGGGCACCTGGGTGGCTCAGTTGGTTGGGCTTCCTACTCTTGATTTGGGCTCAGGTCATGATCCCAGGGTTGTGGGACTGAGTCGCAGGTCAGCCTCCACACTCAGCGGGAAGTCTGCTTCTCCTGCTCCCTCTGCCCCTCCCCCCCAACTCATGTGCCCCAGGGGCTGCCGGTCCACTGTTCAGAGCACTTCTCTTCCGAGCGGCTGGGGGTGCCCAGGAGGAGGGGCGCAGCCACACAAGACCGGGGCACTTCCCCCCCCCCTCCGCACTCACGCGCCTCCCCATGTGCGGCTCTGCTTAAAACACTATCCCCTCCCAACCTCACTGTCTGGCAAACCTCATTCACCCTTTAAGACTCACCTCCTCACCTCAAATGTCACCACCTCTGGGAAGCCACCTGTGACTCGCAGGCAACAAGAGTTGGGCAACACCGAAGTGTATAAAGAGTTCGTTTTCTCCCCCTCCCTGCCTTCCGTCTCACTTCCTTGAGGTCACGACAGATGGTGCACATTCTTTCATACAATTTTCTAGGCCCATACAAACAAAAAATTTGTGAGCTTTTTTCCCCCCTTTTTTTCTTTCTTTCTACTTATGTGTTTAATTTAAAAAAAAATAGAATTCACATTACTCCAAACTGGCTTTGTTCACTTCACATACCTCGGACAAGCCTCCAGGTCGGCGCATGTGGACGGAAGTCCCTCCCCCGTCGCTGGTGTGACCACAGCGGAGCTCAGCCAGGTTATTCGGTCACTTGCCTCTCAATAGGCAGCCGATCATTTCTTTTCATCACTGCAAACAGTGCTGTAATAAATGTCTTGTACATTTATCTCTATGTTCTGATGCTGTTACTCCCACAGGATGGATTCTCAAGGGAGGGATTTGTGAATCAGAGGGTGACCGTATTTTAAATTTTAATTGCTACTGCTGATTTTGTCCCTTAACATTTACAGCAATTCTCGCTCCCGGCGATGTATGCAAGAGCCCTCTTCCCACACCACGGCCAGAACCGGACAATCACTGCCCTTGTTACTCTTGCCAATAGATGGATGATAGTACCTATCTCATAAAATTGTTGTGAGGTTTAAATATAAAATATAGTATCCACTACCTGAGTTCTTGATCAATATTAGCCATTTGCAGAACTCTGACATCACATTATTATCATAGATCTAAGGAAAGCCTAGAGTACATCACGACCTCTAGGTTCAGGAGACTGTGGTTTGTTGGTTTTTTTAAGTAGATCTGAATTCCAATTGAGCCTTCCCTGCCCAGCTGGATAGCTCTCTGCTAGTCATTTAACCTCTCAGAGCCTCAGCTGCTCCATGTGTAAAAGGGGGACCTGAATGAACCCTGCACATTCTCCTTCATGAGGAAATGAACAGAGCTCAAATGAATTTGTGACTGTGAAGTCATCTTTAAGATTCCATTCAGGTATGGGGGTTATACTCTCAGTTCCACTAATGACCAGGCATGGTCTCTAAGGGATTACCAAGCAGCCACTTCTCAGGAGAGCAGGGACCTTCACAGTCAGAGAAGAAGGAGGAGGTCCCCTAACCCTTGGCCTCAACCCTTCGACGAGGCATTTATGCTCCAGGCATCCTTGAGGACAAGGCAGATACATGAATAGGAGCATAGGGTCACCTAAGGGGCCCCAAAAGAATCTCCCTCTATCCACAAATGTCCCCTGGCCCAGGGAATATCGTGAGATGTCTGAATTTTCACCACTAGAGACCTATGCCTCCCTACCACATTCCCTGGGGGACCAGGTCCATTCCTGCGACTTCCAGCATTGTTTACCAAACACTGCCGAGTCTGGGCTCTGTGCCAGGCACTGTGCTGGCACACGTGGCACCTCATGATCAACTCCATGCTTGACTCTATCAAGGGCATCTCTCCACCTCTGACTCCCATCCATGCTTCAGACCCACATTCCCAACTGTCTGCTAGAAATCTCACCATCCATGTCTAGCAGGCCACCGAAACTCACCATACCCCAAAGTGAGCTTCTCAGCCTCCCCCATAAACCTGCCCCTCCCTCCTCCTGCTTCCCCATCCCCAGGCCTGACCTCTCCCTTCTCTAGGCCATAACAGCAGAAGCCTCTGCATCCACCCAGTCCCTCACCACCTGCAACCCAGCAGTTAGAGTCTTAAAAATTCAGCTGCCTTCTCCATCCCCCCCACCCAGGGCCAGGATTCAATCAGATGAGGTGAGTGCGGCAAATTTAAGGAGGTGCTCTCAGGTCCTTCCAAGTGGTGACCCTGAGAGTGAGCGCCTCCTTAGGAACCTCGGCCGCTCGCCCTAGTCAAGGGGCTAAGGCAGCAGCTGAAAACCTCCCCTCCCTGCCTCCCCTCCATGCCTCCCCTCTCCACCTCCAATCATCCTCTCCCCTGTGGCCAGATTAACCCTCCCAAATCCCAGCTTTGATCCAATGGCATCCCCAAGAATCCCCCAGAACTCGCCCGCCCCCTACTGAATTAAGTATCAAGCCTTACACTGACTCTGGACAAGTGGGACACCACGCACCCAACTTCTGTTTGAATTTTCCCTGCCAAAACCCTTCAGAGCCGACATCTGATTGGATCACAAAAACACCTGACACAAAGCAGCCCATCCGTAGGCTACCTAATAGCTTATCACATGGCCTGACACAAGAAGTTCTACATGGAGAAAATCGGCATCATCTGAGCCAATCAGATTTCTTCTCTCAGGAGTTCGTACTAGAAGGTAAAGAAAACTGCCTAATTGCTGGACAGAAAAAGCAGAAGCCAGAAACTGAACCTCAGTCATGTCAACAGAGTTAATGCCCTTCCTCCAGTTGCGCAGGTCCTGGCGCCATCTTAAATCCAGTTGGCCTTGGTTTTCCAGCCCTGCGACAGCTCCTCTTACTGGCTCTCCATAAGAAGGCCCTTATGATGCGAGAAAGGTCTTGTGTGAGCTAGCTCGAGTGGACCGCTGACCCATGAAACCAGAACATTCACAGCTCTTTGCAGTACAGCCCTACGTAGAATCTTCACTACAAGTAACAGCTCCTCGAGCTGGTGTGTTTGGGGCTGGCTTTTATCCAAAGATGCAGGGAATTTCTTGAATATGGACTGGAAATAGGACACAGAAGGCCACCAGGAACCAGTCCTTTCTCTTTCCCTCTGCAGGCCACTTGGTCCCTGGATAGACCCTACCCACTCCCAGCTTCCCAGTGAGACATCCCAACCCCACCTTCTCCCAGTCCCAGTGCTAAATTTCCAGAAAAGAGAATCTGATTGACCCCATTTGGGTCAGTTATCCAATCACCCAAGAGCCAGGAAACTAGCTCATGGGAAAAGCACGGCTCCTGAGCCTTTGAATTCTTCCCCTAGGTTAGCCTTTGCCCTTTGCCAATTCACACCCACCCACGGCTGTGCTTTTGCCAGAAGGGGCCGGGGGGGGGGGGCTGCCTCTCCTGACCTTGTGGGCCTGGCACTGGGTGAGGAAGGCTGGATCCCACCAAGACCCCGGGGTGGAAGACAGCTGTCTGGAGAGGGCTGTAAACCCCAGCTCCTGCCACACAGCCCAGAGCTTGGCTCTGACACTCACACACCCACGGGGAAAGGGGCATTTGATGCTTCTGTGCAGTTCCAAAAAGCCGGAGACATCACACACCCACAAATAATAATCATGATTTTCTGTAATTATTATTTGTGTATTTTGCATAATTGTCATAATTATTATCATCAGCTCATCAGCCTCCCATCCCAGCGTGCTCTCCTCCCGTCCTCAGCCCTGAAATCTGATCACATGGGGCACCCTTTCCTGCCTCTGACTTCCTCCCTCGTGCTGGTTCTTAGGGATTCCTTCAGAAAATGGGATGGGACCCTCTTGAGGGTTCTTCTGCCTTGCTTAACCCTCCAGAATGTCTGGCCCTTGGTGCTAACTCTGTGCCGAGCTGTGCCAGAGGAGGGAAATGAGAGAAGCTGGCTTGCTCATTTGCTGTAGTAAGGAAATCAGACCTCCCTGCCCCCCTCCCAAAAGTGGGGTGCTGGAGCTGGGATGAGCCAGGAGTTCAGGGTCGTATCCCAGCTTTGCGTTCCAATGTGTGACATCACATCGGCAGCCTGGAATCAGTCACGGTGGGAGTGTTTACACCACAGAAATTGGCAGAAGGGCTCTTTTCCAGGGAGCTAATTGGTAAACATTGATCAGCACAACTTCAAACCCACCCTCCACACCATAGATGGGATGTTCTTTTAAGGCAAAATAGAACCATGTCACTCTCCTTCAGGGGCTCTGTGTTACCCACAGGTGAAGTCCAAACTCCGCGATGTAAGGCCTCCAAAGCCCTGTGTGGCCCAGCCCCAGCCCATCACTCTGGCTTCCATCCTTACCATCTCTCCATGCCCTTCCAGATGTCTCTGCGCCCCAGAGAAGTCACCTCCAGTCTCCTCCACACACACACCCGCTCTGACTTATCTTCTCCACCTGTCTTTGCCCCTTCCTTCCTCAGTTTTGGCTAT
The DNA here is from genome assembly GCF_017311325.1 of Ursus maritimus. NCBI lineage: Eukaryota > Metazoa > Chordata > Mammalia > Carnivora > Ursidae > Ursus > Ursus maritimus. Next base: position 28,430,892 of record NW_024425786.1, read on the forward strand.
GATGCCATGCTTTTCTAGAAAACCTTGACCGACGCCCCTGTCCATACCCCACTCTCACGGCACCATGCATTTTCCCCATGCGTCTACCTGCCCATGGCCCCCCTAAACCACTTGCAGGGTCAAGTCTAATGTCCTCATTCTTTTACCTTCAGCACCTGGCACAGAGTCCCACCATGTTGAACTGAATAGACTCAAACTGAATTGCATCAAAGAGAATCAACACCACAGCCCAAGGGAGGCTGTGTGCAGGGTCGGCACAGAGCGCAGAGAGAGAGCTCTGGGAGGCCAGAGAGAGCAGGGTGCTGCTGATGGGGACACGTCCCCAGGGAGAAATACCAGGCCACACGTTAGCAGGGCAGGAAGGCACCTTCCACTTTGCTGCTTCCTGCCTACCCTGGGGCACCCCCATGAACGCCCCTGTCGCTTCCCTATCTGCTCCGACAGCCTCACAACACGTTGGGTGCAGGAACCCCCATCTCCACCTGTCTCCTGTGTGCACATGTGCGAACACACACACATCTCCAGCTTCCCCCCAAAAGTGGCTGAGGCTGAATTTCCCAGATCCTCAGAGGAAAACAGTGGGGGCTCCATGATAGATAAGAAAATTGGCCGAAAGAGGGATAAAACGTGGTCTTTCTTGCACACTGGAGTACGAAGTCTGAGGTTCTCGTCTCATAGCTAACATTGAGAACTGTCCAGGAGGAAAGCAAAAAGCAGCAGAGCTAAATTAAATCATAAAGAAGAAAACAAAACAAAACCTAAGTGCTTTCGGGGGCTACACAAGGGTCCACACACCAGTGAAGATATTCACTGAGCAGTTTGCTGAAGAGGAAAAATTCGAGGTTTTCTATGCCAGGAAAGGGGGAGGCAGCTGATGGTTCTGTCACATAAGGATGAAAACTAGCTCTCCACCGAGGATTTGCTCAAGTCCAGAAAACCTTCAGCTGGGTCCAGGAAGGGTCCGGCATGGGTCATGTGGTGACAGCAGCCATCCGTTTTGACACTTTCCAAGCAAGTGCTACTGAAAATAGACGTGTTCTGTGTGGCTAACAGTCACTGCACACTTACTCTGTCCGAAGGACTGGGCTTCCTGCCACGGGGTGGGGGAGTGGGGGGTGGAGTGAGAGTCCGGAGGGCCATTAAGAGTCCAAGTTCAGGGACCAGACCACCTCTATCTGTTTACAACCTTGAGCAACTCACTACCTCAGTTTCCTCTTCTACACAAATGGGAATTATAATAGTATCTAACACAGGGTTTTTATGAGGGTTAAATGTGTTATTGTGTGTGGAGTCCTTGCAACAGTATTTGGTAGAATCTTTTAAGAGTTGACTAATACTCTGATTATCTCATTTAAGGCTGTCATCAAGAGGGAGATACTGGGGGCATTTGGGTGACTCAGTCGGTTAAGCATCTGACTCTTGGTTTCAGCTCAGGTCATGATCTCAGGGTCATGGGATCGAGCCCCAAGTTGGGCTCCATGCTCAGCAGGGAGTCTGCTTGAGGCTTCTCTCTCTCCCTCTTCCTCTGCCCCTCCCTCTACTCTTGCTCTCTCTCTCTAAAATAAATTAATAGGGTGCCTGGATGGTTCAGTTGGTTAAGCGTCTGCCTTCAGCTCAGGTCATGAGCCCAGGGTCCTAGGATCAAGTCCTGCGTCAGGCTCCCTGCTCGGTAGGGAGTCTGCTTCTCCCTCTCCCTTTGCCCCTCCCTCAGCTCATGCTCTCTCTCTCTATCTTAAATTAACAAATAAAATATTTTTTAAAAATTTAAGAATAAAATCTTAAAAGAAAAAAAAAAGAAGAGGGAGATTCTATTTTATCTCCGTTTTACAGGTGAGGCACAATGACTTGGCCACAATCCTGCCGCGGCAGCCCAGGGTCTCGGAATTGGCAGTGCAGCACCAAGGCCCCGGGGGCGGCCCCTCTCATCGTGGCCACCATTCAACAATGGTTGTTATGGAGACACCATTGGCCTGGCCCCCAGGACTCCTTCAGCCCCACCAGCGCACTTGGCAAAGCTGGGACCCGCACAGCCCCCTGGGCATCCTACCTCCTCCGAGGCCCTGCCAGGGAACAGACAAGAGTCCCCCCTGCCTGGGCAACGCCAGGCTTCCCTCACCTCCCAGTCTCTTGGGTCCATAAAGATTCTCCCTCTAGTCAGGAGGAATTCCTCTCTCTCTTTCTTCCATATCTTCTCCCTGCCTTACGAAGACACCCACCTTAATTCCCTGGAGAGGCTCCAAATTCAGGCAAACGAAACCCCAACAGAGAAGTGACTTGCAGATGTCTCTTCCTGCCCAACCACAAAGCTCCCTGGAGCATGGAAACTGAGGCCAGCTGCCAGCCAGGACAGAGGAAAGAGAAGACAGCACTGTCTCCGACAGTCAATGCACAGGGCTATGGGTGGGTGCTGGAATTCTGCTCAGGGTGAGTCTCCCAGAGGCTGGAGTCTGGCCCTGAGGTTCCAGGCTGACCCAGGAACACCACTGAGATAGCCCCCAAAGGAGGCCACTGTTTGGGGGGGACACACACCCCCACTGACCGTTACGATGCACAGCAGAAGATCCAATGGTGGTCTGGAGCTGACACTGAGGGAAGAGCCATCCATTCCTCGTGGGAAGGGCAGAGAAGGTTTTCAGAGAGGGGAGCTAGGAGCTTGTCCAGGCTGGGTGAGGAGGGGACATCAGCCCAGAGGGGTAGGAGGCCCAGCAGAGGGAGCAGCTGGAGGCTTGATAATGCATCGGTGTCCAAGGACATGGTGCCGGGTGGCCCCTCGCCTGGTGGGCTCGGGGCAGAGAGGTACATTAGACTCAGCTGTCGGGGGCTTGCCGTGCTGGGCTGGGAGCTTGGGCTTCGTCCTGTAGGAAGTGAGGGGTCACAGGAGGGTTTGCAGTAAGGAGGGATGTGCCAAGGTGGGATGGGAGGGGTGATGTGGGGGGGATTGAAGGAAGGTGGCATGTCCCAGGGAGGGGGCAGGGGACCCGCGGCTGGCCGCATCAGCATCGAGGAGGCTCTTGCCAGCAAGCCCAGCCGCCCACCTGGAGGCCGAAAGAACACCATGTGCCGGAAGAGGCTGCAGTGGATTTTTCTAAGCCCACACTTGACTCTGTCCACACAGAGCCCGCCTGTGTGTGGTCTTTGGGGAGGCTGCATGGGAGCAGCATATCCATCAGACCGGAAGGAGAGAAGGAGGGAAAAAATACCTTCAAACGGCAGAGCTTTAAATCGGTTACTGGCTTCTAAAGACCCAAGAACACAGCACACACAGGCCGGCTTTGAGACAGCCTCCCACGACAGACACGGGGACACGGAGACAAACGTGTGTGTGCAAAGACACGCATGTGCGCAGACACACGTGCAGACACAGAGTCGACTCTCGCGTGTACCCACACGTACGTGTAGCACCGAGGCTAAGGACACGGGTCCGTGCAGGCAGAAGGGGCTGGAAGTACCTACACAGGCCCAGAGAGACACGGTTCCGCGAGGCTTCACACAGGACGGTGCCTCCCGTACATGCACAGAGGCTGGCGTGCGTGTGTTCCTGGACACACACCCTACAGCCCGCTCTGCGCTCCTCACCCTGGGCAGGTGGGAGCCGGCATCTCCTTGTAGGGTCCCCTGTTCGCCACCTGCTCTCAGCTTCCAGATGTCCGGCCAGGGGTGGAGAGTCCTCAGACTCACTCCAGACTGTCAAGGTCACGAGATGCAAATGAGGCAGACCTACCCCATGGGGGCCAAAGAGGGCCCAGGCGTGTGTCAGTTGCCACCAGGGAATTCAGCGCGGGAGCCTCGGAATCACCAGAAGAGACTTTTGAATCACGGATGCCTGGGCCCCACCCCCAGAGACTCTGATGCAGTTGATGTGGGGAGAGCGCGGGACATGGGTATGTTTTTAACGCTCAGGTGATTCCACCGTGCTTCCAGGGTTGAAAATTACTGGAGCAACCGATGTGGCCTCTGGGGTCCTGCAAGCATCCTCGTTCCCCGGCAGGACCTCCTCAATACACGAGATCCTGAGGGTGGGAAGGTGTCCCTCCCCCTGCGCTTCAGCACACGCAGGAAGCCCCTGACACCTGGGGTCTGGCGCACCCCGCCCCTCACCACCAGACCCTTTCCTAAGTGTCCCGGGTGCAGAGCGGAGCCTCGGTGGCAGGCATGCCCCATCCGCGCACTGCGGCTGCCCCCTGCTGGACGGACACGGCCGAGCCCGGCAGCCTGCAGACCTGCTCTCCCCAGTGGGACTGACCGCAGGCTGACAGGTGGAGGGAGCCAGGAGGGCGCCATCCAGGAGAGAAACCCCTTACCCTCCCCAAACCCCCAGCTCTGCCCCCTCCTGCCAAGGCCCAGCCACCTCTCCAGTCCCAGCCATCTTGGGCCTGGAGGATCACAAAGTTCCTTTCTTTGGGTTCATTTACTCGATGGTAGCCAGTAATGCCATTGACCTGGGCCGCCCAGTCCTGGCAGCTGGGGCAGAGCCCCCTCCCCCCCACCCCCCTTTCATCCTCCCCACGCCCAGCCATCCTCCTGAGCCACGTCCCACAAGCCGATGGCATCTTTGTCTACTCCACACGGGGGATCCTCCCACCGCCCCCAGGGTGTAGCCCAGGCTCCCGAACACAGCCACCCAGTCTCCCTGGAAAGCCTTCCTCCCTGAGGCTGCCTGACGAACTCTTACTCACTCTTCCACATCCTGCTCACGCCAGCTCCTCTAGGAAGCCTTCCCTGACCTCCTGGCTCCACCACTCCCACACCGTCAGCTGCTTCCTCCTCTTCGCCTCTTATAAATCATCCTCTGTTCACACGTCAGCCTCCCTCGACCAGACAAGGAGGGTCCCCGAGGGCAGGGACCAGGGGCCTGGCGTCAGTAAAGTTTTGTAGAATGAGTGAAGCCTTCTCCGACCCACCCAGTCCACGGGGAGCTCTCCCCCACCTCACAGCCGGGCAGCGCCCTCCCCTCAGAGGAGCGGTCACCGGGACAAGGACACATGAGAGCCATCGTAGCCCTAACACGCTAACACAAATGAAGCACTTCTCGCCAAGTGCTGCGTGTGTATTCTGCTCCAAGTGCTTTACATTCATTTCACTGTTCCATTTCACAGATGGGAAAACAAAGGCACAGAGAGGCCAAGTAACTTGCCCAAACACAGAGCTGGTCAGCCCAGAACTGGGATTCAGCCCGGGAGGCGGCCCCGGAGGCCACACTGTTCACACGTCTGTCTTAAGGGAAGAGAACGGTGGCGGAAGACTGGTGTCCACTCTGGCCCGGGCCGCCTCAGGTGTCTCTTACGGGACACTGAGAGGATCTTCCCTGGAGAAGCCAGGCCCGCATCCTCTCTCCAGCCAGCAGTTCGAGGGCTGTAGCTGCTTTCACCTTCTTAATTTTTCTGACAAGAGCAGATGCCAGTGCAGCTGACAGCCAGCCTGTCGGGGTGAATGGGAAGCAGAGCCAGCCCCTCGTTTGTCCAGTAAGAAAATGGAATTGGACAAGGAGGCAGCTGAGCCTTCGGAGACCTGGAGTCTCCTGGGATAGTGGCAGGAGCCGCAGGGCTCCCAACAGGTGGGGAGTGGGTGCCGTGGCAGGACGGGGGGCGGGGGGGCCAGATGGCCGTAGACGCTCTGGACCAACCCCTGCCTCTCATCCTTCCCTCCTTCCTTCTTCCCTCCGTCCCTTCCTCTTCTTCCTCCCTTCCTTCTTTCCTCTTTCCCTCCTTCCCCTCCTTCCCCCCTCCCTCCCTTCTAGCCAGACCTGGAGAGCAACCACGCTTGCCCGCACTGTGCCCAAGGACGAAGCATCACTGTCCTCCTCCTCGAGGATGACAGGCCATCAAATCCTGGTGCGAGGAGGGCTTTGAGGGAGCAGGCCTGGGTGCCTTCCGACCGTGGGAACTGCACAAGGTCCTAAGTTCCACGTCTGTAAAACGGGGTGCTGGCGACACCAGCTACGCTGCGGGCTGGAAGGGGTAACTGAGCTCATACAGGACACGCAGCCTGGCACAGTGCCCGGCCCGCGGCAAGCTCCCTCTGCCTACACCCAGCTTCCTCGCCGACCCCGGGGGCTCTTCGCTCCTGTTCCTGTGGTTCCACACACTCCCTCGCAATCCAGAAGTGCCCCCTGAGGTCTAACCACTGTCCCTCCTGCTGCAAGCCTCTTGTCCTTCCCAGCAGCTGTTCGCACGCACGCACGCACGCATGCACGGGTGTGTTCCACACCGCGCTCACGCCTCCTCTGCCTAAGCCCGCCACGGGAGACGTGCGGTGACTCCAAGACCCTGGTCTCAGAGGAGGGGAGAGTTCAGCTTGGGTGAAACTCCCCTCGCCCAACCAGCTGTGTCCCCCTCACCGGTCGCTCAGGCCTGGGGGCTAAGTAGCACCTCTGCCTGCAGAAAGCTGGCCTCTCGGCTGGCCGGTTCCCCCCAATAGCTGGCCGCAGGCCGTCCAGCTGCAGCGCCAAGGCTCACCTTCTGGCCGAGCAGAGATGCTTCCCCGACGCAGCCCCAGCCCCAGCCCTGCAGCCACGGTCCCGGGGAGCGAAGTGACAGGATCGCAGACTCGGTCCACACCTCTGGCCTCCTCTGGCCTCTGCAAGCCCCCTGATGTTGAAGCACGTCTGTGGCTCCAGCGTGGCGGGGGATCCCCGAGGAGGTGCTGTTCGTAGTTTGAAGGTGCATGATGGGGTGTGTGTCTGTATGTGTCTGAGTGGGGGTGACTGTACTTTGTCTGATTGTGGCTCGCATGTCTGTGTGATGGCGCGGACGTGTCTGTGGGGCGCTGAGACACTGTCCCTGGCTGAGCACCTGACGGAGTCCCTGTCATCGTCCCCAGGATCAGCACTTCTGTCCCCGTGAGTACTCACTGTGCGCTTCACCTGTGGGTGCCTTTATTCCTCACAAAAGCAGCTCCCTGACTCCAGCCCTTAGCCAAGCCCCACACATACGGGATCTCAGAGGGTAGGCCAAGCTCAAATTCCATGGCGTGGTCTTGGAGGTCCCTCGAATTCTAGCTCAGAGCCATATCTCAGGCTGTATCTCCCACCCTCCCCCTCCTCAGCCAGGAATCCTCCAGCCCCTCACATCAGGAGACCACTCCTGACCTTGCAAGACCCAGAAAACACTGCTTTTTCCTGGAAGCACCCACACACAGCCTTGCCACCTCCTCCAGGAAGCCTTCCCTGACTTTCCAAGAGTTGGCACTTTCGGCCTACGTGCTGCAAGCTCTGATGCCCCCCTGGCTGGTCATTATTTCTTACACGTCCAACTCCCCATCTGCCTGGAACTCAAGAACGAGGCGGAGCCTGATTCTTCAACGGAACCTCCAGCATACACTAGATGCTCAGGAAATGGTGGCTGAGCCTGTGACACTTGGCTAGGGGTAAGGGAAGCAGGGAGGTAGCCCAAGTTCCATTCCTTGAGGCTTCATCCAGCTTCATTCACAGACGCAGCTCTGCTCTTGCTCCTGGCTCATCTGTAAGGATCAAGGGGCCTGGTCCCAAGCAGATGGTCCAAAGCTGCCCAGACCTGGAGGAGCACCACAGGGGTGCCCAGGGCAGAACAGACCTCTGTTGGCAGCTGAACTCACCCCTTTTCCCCAGACGGCTGCTCCCCGCGGCCTGAGCCCGGTCCTCAAGACCAGCCACAGCCACTGCCCCCTCCCTGCAGTCACTGTGTCACCGTCCAGGAGGAGGAGTCCCTCTGTCCCTCGGAAAGGGGCAGGGCAGAGGGAGAGGGAGGAAGCCAGGTGGGGGATGAGGAGCTCAAAGTCCTCGGAGGGGAGACGGAAGGGAGGGAAGGGGAGGTAAAAGAGAAAGGGGGAAGGCTCGTTCATTTCTGTGTCTGCAGGCTGATGCTTCCCCCTGGTTAACGACTGCCTGCGGTCCAGGCGAGGCCCCAGCCCCTGCTAATTACCATGATTAGCACTGAGCAAGCTGCCGCATTTTATGACTCTCCAAACCAAAAAAATAATTAAAGCAATTACTGTCATTAACACTCTGCCCTCTTCACCACCTTCTCTGAGAATGAGCAGCCAACAGGCCCCGGGGAGTCATGATTGGACTCTGGGTGGCTTCCCCTCCCCGTTTTGCAGCCCCCCACCTCCACCACCACCCCTGCCACCACCTGCCACCTCCAGGAGCACCAGCCTGGACAGCCCAAGCCTCAGCAAGGCACGAAGGCCACAGGGCAGGGCCTCACTGGGAACCCAGGCAACCCCCAACCCCACCCCCCACCCCTCGGCGAGCCTGGAAAAGCCAGAGCCGGGCCCCTGGGAAACTGCACCAAGAAGGTGCCACTCCCAGGCAGGAGCCCACCAGCACCAACCCCCCCACCTCCCTGACAAGCAGCACCCCGCCCCAGGCCTGTACCCTCTGGTCTTCAGTCTCCCATCACAGGCTGGCCCTCTCTGCCACACCCACCTGAGAGACTGGGTCACCAAACCGCAGAGTTTCAGTTTCCTTGTCTGTACAATGGGCTGTCTGGTCGGCTTGAGCTGCTATAAAATACCCCAGACAGGGGTCTTAAACAACAGTTTCTCCCAGTTCCAGAGGCTGGGAAGTCCAAGATCAAGATGTTGATGAATTCAGTCCCCCGTGAGAGCCCTCCCTCTGGCTTACAGATGGCTGCCTTCTCCCCGTGGGCTCCTTTCCCTTTCCTGGGTTAGTGCGCTTGCGGTGGGGGGAGGGGGAGAGGGGAAGAGGAAGGAAGCAAGCGCTGTGGTGTCTCTTCTTGTAAGGGCACCAATCCCATCATGGGGGCCCCACACCCAGGTCCTCCGCTAAACCTCATTACTTCCCAAGGACCCCATCTCCAAATACCACTACATTGGGGTTTAGAGCTCCAACATATGAATTTGCGGAGGGGGGACGTCATTCATCCATAGCATAGGCTTTGAAATGTCTGTGAGACAATCCCTTCCTCGTGAGCCTTTGAAGATTACATGAGATAATCAGCAGAAAGCACCGAAAGCAATTTGTAGCACATAGTAGCCCCTCACTCAGCCAGGGTTCCCTTCAAAGCCCCTCCAACACAGGCAATGGCTGGGGAGAGCAGAAGGAGCTGCTGAGGAGACTGGAGAGGGGGCCAGGCTCTGGGCTGGGACGATTTTGTAAATCAGGGTGCCTGTGACCCAGGCTTATGGCCATAGCCTCCGACCTGGTCTCCCCACTCTGTTCCTACCTCCTCCCCTTCAATTTAGTCTCAACACGTAAGCCAAAGTGCATCTTTTAAAGCATAAGCCAGAGAGCACAGAGGATTTTTAGGGCAGGCAAATACTGTGTATGATACTAAAATGATGGATACGTGTCATACGCATTTGTCCAAAGCCATAGAACATACACCATCAATGAGCCCTGGTTTTTATGGTCTTTGGGTGGTAATGAGGTGACAGTGGAGCTTCATCAATTGTAACCCATATACCATCCTGGTGGGGGAGTGACGTTGATGATGGCAGAGGCTGTGTATGTTGGGGGGGCAACAGGTATATGAGAAATTTCTGTATCTGCCTCTCAATTTTGCTGTGAACCTCAAACTGCCCTAAAAAGTAAAGTCTTTAAATTGCCCCCAAAAAAGTAATAAATACTTACATTTAAAAAAATAAAAACATAAATCAGATCATGTCACTTCTCTGCTCAGAATCCTGCATGGGTCCACATGGCCATGTTCCTCTCCTGGCTCCGACCTCAAACATAGCCAACATACTCCTGCCCTAGGGCTGGCCCACCTCTCAGGGACTCTTCGTCCAGATGCAACTCCCCTCTTTCAGGACTTAGCCCCGTGTCTTCCCAATGATGTCACTCTCACCCGCCTCCCACCACACACCCCTAATCCTCTCGCCCTGTTTCACTTTTCCATTCTCGCATTGTGCCTAACACCTTTTAACACCCTTTGCAATTTACTCGTTTATTGTGGTCATTGTTTATTGCCAAGCCCCCAGAAAGGCAGGGATCATTATCTGCTCTGTTCTGATGACTTCCTAGATCAATGCCTGGCACCCAGTAAGGCACCCAGTAAATATTTGTCTAATCTCATTGAGGAACTGTAATCTTAGCCAGGCATTCTGTTTCCTCTGGAAGATCTAGCGGTGCCCGTGGAGCGACGTGAGCCACCAGAGACGTCATCATGAGCAGTGGGTAAGCAACCTGCATCAGACTGTGCAGGACCAGTCTGCAACAGCGACACCGTGTGCTGAGAAAAAGCAACAGCAGTGGGCGTGGTCCCGGAGGTAGAATGACGTCATTTCCTCCACATCAGCCACAGGGATTCCTGGTCAATCCAGAGACAGGGAGAGGTTCTCAACTGGGCTTTCTTCTCATAAAGTGGTCCACAGCAATTATTTAAAACTAAAAATTCACATCCATTAGGATGGCTATGATTTAAAAACAACAACCAAATAACAAGCATGGGCCAAATCGTGCGGGAATTGGAACTTTCAGGCAGTGGTGGTAGGAATGCAAAATGGAGCCGCTGCTGTGGAAAACCCTAGGGGGGGTTCCTCGAAAACTCAAAGAGAATAATCATGTGATGCCGCAGTTCCACGTACCCCAAAGAATTGAAAGCAGGGATTTAAACAGACGTTTGTGCATCGGAATGCACAGCAGCATTATGCCCCACAGCCAAAAGGTGGAAGTAGCCCGAGTGTCCCTCAGTGAATGAAAGAATAAGCAAAATATGGTCTATACGTACAATGGAATATTAGTCGGCCTTCAAAAGGAATGGCACCCTGATATATGGTACAACACGGGTGAACCTTGAAGACACGGTGCTAATTGAAATAAGCTAGTCGTTGGGGCACCTGGGTGGCTCAGTTGGTTAAGCCTCTGACTTCAGTTCAGGTCATGATCTCGGGGTCCTGGAATCAAGACCCTCCACCTGCTCCCTGCTCAGTGGGGAGCCTGCTTCTCCCTCTCCCTTTGCCCCTCCCCCTCCTCATGCTCTCTCTCTCTCTCTCTCTCTCTCTCAAATAAATAAAATCTTAAAAAAAAATAAGCTAGTCACAAAAGGGCCAACACTTATATAAAGTACTTAACATAGTCAAATTCAGAGAAAGTAGGGCGCCTGGGTAGTGCAGTCGTTAAGCGTCTGCCTTCAGCTCAGGGCGTGATCCCGGCGATCTGGGATCGAGCCCCACATCAGGCTCCTCCGCTGGGAGCCTGCTTCTTCCTCTCCCACTCCCCCTGCTTGTGTTCCCTCTCTCGCTGGCTGTCTCTCTGTCAAATAAATAAATAAAATCTTTAAAAAAAAAAAAAATTCAGAGAAAGTAGATTGGTGGGTGCCAGGAAGTAGGAGGAGGGGGGAATGGGAAGTTAGCGTTTCATGGGGACAGAGTTTCAGTTCGGGAAGAGGAAGAATTTCTGGACATGGACAGTGATGATGGCTGCACGGCAGTGTGAATGTACTTAACAATGAACTGTAGTAAAATGGTAATGTTTATATTATGAATATGCATATTTTACCACCATAAAAAATTTAATTTTTTCAAAGCAGAAAAATAAAACAGAAAATAACAAGGTTGAGGAGACTCTGAGTCCAGGAAGAGATGCTCCGAAGCATGGCACAGGGGGGGTAGAGGACAGCTTTCCCCGCAACGTGAGCCCTCCAAGCCACTGGCATCAAGTGACCCTGCTTCTGTAATCCCCACTTCACCTTGTTGGGATCCAAGTTTGGCTCATATTTCTTTTCGGGGTCCATCTCTAAGGACTCTGAGCTCCCAAAAGTCACACTGCACAAAATATGTTCCTCTATGAAGTTCCTTTCCTCTAATCCTAGTCAAAACTTTGGAAATAGAGCAAAGGGATGGCTCTGGGTCCTCTCCACATCTGCTGAATCGGCCAATGAGACCTTCTGGAGTCAGCGGGCTCTGCAGCACGCACCTTTGTCTGATACTCTAATGACTATTGACTAGGGCCCACGCTCTGTGGAGTTAGACGTTCACTTGTGGAAAACTGATAAGGCACAGATGATTTCCATCCCATAAATAACACCAAAGGTTGGGGGGCGGGGGGGAGGGGTGCTGTATAGGATATTAACCAGTTTCGTACCTCATTTAGTAATCTTACTGCATCATTGTCTTTCAAACGCGTTTCCATATCCTCCTTTGAAACAGCTTTGTTGGAAGATTCCCTCGTTGAGTTAAACAATATTTTGATTGTGCTCGCTAGGTATTGCATGAGAATTATGTTTTTAACATTTTGAGTATTATACTTTGTCATCTGGGGAAACTGGACAGGTGCTCATGTGTCCCAGACACAGCCCCGGGGCTACTTGTAACCTCCCCTGTCTCCATGTTCCTTCTTCTGACTCCCCTCCCCTGCCTCCCTCCTCCCTTCTCTCTCTCCCTCACCCTGTCTCCCTCTCTTCCTCTCTCTCTCCCTCTCACTCATCTGAAAATCCTTGTTCTCTTTGGCTCCTACCCCAGGCAATAAAACTAGGTCACATCCATAGCCCTGTTTGAAATGTGGTCATTAGAAAACCGAATATTCACCAACTGAGTTTGCCTTCCTACACTTAGATTTCTTCTTCAAGGCCTCTTGCTAGAAAAACAGCTGGTATTTGCCTTACCATGTAAAGGACTCCCTCCTGTTGACTTTCTTAAGAAGTGTGGGAGGGAGCCATCTAATTCAAGGTCACGTGTGTCTACACCTCCAGAAACCAGCTATCCCCAAATGAGCTTCCTCGTCATCTTTAAAATAAATAAATAAATAAAGACCTTCTCCTACAGATAACCCATCACAATATTTTAGAACTGATTATTGTTATTACAGAAAGAAGTTTTTCTTATTTTTCTGATTTTGTGTCTGACGTCTTACTACACCCTTCATTCGCCATAATTAATTGTTTTGAGTTCATTTTATTAGGTTTTCCAGTGAAAAAATTGTACCTTTGGCAAATGATGATAATTTTCCCACAGGTAATTTTGTAATCATGTTTTCTGTCTTATCCCATCGGCTGTAACACGTGCGCTTTGCTACGATTAAATGCGTCGGGCTAGTTTTTGTATGGCTACTGAGCAAAATTTATCGGCCAGCAAAGAGGCTAGGGACTAAGTTAGCAGCTAAAAAAACCAGAAAAGATCGTAGCAAACTGTGTGAGGAGGTGGGACGAGCCCTGGACCAGTATCGTGTCTGCAAGGGGAAAGCTGCAGGGAAGAGAAAGTTTAGATGATCAATCAGCAACTAGGGCAGAAACCGAACAAAACCGTAGGTCTGCACACCTGAAGCCCAGCGGTCCACCTGAGCGACCAGGTACGGTGGGCACCCATTCCACCTTCCTCGGTCCCGCAGTGATTATTTTAGGAATGGAAACTTGATCCAGACCCACACCAGACAGGCCCTGGTGTTCCCCACCCACATGACCCGAGTTGGTCCAATCAGAAGCAAAGCTCAGGAATTCTGTAGGTCGGAGAGTTGGCCAAAGGGCAGCCCCTCTCTCCCCCAGAATTTGAAGGAAGAAACCTAGAAGCCATTGTCACCCAACATAGAGAAGCTGGCCCGAGCATCAGGTGTAATGCACTTCGGATCGAATCTATGGAGGCTCATGCTACCTTTGGACTTTCAAATCCCATGAACTCTGCCTTCCTTTCCTGGCTAAGCCTGTTTACGATGGGTGCTCTGCAATGGGCTCTATAAAGAATCCCAACGGGTACCGGAAAGCTGATGATACTTCCAATCGCTTCTACAGCTCTCTTACAGTGTATTCATCTGAGAAAAGGTGGGGGGGGAGTAATTAGAATTCTCAGTTTATAAACATTCCCTAAAATGTGAATTCAAGAGAGAAATTAGCAGCTAGTTTAATTGTCTACTCCATTTCTACATCCTCACACTTGATCTACCTACTGTCTAAATATATTAATTAACATTTTTATAAACACTTTCCCAGTTTACAATACATCTTCACACATCTTGACTCATTTGGTTCCCACAACAAACAGGAGACTTGGCTGAGCAAGGCTTCATTTCGTGTAGCTCTGTACGGGCTGCAAGGCTGTTCCTCTTACGTTGTTTTGTGTGATGCTAGTATGTCTGGCTCTCGCAAGCTCCAAAGGCCAGGAAAACTGACGTACTTACAGGTAGTTCTCTTAGCCCACAGAGAATAGTTGGACATTTCTCTCTATTCACTGGTGTCGGTCAACACTGTCCCTACCTTATTCATCAGGCGAACTCCTATTCATACTTAAAAGCCCATTTCAGATAAGGCACATCATGTTTTTTTCTCCAGAAAGAAGGGGCGGGTGGGTGTGGTCCTCAAAAACTGTTGTCTTTGCCAGATTTCTCAAGGCGAGCCGACTGGTTGTTGGGATGGAATGGGGGGCTCTGGCCAACTGTTTTGCGGTTTGGGGTAAACTTCATCCATCACCAAAGGAAAGACACGGCCGCTCCCCCAGCCCCCGGGGCCATAAGAGCCTGCTTCCAGCTTGGCCAGATTTTCTCTCTTTGTGGTATGGAGGGAGAAGGGTCAATGTCAGCCTTGGCCTCAGGCCATTTTTATTGGTTTTACGCTACCAGCCCTCAGGCCAACCCAGACTGTCTTTGGGCCTCTAAACAGGCCTCAAACAGACTTACAAATAAACCTCAGAGGGTTCTCAAATTGATCTCAAAGAGACCCTCACCTGGACCCTCAGATAGACCTTGGCTGGGTCCTTCAATAGGCCTGGCTCACAGCCCAGACCTGCATCAGGGAACCTGTTCCTTTGACCTCGGATCCCCCAAAGACACCCTCCCCAAAGAGCCAGAACCAGGCACCCACTGTCCACACCCCTGCTGGACATCTGTTCAGGGCCCACCCGATTCTGTGGTGTTCTAATGCGTCCAAAGGCCTGGTTGGGGAGGACTAAAGGTACTGGTGGCTTTCCGGTCCATTTCCTGACTCAGAGCAGGTGGGGCACTTGGTCTCCCCCATCTTATTGCTGCTTGGGGGATTCCAGTAACCCGAGTGGCCTTCTCCATAGAATCAGGGGTCAGAGGGCAGAAAAGGTGCAGGGAAAGCTGCCCCAGTGGGGTTCAGAAAGAGTCAGTAGGGGAAGGAGGGAGATGAAGGGGTCAGAAGGGGTGGTCCTGCCCCTCTCTCTGAAGCTGCGAGGCTGCATTCCTGGGGGCTGCCTGGGGCTGCAGCACCGAGTACCTACCAAGTATTTACGGGATCCGGTTGTGACTGTCAGTGTGAAATCCACTTCCTGTGTCCGCAGCACAATCAGGTCTACACCGGGGAGCTGGCTGCTGTCGCCATACAGAATTCCTCACCGTACCTCCTGTTCCTCCTCCAGGGCTCCCCAGCTCAGAGGAGGGGTCCCCCCAAAGCCCGAGCCTTCTCTCCCCTCCCCCAGCAGTCACAGGTCAGCTGGGCCTCCAGCCTGAGGTCCTGGGCTGCTCAGCCTGGATGAAAGCCACCATACCTAGCTGACTCCTCCTTTCCCTCCCACCAGCCTCCAGAATCAGTTCTCCAGAAACCACCTCTGGCCATATCAATCTGCTTTGGAATTTCCGAGAATCCTCACTGCCCGGGCGATACAGCGATACAGCGGAAAAAGGCCCCTCCTCCCATGCGTCACAATCTGGTCCCCAGGGACTTCTCCAGCTTCAGCCTCTTGCAAGCGCACACACACACACACACACACACACACACACACACACACACACACTTCTTCTAAGCCAGATTCAGCCACTCCTCTTCCCACCTCCACACCTTCCTCCTGCCCGCCCCCTGGCTCCAGCGGCCTTTTCCTGGGGCCCCACCAGCACTGCCCCTCCCTCCTACAATCTTACATGGCGTTTGCACCTTTTCTACCAAAAACCCCCCAAAAAATCCTGCACTGGCTGAGAAGCCCCACGAGTGATTCATTGCCATGTCCCTGTTACCATTGTCCGCTCACATGAGGCCAGAGCTCAGTCATCCGGTATTTGGGGAGCACCTACCACCATCCTGGCACTGGCTGGGACCTGGGGCACAGACATGATCAAGCACCAGGCCCCCACCTTCATGGATAGGACTCAGACCTTCCCTGAAGAGAACTATCCAGTGCATCTGGCCCTTGCAGAGGCCTTAGCTGTTCCCGGCTGCCTCTCCAAAGTCTGGCGGCAGGAATCTGACGCGGCCATCCCCTGTCTGCTCACCCCCACAACCACCTGCATTGTGACCGTGCCCAGCGGGTGCGGGGTGCTGGGCGCGGGGCGCAGGGCTGAGGCCTGCCCGACACCGACCGGGGGCACTGGGTGCTGGGTGCCGGGCGCCCTGCCCTCGGTGGCCCAACTGCACACCTCCCCCAGCCTCACACCGGCTCCCTGCACACCGCCCTGCTGCTGTTTAATTTTGCTGAACAGAGTCCCAACCCCGCGTTAATTAGGTTTACTCCAGCCTTTTGTGACTCCCATTAAATGAGGAAATGCCACCCATAAAATTTTAATTTTAAAAGCCAACTTGTTTGTTTTATATTGAAATTCCCCGGGCAGCTCCAGCAGAGGGAAACAGACACATTTTCGTTTCATTAAAGCAACTTGAGTGAAGATAAAAAAGAAGCTGAAAAATTAGATTTAAAAACAGAGCGAGAAGCATTTAAAGACAATGAAGGAAAATGGGCAGCCGCAGAGGGCGGCAGGGATCGGGGCCCCACCTCCGCCGACTGCAGGGCTGCAGGGAGACAGGAGCCCACGGGGGTGTCGGTGGACACCTTTGGCCAGCCCAGCGCTCCCGCAAGGCTGCAGCGTGGACTCTCTCCTCCCTGAAAATCTGCAGCCTGGTGTCCTAGAGGAAGCAGGCTAGAGGAACTCAGCAACGCCCCCCACCCCCCACCCCGGGGCCTGCGGCACCCTCTTCCTTAAGGACAATCGGCAGGATGGGTGCGCCAACTGTGTGACCTTGACACTACCACTTCCTAGCTGTGTAATAAAGAGCAATGACCTCGGTTTTCTCAACTGTAAAATGGGAATAATAATATTACTTAGTTTATAGGGTTCTTGTGAGGCTGAAGCAGGTGAATACCTTGAAAACACTTAAAACAGAACCTGGGATACAGCAAGTGATTAATAAATGCTACCTTTTATTATTCTCCTCCTGCTGCTATCCTTCTACTCCATGCTCTTAACACGTTTCTCTCTGCTGAGTGCACCTGCCTGCCTCCCTCGTCTACACATCCCCTCACCACTCAAAGTTGTCCTTTTAATGATGTCCCTGAGCTAAAGAGAGCTAAGAGAGATGGGGGGAAGGTCTGAGTAGAAGCTCGGGGAGCCCCCATTCCACAGTCCAATTCTTGTGGCCCAAACTAACTCATTAAAATTTTATTATAATCCTTCCAAGGAAAGCCAGTCTCCCTGGGTTCAAATCCCAGCTCCGATTACCAGCAGTGTGTTGTTGGGCAAAAGTCTTTTGGGCATCAGTCTCTCCATCAATAAAATGGGAACAAAAACTGGATCAGCTACACATTGTCATGAAGGGCCAATAAAACAAGCTCTGTAGCCTGTCCAGTGACTAGCTGCTCTTCCACATCCGGTCCAGGGGCTGAAGCTGTGGAGGTGGAGAAGGAGTCGGGCAGGTGGCTCTGTAACAGGGTGACCTTGCCTCCCGTTTCTCAGCTGTTGCGACAGGATAATTATTAATGGCGCTTCCTTTCATTCTCAAAAGTGTCCTAATCTGGATGACTCATTATATTTCATCCTATTTCAAGTCCCCCACCCCAGGGAGGGCCCTCAGAGCTTGCCCTGAGGTGCTGGGAAAGGGTCCTGACCCTTGACCTGTCTTCTGCCTGACTACTGAGTCCTCACCCTAAGCCCTAACTTGGGTCACATGGGCGGGGGGAAGCCCAGGGAAAGACCCCGGGTGCGGTTAAGGTGCTGGGATTGGAGTCTGTTGGGCCTCCTGGCCTCTCCTCTTCATGCCAGAGGGCCATTTACGCAACCTCTGACCCTAACTTCCTCTTCTCTCCTTGGCGGGTGGGGCGGTGGCTTAGTAAAGGGACTATCTCGCCAATGGCTGCAAAGATCAAACCAAATCAGCACACAGCTGTGAAAGGTTGGCAAACTGTAAAGCGCTGCTCCCAGGCGAGTGCCGCGTGCTCCAGCCAGCAGAGCAGAATTCCCAGGCTCTGTTCCCAGAGGGAAGCAGAGATGGGAACGCAGAGACTCACAGAGACTCAGGGACGGGGAAGGGGTGGGCCGCCCCACCCCTCAGCACAGGCAAGCCCCGCAACTCACAGCCTGTGTCCCGCAGACCCCGGACCCGCCTCCCACAGGCCCCCCACACCGGCCCAGCGCCCCCCAGAGACACCTCCTCCAGGCGGCAGCCACTGCGGGTCCCCAGCTCCATCCTGCGAGAGCTACCCCAGGGTGGCCGAGGAGCCAGCGGCCTCCGCGGCTGCTTCTCTGAAAAGCTTTGAGAGCTCACCTTAGGGGCTGCAGAGCGGCATCCATTTCTTCTGGGGGATTTCTTTTCCGGGGTTCCCTGAGTGTACACCAAGGAACCCCTAGGACTTAGTGACAGTTCTGAGAGAGTGAGACCAAGGGGGTGGGGTTCCAGGTGTACTTGCAAGCTCCCTCTCCCTCCCTCTCCCTCTCTCTACCTGCTTTCTTCTCTCCCCCCTCCCTCCCCTCTCTCTCTTCAACAGAGCCCCTCTATTTTATATAATCCAAGATACTGCTTGCACGGAAGTTTCCACTGTTCGAATATTCTTTTAAAAAACACTGCTCTGTTCCTCCTCTTCCCTCCCCCCTCCCTCCCATGCTCCCTTCCTTCCTTCCTTCCTTTCTGACCCATCTGTCCTCAAGCCCTTAAGTGCAGCAGAGCAAGGGAGACACCAGCTTGGGAAGGGGGTGCAGAAAGGACCAGAGCAGGGTGCCAGAGCCAGGTAAGGAGGAGTCCGTGTGGGAGGCAGGCCAGCACAGGTGTCAGAGTCCCGACAGGGTGAGGAGAGCCTCTGTCACAAAGGGGCAGCCTGACCTGGGGAGTTGGAGTACGAATGGGCTGAGGGGGCGCCCACACACCCGGCAGCCTGCAGCGGGTGTCAGAGCTGGGTCGGGTTAAGGAGGGCCGCAGTGCTGGGTGAGTGGGCCTGGGGTGGGAAATCGAGACTGAATTGGATGAGGAGGGGTCCGTACATGGGCCAACCCAGAGTGAGGGGCTGTCTGAATGGAGGGAAGGATAGTCCCACCTGGGAGGTCAGAGCCTGAGAGGTCGGGGACGCAGAGGGAGGAGGGACTGCCCAGGTCCCTCAACAGTCAAGCCTTGGGGCTTGCCTCCTTCTCTACCGGCCCAAACCCTTTCTAAAGCCAGGGAAGACCTGGGACACCTTCCCAAGTCAACTGAAACCCCCACGCATTCCCTGAGCACCACGGATGTGCCCAGGCAGTGTTCCCGGGGCTGGGGAGAGAGCCAGGCTAGGGCTTATATCCCAGCATGGCGGGTGGACATGGAGCCGCCATTCCAGAAGGGGAGTGGTGGGAGCATGGAGCAGGACAGTGTGCCCTCTCATGGGGGGTCAGGAGCCATCCAGAGAGGAGGTGAGCTGAGGGGCGGCCTAGGAAGATGAGTTTGCAGGGTGACGGGGGCGATGACTCTGGACCAGGCTTCTTACCCTGCCCATCCCCACCTGCCCAGTTCATCCCATCCCCAAAGGCCACAGCTGCCAAGCACCACACAAAAGGGCTTTCAATCCTGGGACCCCAAGGACTACACCGTAGTGATGGGCCCCTCGGTTGGGATAGACAGGGAGCTTTGGGGCCATCTCCCCATCTTTGTCCAGACCCCACTAGCCTTGGGGCTCTCCTGGATGGGAAAGTCCCAGCTTGGCCTTCCTCTCTGAGGTCCGACATCCCTCATATTGAGAAGTCCTGCCTGGTGTTCAGCTCGAACCCTTCCTGCGTCCTCTGTTCTGAAGACAAGTGGCTCACCGAAGGCCCTTTGCCAATACCACTGCAGAAATGCTGATAATCGGGGCGCCTGGGTAGCGCAGTCGTTGAGCGTCTGCCTTCGGCTCTGGGCGTGATCCCGGCGTTCTGGGGTCGAGTCCCACATTGGGCTCCTCCGCTGGGAGCCTGCTTCTTCCTCTCCCACTCCCCTGCTGTGTTCCCTCTCTCGCTGGCTGTCTCTCTGTCACATAAATAAATAAAAATCTTTAAAAAGAAAGAAAGAAAGAAAGAAAGAAAGAAAGAAAGAAAGAAAGAAAGAA
>NW_024425786.1:28451037-28452159 GCF_017311325.1 Ursus maritimus
GAAAGAAAGAAAGAAAGAAAGAAAGAAAGAAAGAAAGAAAGAAAGAAAGAAAGAAAGAAAGAGAAAGAAATGCTGATAATCTGTCCGAAGACGTAGGGGAGGAAACCCATTCGGTCAGTGAGTTGGGGCCTGTACCAAAACCCTCCTTCAGCCAGAGGCTCCCTAACCACTTTATTTTTCCCTCAAAAGCCCTAACCTACATTTTTCCCTTGGGGCTGCCCTGCCCTTCCCACACCCAGGCGAGAGCCCCACTCCTGCAGGCCACCCTGGCTCCCCAGATGGCTCTTTTAGCACAGAAATCCTGCAGAGGGCCCACCCCAGGCGGTCCCTTCCATTTGGGCCTCTAGGTAGCCCAGCCACCCCAAGAAAATAACTGACTCCACGTGACCTGATTTTCTAAGGCAGAGGGAAGAGCAAGCTACCCTCGTTTGGCCCATCAGGCTTCTAAGGGCCGCAGGGGAGATTCAGGTTAGACACCAGAAAGGACTTCCTCTAGTTCAGAGAGGGGGCACGGCGTCCCGGGTGCCCGGCCTCCCTGCGGTGACCAGGAGGGGACGCCCCAGGCCAGCCCACGGCCCGGCCAGAGGAGGACCGGCCGCGTCGCCAAGAGCCAGTGGGGGTCGGCGGGCCCTGGGAACGCTGGGGGCGGGGCAGCGGGACAGCTGCCGGAGGAGCAAGGCCACCTGGGGTGGGGGGTGCGGGGGAGGGCGACACACCCCCGGGACACGGGAAAAGGAGTGGCATCGCGTTCTGCCTAGTCATCGCCTGCGAGGACGCGTCATCTCTGATGTCAGGCCTTCGAGGGGCTTCGTTCCAGCTCCGGGCTCCAGGAAAGGGCGCCGCGGGGCGCAGAGGTTACACAACTTCCCCAAGGTCGCGCGGAAGGGCCCGGCACGCCAGGTCCGGACCCGGCTCGGTGCCCGCCGGCACGGTCCGCAGGTGACCGGGCCCCACGCAGCAGCCTTGACCAACCCCGCGGGCTTGGCCTAGCGTCCTTCGTCCTGGCTCTCAACGGTCTTTCATGCTAAGCTCTCCTCGGCGGCTGTATCATAAAAAAGAGCCTCTTGAAAGGACACGTGTTTTGAAATGAATTCAGGCCCGGTACGGGGGGGGGGGGGGGGG
>NW_024425786.1:28452169-28459066 GCF_017311325.1 Ursus maritimus
GGGGGGGGGGGGGGGGGGGGCACTCCTGTTCCAGCAGCGGAGTCCGCGGCTCCCCTGCCGGGCCCTGCTGCGACCCCGCGAGCGCGCCGGCGGGACCCGAGGGCCCTCAGACGGCTCCGCGAGGGTCTCCTTTTGAAAGCTCGCAGGTCCTTGTGCTCTGAGTGGTTGCAGTTTGGTCCATTATGAGAAATCTCCTTTTGAGGATGGACATATTCAAATCCAGATGTTGTCCCGGCACAACAAAGAGCTCTCTCCAAATTCTCTTTATGAAGAAGTAGGTTCTCCTTTGAAGGAATAACATCTCTTGAGAAGTGGATTTTTTTTCCCCTCCCAGCCAAAAACCTGCTGCTCTGAATGTTTTAAAACCGACTTGATAGCCTGTCTCCATCCTACTTCAGATGCCAGGGCGCCAGGGACAAGGTGAATGTCACCTGCTGACGGATTCAGTAGATTGAGTGTGGCTTCACTAAGAAGAGAATGTTGGATTTTTTTTTTAATGTGTTATTTATTTAGGTAGATTTCTTTTAATTCAAGACATGCATTCTAACGGGACAAGAGTCTGATGAAATAGATTGTCAAAAAAAACCTTTCCCAACTGTACACTTTGCTGATTCAAACATGCTTAAGTAACAACTTTCAGAAAAGAAGGATGCATTCAATATACACATTGATTGTAAGACAGTCCCAGTTTCAGTAATATTCACTTTTAAGTACACCTTAGAATGGGGGAACTATGGGTTACCTATTTGTTGGCTCTAAGATGTGTATTTAGCGCCAAGGAGGACTTTTTATCAGAAGGGCCCAGGGTTTTGGTTGAGAGTATCTGAGGGCTCAAAGCAGGATCCTTTCCTCACCTGACTTGCACCTGCTCCCGCCAGATACCACGTGGGTTCTCAGTTCTGCGCTGGAGCCAGGCGGCGTGACCCTTCCGCTCCTGCCTGCCTCCGCCCTTGGGTCTTCTCCTCTCCAAGGGCAGTGTCCCCTGTGCTTCACAGTCCTTTGCCCTCCATGGACACTGGACTCTAGCCTCTTCCTGTCCCCCCAAAAGCAGGGCAACCTGAAACCCTCCAGCAATCACCTCCCTTATCCTCAACTCTATACTTCTAAAAATGCAGCCTGAGATCACGTTAGTCTGGGGCAGCCATTTCACGTGGAATTATATGGAATCTTTAGCCAAAACCTTTCTCATGACCAGTCTTTTCACTTGACATCCGTCCCTATTCCGTCTCACTTCAGGGGAGTTAGTGGATCATGTCATCTGCTTTAGATGCTTTGAACCCTGGTTTGATCATTTGAAATACCAGCCACTGCGTGTAGCGTTGGGTCTTCCGCAAGATGAATAAGGCTGCCTCTTGTTCCTTTACTCCAGCCACGGAAAGACGTGTTGCATGGTGATCCTGACTCAGGCAGTAAGTGGCTCTGGGACCTCAGTTTCCCCATCGGTAATGGGCAAGAGTGAAATGATGACCTCTGTTAAGAGAGTTCGTGCACTGTGAGTCAGACATTATGTTAACATCCTGACATTTAATTCCTCACATCAATTCTCTGAGGGAGGACGTCTCCTCCTCCTCATTCAGCAGAGGAGGAAAACAGGGACTTTCAGGATTCTAACCCACTTCTGTCTGGCACCCACTCCGTGCTTTTAGCCACCATGGTTTTAGCCACTGGCCAGCATCTTCAGTATGGCCTAGAATTGGACCCGCTAAGAGCCATCTTCTTGCGAGCTGCTAAACAGCATTCCTTGGGCACCCCTCAAAGACCCCAAGTCCCACGCCTGGCTCAGCAGCTGTGGAGAGCGGAAGGTTTACAGGGACTTAGGCCTGAACCGTGACGTGTGCGTGCGGGCATGCGTGAACAGACGATCAGAGACAGATAACGATCACA
Organism: Ursus maritimus; assembly: GCF_017311325.1. Classification (NCBI taxonomy): domain Eukaryota; kingdom Metazoa; phylum Chordata; class Mammalia; order Carnivora; family Ursidae; genus Ursus; species Ursus maritimus. Next base: position 28,454,054 of record NW_024425786.1, read on the forward strand.
GAAAAATGGGCCCCTTCCCTCACCCCATGCCTGATTCTTCTTTGGAGCAAGGCAGATTGAAAATTTCGAGAACGACCCAAGGGAAGGCGTTGGCCAGCTCTGAGGAGCCGCAGGCTTGCCGGGGGAACCTCAACTACGTGTTGGTGCAGGAAGGAAGCCATGTTTCCTCCACGCCTGAGTGTGCAGTCTGGGGGTCACACCCAGCTCGCCCCCTCACTGGGTGCCCATGATTTAGACGTGTCGCCTCTGTCGGAACTCCCAACGGCCCTGTGAAGCAGCCACTATTTTCAGAGCTCAGTCTGGGCTGAAGGCAATGAAGTTTCATCTACAGGCCGGAGGCCCTTCCCAGATCCTGCACTCAGCTTTACATTTGTAAGTTTTAAGAGGGCTCCCCCAAATTGTAGAAGCTTGAGGCCCCACAAAACCTACCCCTATTCCTGTCCCCATTGTATAGATGGAGGGAAATGTGGCACAGAGAGGTCAGGCAAGTTCGCAGAGGAGGCAGGCCCCAGAGGTGGTCAAGCCAGGATTCAAACTCTCAGCTCCTTCCCATGAACCCCAAGGGTTCAGAGAGGTTCTCCCAGGGGATTCACGTCTTTAAATGCACTACTGGCATCTGCTATTTCTATATTGTAATCAATTAGCAAATACTAATTTTTAAAAGGGAACTGTTTGGGAAACTTTTGAGGCATTCACAGTTACTCAGTCCTTTTATTGTGGCTGAATATTGCCAGCCCTGGGGGTAGCTTTGCCTATGAAACTGTTTTTGAATTATTTTTATTACAATGACAAATTCATAGTCTATGCCCATAATGGATCATTGGTTAAAGACAAAAATTCTTTAAAAAAAAATATATTTATTTCAGAGAGAGAAAGAGAGAGAGCAGGTGGAGGGGCAGAGGGAGAGAGAGAGTGCTTGAGCAGACACCTCACTGAGCCAGGAGCCCAACAAAGGGCCTGGCTTAATTTCATGACCCTGAGATCATGACCTGAGCCGAAATCAAGAGCCAGCTGCCTAACCGACTGAGCCACCCAGGTGCCCCCAAACGTTCTTTTAAAAAAAATGATGTTGAAATAAAATCAGGACAACTTTTTTTTAAGATTTTATTTTTAAGTAGGGGCGCCTGGGTGGCTCAGATGGTTAAGCATCTGCCTTCGGCTCAGGTCGTGATCCCGGGGTCCTGGGATCAAGCCCCGCACCAGGCTTCCTGCTCAGCGGGGAGCCTGCTTCTCCCTCTCCTACTGTTCCCCCTGATGTGCTCTGTCAAATAAATAAATAAAATCTTTAAAAAAAAAGATTTTATCTTTAAGTAATCTCTACACCCAAAATAGGGTTCAAACCCACAATGCCGAGAGATCAAGAGTTGCTCACTCTACTGACTGAGCCAGCCAGGTGTCCCAGGCAGGACAACTTTTTAGTGAAACTATTTCTGCGAATTCCACGTATGGACACACTGCTTATATCTTTTTTTTTTTTTTAAGATTTTATTTATTTATTTGACAGAGATAGAGACAGCCAGCGAGAGAGGGAACACAAGCAGGGGGAGTGGAAGAGGAAGAAGCAGGCTCATAGCGGAGGAGCCTGATGTGGGGCTCGATCCCATAACGCTGGGATCACGCCCTGAGCCGAAGGCAGACGCTTAACCGCTGTGCCACCCAGGCACCCCGACACACTGCTTACATCTGATCATGGCTTTCACACGTTATTTGATAAATGCTGTTGGGACCACCAAGTATCACCAGGATGGCTAGATTGGGTCCTTACCTTACACGTATGCCAAAATTATGTTCCAACAGATTTTTTAAAACTATATACATAAAAAAAGTGAAACCATAGGGGCATCTGGGTGGCTCAATTGGTTAAGCATCTGCCTTCAGCTCACGTCATGATCTCTGGATCCTGGGATCGAGCCCCGAGTCAGGCTCCCTGCTCAGTGGGGATCTGCTTGTCTCTCTCCCTCTGCTCTTCCCCCCACTCATGCTCTCTCTCTCCCTGTCAAATAAATACGTAAAATCTTTTTAAAAAAATGGAACCATAAATGTGTCAGGGGAAAATAATGGGAGAGTTTGTGTCATAATGTTAGAGTAGAGAAAGCCTTCCTAAGTATCACAGAAATCGCTCAAACCAGAAAAGAAAATAATCTCTCCATGTACATTAAATTGAAAGTTTTTTTCCCTGGGTAAAGAAAAAAGAAAAGAGAAAAGAAATTTATATACAAAGTCAAATAACAAACAACTCATAGGAAAAGAAAATGTGAAGTACTCACAGAGAGTTAATCCCCCTTATCTTTATTTTTATTTTATTTTTTAAAGATTTTATTTATTTATTCGACAGAGATAGAGACAGCCAGCGAGAGAGGGAACACAGCAGGGGAGTGGGAGAGGAAGAAGCAGGCTCATAGCGGAGGAGCCTGATGTGGGGCTCGATCCCATAACACCGGGATCACGCCCTGAGCCGAAGGCAGTCGCTTAATGACTGCGCCACCCAGGCGCCCCTAATTCCCCTTATCTTTAAAGAGCTCCTACAAATCAGTAAGGCATAAAAGACCACTAATCCAGTACAAAAACAGGCAAAGGATATAAATAACCGGCCACCAAAAAAATGCAAATTGGGGGCGCCTGGGTGGCACAGTTGGTTAAGCATCCAACTCTTGATTTCGGCTCAGGTCATGATCTCAGGGTCACGGGATGGAGCATCAGGCTCAGTGGGGAGGAGTCTGCTTGAGATTCTCTCGCTCCCTCTCCCTCTGCCCCTCCCACTCATGCATGCTCTCTCTTTCTCTCTGAAATAAATAAATCTTTTTAAAAAATGCAAACTGGTCTTGAATGTAAGAAAAAAGAACCCTTATCCTCACTTATACTAAGTGAAATGTAAGTGGGGCCACAATGAGATGCTATTTTTCATCTACTGGACTGGCAGAGATGACAATGTCTGATGACCCACCGTGTTGCCAAAGAAATCTGACCTCGGTCATTTTCATCACTGCTGGCGGGAAGGGAAGGTACAGTGTCTATGAAGAGCAATTTAGCAATAAACGCTCAAAAGGTAAACCTTTTGTTATGGGTTGAACTGCGTTCCTCCCCCCGCCCCCGCCAAAATTCATATGTTGAAGTCCTAACCCCCCGTACCTCAGAATATAATTTTATTTAGAAGGAGGGTCATTCCAGATGTCATCGGTTAAAATGGTGTCATACGGGAGTGGGGTGGGCCCCTAATCCAATAGGACTGATGTCCTTATTAAAAGAGGAAATTTGGATACAGACACACACAGGGAGAATGCCACGCGAACATCAAGGCGGAGACAGGGTGATGCATCTACGAGCCAAGAAACACGAAAAATTGCCAGCAAACCACCAGAAGGCGTATTTACCTTCACATCTCTCGGGATGAACCAACCAAGTCCTGGATCTTGGACTTCCAGGCCTCCAGAAGTGTGAAATAACACGTTTCTGTTGTTAACCCCCCAGTGTGTAGGACTTGGTTATGGCAGCCCTTGCAAACTAAGACACCCTTTGACCCAACAAGACGAATGTGTCCTGCTCTGTATTTGTACAGTTCCAAAGGGCTGAGCAGACCAGGGTCTACACTGCAGTATTGCTTGCGATAGCTGAAGATTAGAAACGCCCAAACGTCTATCAGTCAAACACGGCCTGAACAAATTATGATACACCCTGACCATGTAATATTTTTCAGCCGAATATTTTTCAGTAACGAGGTGGCATAACGAATGCAGTGTGTTATCGCAAAGGTTTATTATGAAGTGAGCAAAGCGAGCTGCCGTTGGTTGTACAGAGGGCCTTCTTGAATAGAAATAAGGAGAAAGCTAGCAGATTAGACAGTATATTTGCAAATATTCCCTTGGAGAGGCACAGATTCGATCTAGAAAAATACATAAGAAACGGCTAACTTCAGTTGTTCTCAGAGAAACACTATAAGGACTAAGGAGAGGAGGCTTTGGTTCCACTATGAACACACCTGTACCTTTTGAACCTTTTACATTGTTTATGTATCACCTGTTCAAAAAAAAAAAATCTATGTGGAACGTCAAAATGGCTCTAGTACTTCAAAAACCCACACTGAGAAGAGAAAATATAGCCATTTTAGCTTTTCATCTTTTGGAAATAACAGCTATTCGTCCCTGAAATGGGTTATTTGAGGAGATCATATCTCCTCTCTTATCTCTTCTTTTAGAATCAAAGCACAAAATTTGTTTTTAAAATAACTAAATAAATCACAGAAATGAAGCACAGAATGCAAGAATTCCAAACTCACATGTAGTGAAAGCAAAGCCTGTTTTTTTAACTCACAGCATGTAAATTTCAATCTATAATGATAATTTCAGCATACATTTAGTCCTCAAACCAAGCCTGACAAAATATGTTTAATTTATTTGTCTATAAATCTTACTTTTCCTCATAAAATTAATTTAAATTCTGTTAAACAGTGGGCATTACTTACTAAATAGGAAAGGGTCAAAAGTCACCTGTAAAAAAATAAGGAACCTTAATGGATAGAAACTTCTTAGTACAATTTTTGGGATCAGACTGTTGTAAAATAAATTTTCTCCAAATATCTTCTTCATCTTGTGAAAAAGATGAGATTATTATTTTTTATTCAAAAGGTGTTTGCGAGGTCATTTATGGCTGTGAAACCAGTTTGAGCGTTCAAACATGTTGAGAAATGAAACCTAGGCTCACCGTGTAGGATTGTGCAAGCTGTGAACTACACAACTCCAGGGGGTGCCATTCAGATCATAATCCAAATTGGGCAGTGCACCACCTAGGCAGCTGTGCCTATCCATCCCACGACTACTGAAAATGTTGGGGAGCCATGGAAGGCTTTTGGGGAGGGGAGGGGAGGTGTCAGAGCTGGGGCCACGTGGATTGTGAAGCCAGACTCTCAAGCACACAGCTTCCTACCTCTCTAGGTTGACCTCCCCGTTTGGAGGCTCTGGCCTAAGTTTTCTCTGAGCCACATAACTTTGATTTTCCTAAGGCTGGTGGGGGGGGGGG
>NW_024425786.1:28459076-28469709 GCF_017311325.1 Ursus maritimus
TTCCTAAGGCTGGTGGGGGGGGGGGTGCCGGGGGTAGTGGGGAGGACCATCTGCCAGGGCCTACAACCGCTTCTTTAGCCTGTACAACTCAAAGCCCTCTGTACTCACTTGGCAGCTGAGACGAAAGGACAGAAGAAGGGACCCGCCATGCCCCAATCTTTACTCCTACCCCCATGGAGGCAGAGGTGGTCAGCACAAGGGGCGAGGTAGAGGGGCTAAACTTTAAATGACATGCAGGACATCTGGCCTCCAGGACCAGCTCTACCACCACCTTTCTGTGTGACCTTAGCAAATCTTTAAGGCCCTCTCTGGGCCTCTGCTTCCCTGGGCCTCTGCCTCCCTATTTGCAAAATGAAGAGGATTACTGCCCTTCTTTCTCTGCCTCATGGAAAAACAGACAAGGGGGGAGAAAAACAGGTAGGGATGATTTCACAGGGAATGCATATAAAGTCAAGCATTCTAATTATTATCATGAAACATCAAGAATTAGTGGACTGGGAGCCAGAGGTCTTATTGAGTGGCTATAAAGCCCCGAACAAATCTTGTGACTTCTCTGGCCTTACCTATGTGCCAAACAGCAGACCTTGACCTAGGTCAGCAGTTTGCCGGGCTTTTCAACACTAAGAGTCTGTTTTATTATTTCCAAACATCCCCACAGAGCTCATATTTTCTAAGATTTTATCTCGTAAGCTGTTTAGGTAATTATTACAGACTTAATAATTATTAAGTAATTGTTGTTACCAATATAAAGGATATTTTCGATTTTGAGTGACAGAAGCTATGTGCTTACATAGCCAAAAGGCTTAGAGCTAGGAATCGCTTCAGGCAGGGCTTGATCTGGCAGCTGTTACCAACGACCTATGTTCTTCCGGACTCTTGGCTCTGCCTCCTGTTATGTGTCACAAGGTGGCTTCCAGAAGCTCCTGGCACTACTTGCTTTACTCACTTGGGATTGGCAAAAATCAGAGAGCTTGCTTCCCAGTTAGCTCAAAGACAAGACCCAGAATTGAGACTCGTTAACCCTGATTGGCCTGATTTGGGTCACGTGCCTTTTCCTGACCAATTACTAGAGCCTGGAGGATGAGATATTCTGACTTGCTTAAGCTAGTTCGGCCCTGCCTCGGAATGGGGTCATTTCTGGCCAGATCACATGGCTGGGAAATTCCCAGTACTGTGAGGAGGGGAATCGGGCAAGGGCGCTACGGAGACCACCAGCGAGCTTCCTGCTGCATGTTTATCAGCCAGTGACATCGCAAACAGCCCATCCCCACTCGGACCTGCATGTGAGCTGCACACTAGTGACCTCTGGGATCTTGTGAGCTGGTGGAGATGACAACCCCATCTGTGGGCGGGCACACTAACCACGTGAGCTGATGTCAGCATGGCCAGCAGCAAGCTCCTGACTGTGGTTAGACCTGGCCTAGATGCAAGTTCATCCACGTCCAGCTTCCAGTTCTCCACTCCCATCTGAACCTTCACAGCTGGCTCAGCTGGAGAGGCCTACGGCTGCCCTTTTCAGACACGAGGGGACATTTATGAGCCGCACTTGGCAAAGAGGGTACAACGGAGATGCCCAGAGCAAAACACACCTGGAACCACTTGGGCTCACTCACACGTTGACTCACCATGCATTTACCGATATCTGTGCATGCCAAATCCCGTCCTGGGGAGCCACCGTCAGGTGGGGAGAAAGGGGTCCCAGAGCATCACAGTGAAGTGTGGGAACATAGCGTAGGTGGCAGTGGGGGTCCAGGGCAAAAGGCACGAGTGTCTACCCCAGCGCACTCTGCAGCAAGGCCACCTTGGCCCCAGGCCCTAGGGAAGCCCAGGGGCCTCTCTGGAAGCTCCGAGGATATCACCAAAGTTGTGTTGCCCAGCGTAGATTAGGGAGTGTTCAACCCAAAACTGGGGACCCGAACCCTGTGCACACCCTTAAGGCTTTACAGAATTCTCTCTGGCCACTTCAGTGCAATAGGTCTGGGGGCAGGAGCCTGCAGACTCACCCTTCTGCCTCCCTTCAGCCTCCATGTCTTCCCGGACCTCCAAAACCAGATGGGGTTTACGGGTAAGGGAGTGCACAGTGGGGCCAAAGGGCAAACTTCTGCTGCACCCACCCCCTTTAACAGACACTTGAGATGCGACCACTTCTTCGGGTTAGGCATTGCCCTGATCTAGTCCCTAAGTGAGTCACCAGGACTTCCGAGCACTTGTGTGGGTCTGAACCTCAGGCCCGCGGCAAATGGGGCCAGGGAGGCCAGGGATGGAGAAAGTCCGGCCAGTCCCATCCTCAGCTGTGCCCAAATTAACTTGCTGTGTGGCCAGGGGCAAGTCCCTTTCCCTGTCCGTCTCCCCATCTATAAAACAAAGATTCCGGGCAAGTAGAGTCTCTTGGGGGTTTCCAGCTCTAACTGTCCAGAATGTGAGCAGAATTCAAGTTCAGAAGAGAGGGAGCGGGGTAGCTGAGTTGGGGGCGTGGATCTAGAGAGGAGGGGAGGCAGGAGGGCCATCTGGCCAGGGCCCCATAGACAAAAAGGCCCCAAGTGTAGACGTGGGACACTATCTCCAAATGGAAATACACTCAGTCACCATCTACATACACACCCATGGAAACGAACTGACAGCGGCCCCCGAAGCACACTGCCTCTAAGGCCAATGAAGTTCTATATATACGTGTATATATATACATAGATGTTTTTTACACCAACTTTTTAACTTTTGGAATTAATGTTAGATTTACAGAAGAGTTGCAAAGATTGTACAGAGCTCCCATATACCCCTCATCCCATTTGTTTCCCTGTTGTTGTCATCTGTCATTTCATACCACGGTGGCACATTTGTGAAAGCTAAAACAACATAACATTGGTACATTTCCGTCATTGAAGTCCAGACCTTCTGTGGACTTAACTAGCTTTTCCATCAACACTTGCTCTGATCCAGGAACCAACCCAGAGAACCACATTGCATCCACCAGGCACGTTTCCCAGCGTCCTCAGGGCTGTAACTGTTTCGGTCTTTCCATGCTTTAAATTTTTTTTTGAAGATTTATTTATTTATTTGGGGGGAGGGGCAGAGGGAGAGGGAAAGAATCTCGAGCAGACTCCGCGTTGAGCGCAGAGCCCGACGCAGGGCTCGATCTCACGACCCTGAGATCATGACTTGAGCCGAAATCAAGAGTCGAATGCTTAACCGACTGAGCCAGCCAGGCAACCCTCCATCCTTTTTAGAACCGTTTCTGTTTTGAGGAATCCCGGTCAAGTGTTTTGTAAAATGTCCTTCAGTTGGTGTTCGTCTAAGGCGTTTCTCTGGGGTGGTGGGTCTGGGGGAAGAAAATCACAGAAGGGGTGTGTCCTTCCCATCACATGATATCGGGAGTGCACAATATCCACTCCGCTCACTCCTGGTGATGCAACCTTGAGCACCTGGTCAAGGTGGTGTCTGCCAGGATTCTCCACCGTCAGGTTGCTGTTTTCCCATTTCCTGCTCTATTGCTTAGAAGCCAGTCAGAAGTCTAGTGCGCAGTCAAGGGAAGGGAAGGGGATAATGAAGCGCCATCTCCTGGAAGGGAGAATCTACGTAGATGACTTGGAATTCTTCGGTAAGGAAGATTTCTTTCTTCTTTCCCAGTTAGCTATCTATTCAATAATTTATTTCTACCAGTGTGGACGCATGGATACATATTTTATACTTCGGGTTATAATCTAATACTCTGTTATTTCTTTCGTTGCTCTCATCTTTGCCGCTTGGGCCACTGGATTTAGCTCCTGGGTCCCTCCACACGCCCCTCCTTTTGTGTTTCAAGCGCTTTCCCACTCTGGGGCCACCAGCCGCTCCAGGCTCACCTTTTACTTGCCCCAGCCCTACAATCAGCCATTACTCTAAGGAAATAATATATTTTTAAAACCAGTCCTCCAATTACTATCTTGTCAGCCGTCCACTGCATTTGAACACATGATTTAGAAAGTTATTTTGTTCAATCACTGTTTAAAACCTACTTCAATTTTTTTTGTAGCCCTCCTGTGATGTCTTTTTAAAATATACTGGGAGATGGGGTGTCTGGCTGGCTCAGTCAGAGGAGCATCCGACCCTTGATCTCAGGGCTGTGAGTTCGAGCCCCATGTAGAGAGGACTTAAATTTTAAAAAAATATTTAAAAATAACTTAAAAAATATATACTAGGAACATCAAAACATGGGAGGGACCTGATCTTTTCTCCACTTCTAGAAGTCCTTGATGAATTTAACCTCCGCGGCCACTCTGCTAAGGCTTGGGGCAGCCTGCCTAACCCCCTTCCTACACAGGTGACCTAGCTTCTGTGTCCTCCCCAGTCTGAGTGGCCCAGTGGAGCCATCAAAGGCCGAGGTAATTCCTGGAACTTTTCTCCCTCCAGGTCCCCCATCCCCTGCCAAGGGGGTGACCAGTCCTGGAGCTCTGCAAACCTCCCCCAGGCTGGCCAGGGGCAGGCAGGTGGCAAGAGAGCGGGCAAGCCCAGCCTCCAAGACAGACAAGTGTGGGCTGGGGACCATTACATCCAGAGTGCTCCTGGGAACCAGGGCCAAGGTTTGCAAAATCCAGCTGTAAATGGAGCAGGGGTTCCCCGGAGCAGCCCTGGATTCTGCAGAAGAGTCAGCTTCTCGGAGAAGAGCCGCCTTCGTGAGCCGGAAGAGAGTGAGACTCCGGCTCACAGCTCACTTGGGGAGGGGACAGAGCTGCATGGCTCATCACCCGGTCCTGCAGGCTACCACTGGCACAGTGCTGGACCTCCCAGAGGAGGTCCCAGGCAGGGAATCACAATCCAGCACGTAGGGACACAGGCCAGGTGCCTGGGATCCCTGGGGAGGAAGCAAAGTAGCATTTGAAGAGTCTCGGCGGCCTCCCAGAGGAGGTGACATCATCAAAAAGATGAATGGAATTGGCCAGGCAGCAGTCCGAGGGAAGGCGGGGAGGGCACTCCCAGCCAAGGAAGAAGCAGATGCAAAGTGCTGGCCCAGAGCCCGCAGCCTAGTGAGCAGTCCGTAAATGTGAGGTGTTATCGCTGTGGTTGACTTATCATCCCAGTGATTAACCTGGGCTTGTTTCTTCATATTTTTACTATCTTAAAGGTAGTTCCTACAGTGAATAAATGCCTAATGTCATTGAGCTTTTCCTCACTATAAAAGGGGGTACGGCATACACAGCACTCAGCCAGAGTAGCTGAGACCAGCCCTGGGCCCCCTTGGAAAGGGGCCTTGTTCTCCCTCTCTCCTTGGCTGGTGGCCTGCCCCTAGGGTTGCTATGCCTGGGGAGCATAAGAGTGAATGCTGTGGGGTCTTTAGAGTTGAGAGGTAACAAAGGAGGGACTTGGGTAGACAGGGTCAGGCAAGTCCAGAGGGACAACTTCAAGGCCTGGCTAGAAATGCACGCTCCCTTCTCCCTGGGTCTTCTGTGGCCTCTTAAAAACAGGCAGGTACAGGAGATGGATACCTCAGAGAGAGCTGTGTGAATCCCAGCTCCCAGTCCCTGGGCAACTGACTTCACCTTTCTGAAACTCTGAGTTTTTGTCTCCTCAATGCTACAAGCACATTAAGATATGTACGAGAATTTCTAAAGCACGCTCCTGGTAATAGCTACATAAGTAAATATATCACAAATCCCAGAAATAACATCCAAGAACAGAATGGATAAATAACTACGGGTATATTCCTGAAATGGAATATTATTCAATCGTAAAATAAATAAGTTATAGGCACACCAGCAATAAAAATGTATTTTAAAAAACAAGGCTGTGTTGGGGGCGCCTGGCTGGCTCAGTCGGTGAACGTGCAACTCTTGATCTCAGGGTTGTGGGTTGGAGCCCCACATCGGTGTAGACACTAGTTAAAAATAAAATCTTAAAAAGAAACCCAACAATACTGTGTGAAAAAAGGGAGTCGCATAATTATAGAATGATTCCATTTGCACACAAAAGAAGCAAAACTAAGGTAAACAATATATTCTTTAGGGATTTATACCAAGGTGGTAAAACTAAGAGAAAATTAGGGAAATGATTAGCACAATTAAAACAAAATTCAGGAAAGTGGTCTTTCAGGATGAGGGGAGGAGGCTGCAGTGGAGACATGTGGAGGGTGTCAAAGGTACTCAAAGGTAAGGGTCTAGTTTTTAAATTTTCTAGTGGACGCTAGATATTTTATTGGATATTTTGTTGTTATTACTATTATCTATTAAGCTGTACCTATATAGCATAGATGGTGTGTTTTACAATAAAACTTTTTGGCTATGACACTAATACCTACCTTGTACGATGCGTGCCCATGATAGGGCAGAGAAAATGTAAGTAGAGTATTGGTACACAGTCAGCTCTCAGTTTTGAGGGCTTTGGCTCCCTGCACCTGTTTCCCCAGCTTCAAAGTGAGCTGGTGACACTGCTGAGGCTTTGTCCTCTAGCTTGTGGGTTCTGTGTTCCCCTTTTAAACACACACACACACCTGAGGGCAGGTGTCAGGCCCCATCCTCTCACCAAAAAAGTCTCCCCTCTGCCCTAGGTCACTGGTGGTTTCGTAAGTGGCAAAGGTGGCTCCTGGTGCCCTGGAATGGAAGCTCCCGGTCTTCGTTCCAATCCTTTCCAGATGGGGCAATTAAGCCTTTTCTGTCTTCCTCACCTAAGCCCATGGGTCAATAATGGAAAGTGCTGTGCTCCAGTGAGAGACCATGACTGCTTGACCCGGGCCCTAAAAGCATCCCCGGGGGGAGGGGGCGCGGGGGGTGCATCCGTGAGCTGTGCGAGAGAATACTGTGTGAACGCTCACGGTGATTGGTGTAAACGTACGTCTTTGCCAGGTTTTTCGCCTCGGTCATTGTGCACTTCCTGGTTGTACTTTTCTATCCTGGTAAGTGTCCTCACCACGGCCCCACCTCTGTGTACCTGCTCCAGTCACGGTGTACCTGTTGAGTGTTCCTGGCTCAGTCTGAAAGCTGCTGTCTTTACAACTAAGGACCTACCTCCAACGGTGTGTGGACCCACCTCTGTGGACCTGATTCACTCAGCGCGACCGTGACTGTACGGTGGTCCGTCGGGGCGTACTTGTCAGGCGCTCCTAGGTCTGAACGTGCGTGGCTGTACCGGTCCTCGCATCGCCGTGCGCACCCGGGTGAGTCCGCGCGCACCTGGCTCGGCCCGCGCCTCCCTGACGCCTGCCGGGGATGCGCTCCGGCTCCGCAGACTTGGGCGCCGCCGCGGCCGCGTCCCGCGCGTCCCTGCCCCCCTCCGGGCCCCGCCAGCGGGCGCGCTCGGGCTGCGGGGGCGGGGCCGGAGGCCGGGGCGGGACGGCGCGGGGGCGGAGCAGGAAGGGGCGGTGGCCGCTCCGCCCCCTACCGCCCGGGCCGGCTGCCGCCTCCCTTGCCCGGCTTCCGCGTCACGGTGCCGAACGCCACCTGCCCGCTCCGTATAAAGGCGCCGCCGGCCTCGCCCCCAGAACTCGGCCCCATGGAGACGCCGCGGGCCGCGGCTAGCGCTCGGCGGGGTGAGGCGCGCGGCGGGGCGGGGGTGAGGGCCCCGGGGAAGGGCGGGCGGCGCGGGGAGGGCTCCGGCTGGGACTGGCCGGAGGGGAGGGACGTGGGGCGGGTCCCCTCCGATCTCGCCGGTTCTCGGGAACCCCTCCAACTTAGCCCAAGTTGGGGGAGCCTGGGAGAGGGAGGCCAAGGTCCAGAGGGGAGCCGAGAGAGCGCGGGGCTCCGGGCCGCGACAGCCTCCGCGTCACCCGCGCCCGGCGGCCAGCCAGAGTTTCCCGGCAACTTTTCTTGCCGGTGGGTCGCCCCGGAAACTTCCCCCTTCCCGGCCCGGGAGTCTGGCCGCGGGCCCTGCGCCTTCCGGGCCTGGGCTCGGAGCGCTGCGCGAGCGGAGGCGATGGCCTCAGCGGGGAAGCCCCCGGCACCCCCTCCCCCCTCCAGCGCACTTCCAACCCCGGTTTCCATCAGAGAGCCCCGCCCCGCAGCTGTGGGGGCGCGGCGACGTCCTTCGAGGCCTCGCAGGACTTCTGGGTCCCCTGGGTTGCCGTGGGGCTGGGGGCGGGGTAGGAGGTGGAGCCAGACTGCCTAAGTTCAAGTGTGTGCGCCACCAGCTAACAGCTGGATGACCTTAAGTTCTTGAAGTCTGTGGCTCAGTTTCATCCTTTATATAGTGGGAATGATGACTCTTAGCTGGGACAGCTTTTGAGAGGGTAGGAGAGGTGACATATGCAGATGGCTTTGCCTGGTGCCACCGGTCAGTGTGGCCTCAACCTGTTGGGTAGGGTAGGGGCTGGAGAGGGGTGGGAGAGAGAGCCACTCCCATCTCTGATTCTTACGGTTGTCCTCCAGGAGCTGTGACAAAGTACCTTCCATCAGTCTGAGCTGTGAGTGGCAGGTGGAGAGAGGTCCACTCAGAAAGCCAGCCCCACCATGAGTGTGTGGGAACTTGACAGCCACAGCTGCCAAGGTACCCCCAGGCCGGCTCAGGAGCCCAGCACTGAGGAGACATCGGCTGTGGAACTGCAGATGAAGGTTGATTTCTTCCGGAAGCTGGGCTACTCCTCCGCTGAGATCCACAGTGTCCTGCAGAAGCTGGGGGTGCAGGCCGACACCAACACAGTGCTGGGCGAGCTGGTCAAACATGGGTCAGCAGCTGAGCGGGAGCGCCAGGCCTCCCCGGACCCCTGCGCTCAGCCCCCCCTGGTCCCCCGGGGTGGGGGTACCCCCAAGGCTCCCATCCTGGAGCCCTCACCCCCAGAGGAGAACAAGGAGGGCAGTGACCTGAGACCTGTGGTCATCGACGGGAGCAACGTGGCCATGAGGTACGTGTCACCTCCCGGGTCAAGACCAGGGCCTGTGGCAGGGAACGGTAGCCTTGTGTCTCTGCATCTCTGGTAGAGGGACCTTCAGGAAAGAGTCTGAACTGTTCTCACAGACTGAGGCTCTCCCTTAATCCTCATGCCTTCTTGGAAGTGGGTTTGTTAGGAATGTTTTAGGGATGAGGACAGGGGCTCAAAGATGGGCCCATGGGCACACACCATTGGTAAGTGGTAGAGCAGACATTCGAACTCGGGTCCTTCTGTCTCTGGTGTTCACCTTGGGCTCTTCATCTCTGCCTGAAGACCAGCACAGTCTCAGTTCCTCTCCTACAACACCAGGCAGTATGTGTAAGGGATTAGACTGTGGGGCCAGCTCGCCCGTGTAGGAGCCAGTCACTTAATGTCTCAGAGCTTTCTCTCCTTGTCAGTGAGACCCAGCTGCCCTCTGCTCAGGTGACATTGTGAGGAGTGGAGGCACAGAGCCTGGACAGAAGCACAAGCTCAGTAAGCAGTAGTTGTTACTACCGTTACTTAAGGGTCTGGGGCCTCTGAGGCCTTGTTGTGCCAGACCTGGACTTCTGAGGAAGCAGGCCCGGGTACTGAGACCTTTGTCACTGTGACCAAGCATGTCCTCCAGGATCTGGCTTACACGGGGGGTGACGGGGGTGGGCAGGTCAGCTGTGACTTGGGTCGCCTCTGTGACTGGGCCCAGGGGCCCCACAGGGCCAGAGCCAGGACTCCACCCCAGTAATCCTCCCCTCTTCAAGAAGACTGTCACAGGGAATGGGGTCCGGTGAAGCAGGGGGCCAAGGCTGACACTAGGGAGCCCAGACTTCCCTTCAATCCAGGCCCCGCCCTCTGGGTCAGGGCTGGGTGGATCGTTCACCAGGACAAGTTCCAGTGGGCATTGTCAGGAAGATATCCGCCCCCCCCCCCCCCCCCCAGACCCTGGTCGGGGCCTGGGGACGGCTCCTTCCCTGGCTGCCCTGTAGGGTCTCTCAGGTAGGCTGCTTAAGGCTTCAGTGCCCTTGGCCCCTCCCACTCCCAACCCAGCTGGGCCAAGTCAGCTGTCAGGCTGGTCCTGGCCCAGCTCAGCTGGTGTGCAGGTGGCCCTGTTCTGGCCACCTTTGGATCAATCTTCCTGCCTCTGAAATGGGCTGAGCCTCCACAGGAGGTTGGGTAAAGCTGGCTCCCACTGCTAGCGGCAGCAGGTCGCAACCTGGGCTTTGAGAGGGGTCCCCTCTCTGGCTCCAGGAGCTTTGTGGCTGGCCCAGGAGCCGTGCAGGTCTGTGACTTCTTCCCCTGGAGGCTTGGGCAGGCTGCGCTGGCCCGGGCCAGCCGGTGCTGACCATCTCCCCCCCACCCCACCCCGCCCCTCCCCGGGGACAGCCATGTGCTCTGTGTGTTTGTATCCTGGCGGGAGGAGGAGGGGCCTGGGTGGGAGGAGGGGGTGGCCTGAGGAGCCGGCTGGGGAGGCACAGCCGCGGGGGGTTTCTGAGCTGGGGCAGTAGCAGGAGGGGAATTCCAGCCTCAAACTTCCTGTCTCAGCTGCTGCTGGGTTCCTGCCCTGCTGCCCCCTCCCCCCCGCCAAGGGCAGGCAGGCCAGCCCCCACTGTATGCAAATCGCGGGGAAATTCACCTCTGTTTCCTTCTAAGGGAATTTTTCTCCTCTAGCTGGGCCCAGCCCGGGCAGAACTCTTCACCTGGCTAGCCTGGCCTGGCCCTGCACTCTGTCCTCCGGTGGGAGCAGCCGAGCTGGAGTGCCCTACATCCTCACACAGCTTAGCCAGTGTCTAGTTAGCCAGGCCGGGGGGGGGGGGGGGGGGGGGGGGG
>NW_024425786.1:28469719-28509508 GCF_017311325.1 Ursus maritimus
GGGGGGGGGGGGGGGGGGGGGGGGGGGGGGCCTGACCTTCTGGGCAAGCAGGACTGCGGTGGAGGAGGGAGGATGTCTGGTTTTCCTGTGCCAGCAGAGCTTCCTCCATTGCAGCAAGAGGGACTAAAGTTAGCTCTAGGGAGGCACTCTGGGCCTGGCTCAACTTGTGGAACTACCTCGTGGGTTCAACTCTTTCCAAGAGCCAGGCTCTCACTACCTGCCTAGGGAGTATTATAGGGGCTAGGACAGCTGCGAGCAGACTTGTCCCCAGCCCAGGTTTTTGATGCCCAGAGGCAGTAGGCTATCCTGGATTAAGTCCCTGAGCTTGCGGATGCTGGCCTACAATGGAGCACATGCACGTACGCATGCGTATGCAGAAGCGGGTCCAGTGGGTGTGTGTGCCTACTGCTTACCTGAGCCAGGGAGCCAAGCCGGGGAGGATCACATTCCCCCATGGTTGTAGGGACGCTGCAGAGGCCCCGGGGGGAGGGGGGAATGTGATGGGAGAAGCACTGGGCATTGTGAAGAGAAACAGGGATCTGAGCTATCCTGCAAGGTCCGGGAAGGCTTCTCAGAGGCAGTGCCATTTCACGTGGGTGAACTCCAGAAGAGCGGGACTTGGCCAGATGCATCCCTGTCTCCTGTTCCCAGCCTGCCCCTGCCTCTTAACACTTTGTTCGGATGCAAATTTGGGAGCTTTTCTTTCTGCTGTACAAACTTCAGGTCTTGCAGTTAAGGACCAGGAAGACGAGCCAGGGGCCCCAGATGTGGGTTCAAGTTCTTTCTCTTGCCACTAGCTGGGGAGCCTTAGATGAGTTGTGGATCCTCGGTTGCCTTCACTGTGGCCTTGTAAGGATGAAGAAAGCAGGTGTGGGACTCGTCGGCCTCCAGTAGGAGCTCGGTGCCCACTCACCCCCATCTGTCCCCGCTGCCAGGATTGGTACTTTGTACCTGTCTGAGCATCAGCACCGGTGGTGGTTATGAGCACAGGCTCTGGCCTGCGTCTCTGTTCCACCGTCGCGGCATGTGGTTGTGCTCTGTGGATCGGTTTTCTCATGGGAATGAACGGAAAGGGGCCTTTAACCATAGGATCCTCCTCAGAGGCTTGCTGATGATTCCGTGCTACGCCCTTAGATCAGGGCCTGGCTCCCAGCTCTCAGTAAATGTTAACTTTTATTATAGGCACACTGGTGGACAGGGGGGAGGCCCCACCACCTGGTGGGGATGAGCACTGCCTTCAGCTGGACTTTGCCTCCCCTACAATTTATGGAGACCTTCAGCCTGAGAGCCCCAGCCTCTCTCCCAAACAGCCTCTGTGACCCCCAGCTGCCCCAACCCCCATCTCTACCCTCTCTTGGGACTCCTGCTACCACCCCCCCTCCAAAGCCACCCACAGGATGTGGTCGCCCATGGACTTGCCTCTTTTGTGTAATACTTATTCTGTTTTATTTGCCAAATATGAGTGTCTGCGCTGCTCCCGGAGGGGTTAGTGAGGGGCAGGGGCTGTTGGGGAGGGAGCTGTAGCTGGCCCCGTCCAGCGCCCCCAGCCTGGGCATGGAGGCCTTCTACAATACCCACTGTTCCCCGGGAGCCCCCGGCCCCCTCTTAACCCTCCCAGGAAGCCAGTTGGAACCTCCACTTTGCTGGACTGTCTCTGGCCTCAAACACGAAAGTGATGCCACTGACATGGGCCCTTTTTAAGGAGACTGGAGACTGCCAGGCCCATTTTTCAGATAGGGAAACTGAGCCAGAGCAAGCCAGCAGGCCGTCCGGGCTTGTTTCTGGATCCAGCCACCTTTGGAGGGGGTGACATCCAGCTGTCAGATCACAGCATGGGGATGTCCCACCTCCCAGCCCTCCTGCTAACAGAGAGAGTCCCCGGGTGGCTTCCAGATGGCCTTTCTGCCTCAGCTCCCACCCTCCTGAGAGGGGTGAGGAGAGGACAGGGCAGTCCAGGCATTTGGGGGAATTGGCAGCCTTGGGAGGAAAAGCCGTGCTCTTTCACTTTCAGACTGAAAGACTCCTGAGTGCCTCTTCCACTCTGTCACCCCGCCCGCCCGCCCCGTGTGGGACAATGGATCATGCCTCCTTCCCTTTCGCGCTGCTCAGTCCCAGCCCCTGGGGCCTGTGTAGGACTGAACTCTAATCCATGTTTAATCCGGAGCAATCTGGTTTCTCTTCAGTTAGCCGGGGCGTGTCGCTTCCCACCCCCACCCACAGCACCGCCCAGCGGGCGAGGGAGGACTGGTGACTCAGTGTGCCTGTGTACGTCTGTGTCCCTGTGGTCCCAGCACCCCCGGGTGGGGCAGGAACCAGAAGGCTCCTGGAGCCTTTCCCCCACCCCCAGGTGTGTTGCAAGCAGCCTGACCCTCCCCCACATGGGGAGCGGGTGCCGCCAGATTCCTGGGCGGCTCCTCACTGTCGGGAGATGGAACCTCAGGGAAAGTCCCTGGTCAGGCCATCCCGGACGCTGTGGGAACCAGCAGGGAATGCAGGCCTTGGGCCAGAGGGCAGTGGGCTGAGCCCAGCCGCTCCGCCACCCGGGCCAGGCCAGGGTCTCGGGAGCAAGTCCCTCGTGCTCAGGGCTAGGGGAGAGTGGGTCAGCCACCCTCGCAGGCTGACCCTGTCCCTCCTCTTCTTCCCAGCCACGGGAATAAGGAAGTGTTCTCCTGCCGGGGCATCCTCCTGGCAGTGAACTGGTTTCTGGAGCGCGGCCACACGGACATCACAGTCTTTGTGCCATCCTGGAGGAAGGAGCAGCCTCGGCCCGATGTGCCCATCACAGGTGAGTGGCACCTCAGGAGGGGGTGGCCTCCCTGCCCCAGCAGGGCTTCTCCCCAAGAGAGACCCTTTGGGTGTGACTGGCAGCTTCTAGACCTCAAGCAGGGACCAGCATCTCTTTGCCCAGTTTCCTTTGTGCTCAGCCCCTTCCTGCCTCGGTGCACCTGGCGTTCAGAGCCCCTGTGCCTGGCCAGCAGGAGGCTCTGGGTGCAGGTCGGGCTCTGACCTGAGCTGCTGCTGTCCCACAGACCAGCACGTCCTGCGGGAGCTGGAGAAGAAGAAGATCCTAGTGTTTACCCCATCGCGGCGCGTTGGTGGCAAGCGCGTGGTGTGCTATGACGACCGCTTCATCGTGAAGCTGGCTTTTGAGTCTGATGGGGTCGTGGTCTCCAACGACACGTACCGTGATCTCCAGAGCGAGCGGCAGGAGTGGAAGCGCTTCATCGAGGAGCGGCTGCTCATGTACTCCTTCGTCAATGACAAGTAAGGTCCTGGCCCTCCGGTCTGCGGTCCAAGGGGGCGGGGGGGGGGCCAGATGTGTCCTCAGGTGTCAGGGGTGGCTGGGAGGAGCTCTGCTGGGGTCACGGCCTTGCATCCAGGCAGCTTTGGGAATGAGAGGGACCTGGCACCAGGTAGAAGGGGTCAGGCTGGGGACAGGACGGGGAGGGGGATGAGTTTGGGGGGGCGGGCGGAGCATCAGCGATGGGCTATGGTGAGTGGTTCCTAACACTCAGTCCCTGATCAGGGGCCAGTGGGTGGATGCCACCTTAGATGGAGATTTTCAGGTTGCTGGCCTCCCCACTGCCTGCAAGGCCCCTCGGGCTGGGGCCTCCTCCCCTCCCTTGGGGCTCCCCCCCACCCCGGGGCCCAGGGATGTCCTGCAGGGTGACCACCAGTTTTAGGAGCTGCTCTCCCTCCCATTGCTCTGGTGAGGCTCGCTGGCCCGCCCCCCTCCCCGCTCAGCACTGGGAAGTTCCCCTTCACACCTCCCACCTCCCCTGCAGGTTCATGCCCCCCGATGACCCTTTGGGCCGTCACGGGCCAAGCCTGGACAACTTCCTGCGTAAGAAGCCACTCACAGCAGAGCACAGGAAGCAGCCGTGTCCCTACGGTAAGAGACCTGGGCCCCAGGTTCTCCCTCTCGGAGACCACCCAACCCCAAGTTTCCTGTGCCACCCCATCCCTGTCCCAGCCCTGGTTCTGGAGCCCCCGCCCCCCGCTCAGAGGCCCCTTGCTGTCTTCCAGGGAGGAAGTGCACCTATGGGATCAAGTGCCGGTTCTTCCACCCGGAGCGGCCCAGCCGCCCCCAGCGCTCTGTGGCCGACGAGCTCCGCGCCAATGCCCTCCTCCCACCCCCTAGGGCGCCGGGCAAGGACCCAAGTGGCCAGCGGCCTTCACCCTCATCCCAGCCCGGCTCTGTGCCCACAGAGCATGAGCAGTGCATCCTGGATGGGAAGAAGCTGGGAGCCCAGGCATCCCCGGGGCCGCACCGAGAGGGTCTGACACAGCCCTTTGCCCCAGCGGGCAGGAGCCTCCCACATAGTGGGGGCAGTGGTGGCAGCTTTGGGCCCGCAGACTGGTTCCCACAGACGCCGGATTCTCTCCCATACACCTCACAAGAGTGTCTGGACTCGGGCATCGGCTCCCTGGAGAGCCAGATGTCAGAACTGTGGGGGGTTCGCGGAGGAGGCCCTAGTGAGCCCGGCCCACCTCGGGGCCCTTATGCTGGCTACGGCCCGTACGGGGCTGAGCTCCCAGCCACTCGGGCCTTCTCTGCCTTTGGGGGGGCCATGGGTGCCGGCCACTTCAGCGTCCCTGCTGACTATGCCCCCCCGCCGGCTGCCTTTCCACCTCGAGAGTACTGGTCTGAGCCTTACCAGCTGCCTCCCCCCACCCCAGTCCTGCAGGACCGGCCCGCGCCAGGCCCGGGAGCTGACAGGGGCCCATGGGGTGGGGCTGGCAGCCTAGCCAAGGAGCGAGCCAGCCTGTACACCAAGCTGTGCGGGGTCTTCCCCCCGCACCTGGTAGAGGCTGTGATGGGGCGCTTCCCACAGGTCCTGGACCCCCAGCGGCTGGCTGCGGAGATCCTTTCTTACCAGCCCCGGCACCCCAGTGAGTGAGCCAGCTGCGCTGTGGTGGCCGCCCCCAAGGCTGGACTGAGGGAGGATTAAAGTAGGGAATGGAACCCACAAACCAAAGATACTGTAGGATTGGTTCTGGCCCACCCGGCACCTGGCGCCGGCTGCCGAGTGGGGCAGGAGCGATCACCCTGTTGATGCACATTGTATCTGTAGTTTAAGGAGACGCTGCCGTAAAGGCATCAGTCCGTGGCTGAAGCCCAAACCCTCCTTTCTCTCAGAGGGCGGGGAGGGAGGCGGTGGGGAGCAGAGGCCTGGGCTGGGGGCCCTGTGCACGGCCCCCCACCTCCACCCCGTCCCTGGGATGCCGGCCTCAGCTGGCTAGTTAGGCACTGTGTGCCTGCCCTCCAAGGGCCCCTCCTCTACGCCAATGAGGCCTCATCGGTGCTCTCGCCGGGCACCAGGCTTCATGTTAGTAAGCAAGATGCTTCTTAATAACCCATCTTCTGTTCCACTCTGTTCGCCTGTCTCCTTGCCCCCACCAGGGGTCAAGGGTCCTCTGTCCCCACTCTCTCTTCCCCTTCCTCTCTACTCCGAGTCCTCTCTCCCTTCTGCAAGAGTGGGGATGCGTATATGTATGTGTACAGATATAATGTTAAATACTTTAAGTCCTTGCCTCCCTTAACATGTCAATAAAATACAATGTGAGTCCCTTTAAGAGATGACGGTCTTGGTTGTCCTTGGGGGTTGAGCGGGCCTTTGGGCAGTGGAAGGTCAGCAGGTGTGCACCTAACCCAAGGCGCTCAGTCCCTTGGGGGCAGGGCCTTCCTTACCGAGGCCATGGGCCAGGCAGGGTGGGGGAACGTTGGGAGTTGAAGTCCTGAGGCTGTGGGGTGGCGAGGGGTGGCAGGGGGTGGGGGCGGGGTGGGGGTGGGATCGGGCTGTTCCCCTTTTCTGTCCTGTGACCAGAGCTGAGGACAGAAAACCATCTGGCTGGGAAGAGGGCTTCCAGGATAGTTGAGGAGAGAAGGTGGTTGGGGAGCCCTTGGGTGCTCGGCTCTGGCCTCATCCTCCCAGACGCTGCTGAGTTCTAGCCGCAGAGTCACAGAGTGGAGCAAGGGGCACAGAAGGAGCCTGGAGAGGCGACGCCAGGGTAGCCCCCACGCGGGAGGTCAGGGGTCCTGGTCCCAAACTGAGGAACTGGCTCTGCCACCAGTTTTACCTCAGGGACAAGTGACTACCCCTCTCTGGCCTCAGTTTCCTCCTCTGTGAAGTGGGGGTAATAATGGTACCTACCTTACAGGATTGTAGGGAGGACATGAGAGCCTGCCTGTTGACCACATGACCCAATCCTGGCACATAGTAAGTGCTCATCAAAGGGCCTCTGGTGTTGCTGCCTGTGGGCTGTGCTCACCTCACCACCTCAACCTTCTTAGCTGCCCCTAGAAGGAAGGAAGCCAGGCAGGAATATACATTTTTTTCAGATGAAAAAATGAGATACAAATGTTAAAGATTTTAAGTGAAAAGCCGGGCTGTCAAATGATCCCCAAACACCATCAGCAGGAGAAAATGGAAAAAATACAGTTTTAATAATTCTGTATTTGAATATCTCACCTAATCTGTACTTAGTGTTTGTGAAGCTTGTATAGTATCTGTATTTTTTTTTTTTTTTTTTAAGAAACCGCTTTACCACAGAACATCTGCGCAGCATGAGGAGGAAAATGCCACACTGGCCGCCTCCCTGCACGCTGGGCCCCCACCGCATTCTTCACCCTGAACATTTTTTTTTTTTAAGATTTATTTATTTTGAGAGAGAGAGAGGGGAAAGCACGAGTTGGGGGGAGAGGGAAAGGGGGAAAGAGAATGCCCAGCAGACTCCGAGCTGAGTGTGGAGCCCAATGTGGGGCTCGATCCCACAACCCTGGGATCATGGCCTGAGCTGAAATCAAGAGTCGGACACTCAACCTACTGCGCCACCCGGGCACCCCACTCTAAGCATTCTTTAGAAGCTTGCATTTAAAGCAGGAACCCAGGTGCAAGGTGGGAATGATCTCAGCAGACGTTACTTGAAGCCCCCTCACATCCTCCTCAAGGCACCCCATGCCCATTTCTTCCAGCCTCCTTGCAAGGTTTTACTTCACGAAGAAATGTCATTGCCTTCCTTATATTTTCTCCAGTCAAGTACTGTATTCCAGATTAAAAGGCTATTTATGAGTCTTTGTTTGCTTTTATGGGACAGAAAGCTAAAAGACCAGACTGTCCAGTTCATTATCAGCCACTGGCATGGCGAAGGAAGGCCACTGGCAAAGCCACCGGCAAAGCCAGGCTGAGTGGTTTGCCTGAGGTCCCAGAGACGAGGACAGGTTGGAATAGGCCCTCGACTTTGGGGCCCTGGCTCCCACACACCAGAAGGAAGGACCCCAGACACCGGTTTGCAACAACTCTCAGGCCCGAGAGGGAGGGAGGCAGGGGGTGCCCTCAGCCCGCACCTCGCAACCCTGTTAGGTGTACAGCCACCACCAAGACTCCCTCAAGCATGAGTGTGAAAGGACCCCCCACCCCCCTGCTCAGCAGTGGGCGCCCCAGCAGCCACACCCACCAAGCCCCCTCTATCTGTACACCACGTGGGACGTGAAGGCCATGAGGCCTCGGGAGTGGCCTGGAAGGAGAAGTAGGGTGCCCGCACCCCTCTTCCCATCCCACCAGCCAGCTGTCCATAGACTGGAGGGCTCACATTTGGCCCCTGACCAGAGCTGAGCTCTTGGTCATTTGCTGTTTCTGCTTTTGCGGGGTGGGGGAAGGATCCTCCAGGCAGGCGGGCAGTGGGCAGCCCGTCCAGGCTGGGAATGGCCCATGACTGGAGGCTGCGTCTGGCCCTGCTGGCTCACTGACAGGCCCCCATGAGGGCAGCAGAGACCACGCAGCAAGGGCCAGTTGAGGCTGGGCTCGGGGGAGGCTCGAGTCAGTCCCGGGCCCCGTGGGCCTCAGCGCGCACCCTGTGCTTCCCCGGCAGCCTCAGCGTGGCTACGCTGGCCCTCCAGGACCTGGAGCCACGCCTCCGGGCCACTTTCTCAATCTGGCTGCCAGGGCCAATGCCCAGGACGCGTCTTTCCCAGGACTTGGGTTTTAACTGTGAAGTTCTCCCGACCACCTCCTGCCCCGCGGGCCGAAGCACCTTCCCTCACAGGGCCTCGGCTGTTGCCACCTGTCAATGAGACACCATGATCCCTGCGCTGCTCTGGATTGACAAGAAGGCCCCTCAGTTCGTGGGGTGCCAGCCTGAGAGGGAAAAGTCCTGGATGTGGGGCCCTGCACAACTCACTTCCCCTCCTAGAGCCTCAGCTTCCTGGCTGGCCTCACAAGCGAGGTGTAAGGTTCACGGGCCTGCGGGAAGTTGAGGGTGGCGGGGCCGATCCTGAGACACAACCTCAAGCCACCGAGGCGCTGAGGGGATCAGACTCCGATGGCTGTTGCCTTTGCGTGGTGCCCTTTCCTCCTCTGCCTTCCTGGTTCCAGGAGCTGAGAGCTGATGGGGAAACCAGGGAGTATGCAAATCCCTGCATTGTTGGGAAATGATCCTGGGGAGCTCCCAGAGGGTGGCCTCCTGCCAGACCCTCCCCAACCCCCACAGGTCCCCCACCTCACCCCGGGGCTCTCACCAGCAGGGGCCCGACCCTGAGTCTTCTTGCAGTTCGGTCTCAAAGGCGGGTTAACCCCGCTGGGGGCACAGCGTGACTACAGAAACTGGCAGAGACAACTGGCCCCAAATGGATGAAATTCCCTTCCTTGGCTGTCCTCACCCACTCTGTCCCCATCCCATGTCACTCGCCTGAGGAAAACCCAGCGGTCCCTAAAGGTCTGGGGAATTTCAGTGAGGAGCCAGAGAGCTCCGAGGCTCCAGGGGAGCAGCTCTCCCAGGCCCCACAGCCCCAGTGCTGCTGGCACCTCAAACATTGCTGGTCTCCTGCAGGGCGGTGTGGGGCAGTAACTGGGAAGAGGCCGCAGTGGACTCCCCCCACCCCTGCCCCTTCCTCCCCTACACAGAAGGGCAAGACCCCTGCCCTCAAGGCGGGACTGGGCAGGTCTCCATCAGAGAAACTGGGATTCAATGGGACACAAATCTAGGAGTTGGGAGGGGATGGAGCCGCCACCTCATGCCCTGGGCCTCACTGGTCCCCAGAGGCTCCTGCCCCAAAGAAAGGCAGTCCCAGGGTCCTAGCACTTCTGCTCCAGGGCTTCTCAAACTCTGGCTCGTTTTTTCCCCTAGACCATAGCAGAGTGGGTGGAGTAGAGGGTGGTGAGTAAGAGCTTGTTCTGGGGACCTCCTTGTTCATGGGAAGGGTGTGGGAGATTTGGCAGAAAAGAGACAGGAAGTAGAGCCCTACAATTAAGGAAACTCAGGCCATCCCAGGCCATGGTATGTAAATCCTTCCAGCTAGTTCCTGGATGGGGAGGAGGCCCCAGGCTGTCATCCTGGGATGTGGCCTTTTGAAGGCCATCTCAACGCAGGTACTGGCCATCTTAAATTGCTCACCCATTTAAGAAATGGCTGCAAGACTAGGTAGAAGGAAGGGATCAGGCACCCCACCCCACCCCACACTGCACTGGGCATGTTGCTGGATCTGGGAAGGGCCCAAGGGCTCAGATGCTGGCGGCTCTCCAGATTAGAGCCCCACTAAAGGCCAGGGGCACTTGTGGGGCTCTGCCTGCCACCTGCTGGAGCCTCCTGGTACGACTGTCTGTGAGGCAGGAGGCAGCTGAGCCCTCACGGCCATCGACACTGGCCTGAACCAAGTGCCTAGAGACAAGCATCTTCAATAGGATCCAAAACCAAGACTCTGAAGAGAATAATATGGAAAGTGCTAAGGCAAATGGGAATTCATTCTTCTTTGCTTACTGGTTTTTTTTTTAAACGTAAGCTCTACGCCCAGTACAGAGCTTGAACTCATGATCTTGAGATCAAAAGTCCCACACTCTATGAACTGAGCCAGCCAGGCGCCCCGAAATGGGAATTCTTAATGGCATCTGCAGCTCCACCCCGGAAGGCATCACCAGAGGTAACAGTCCTGTCTTTTACAAAGTTGACAGCTCCAGAAAATTCCAACTGTTATGGGTAACAAATTACCCAGG
The DNA here is from genome assembly GCF_017311325.1 of Ursus maritimus. Lineage (NCBI taxonomy): Eukaryota > Metazoa > Chordata > Mammalia > Carnivora > Ursidae > Ursus > Ursus maritimus. Next base: position 28,479,709 of record NW_024425786.1, read on the forward strand.
AAAAATCCTCAGGAACTAGAGGAATAAGAAGGAATGGAAAAGGAGAAAAAAATACATGCACTCACATTTCAAAAGTGATCTGGGCGATACAAGTCACAGTGAGATCTGTGTTTTAACCCTTTGACACATTCCCCATGGCTCAGCAATCCCACCACTAAGAATCATATTTGCAAAATGTAAGGCACTACCACACTGCCTGAAACGGCAAAAGATGAAAAAGCGCATTAATGCCATCGGCAGAGGTCCGGTTAAGTAAACTGTGGTGCACGCATATAAAGGAACGTTCCGTAGCCAACAGAACTGAGGTGTGTAAGCTGCATCTACAGAACGCTGTCTCAGCGGTATTACTGGGTGGAAGAAGCACGCTACCATTCCGTGACAGGCCCGTGCCTGTGTGCGCACTGCCCGTAGGCGTACAAAGCTCCTCTGGAAGGACACACAAGGAACCGCCTCCGGGAAGGACAACTGGCCGCTGAGGACGGATGGACTCACTTTTTTCACTGACCATACTCCCGTACTCTTTGAATATATGCCATTTGCAGGCATTAGTTATTCAAATTATATCTTTTAAAGCCTCCTTAGGGTACAGAAATAAGTTATGGGGGTGGGGATCTGAGGAGGGTCCCATCGGCCAGGGGCCTCCGAAGGTTATTCTTGTACCCGAACGGTAAACACGCAGCGCATACATACCCCCAACACGTGTTATGTTGTTAAATCAGGGTAACTGCCCGGTTTGAAGATCAAAATGGCTGAAGTGCAGCAACTGCTTGTGGTTCAACCTACCGTTTATTTATCAATAATCTACATGTACTAATGAATATTTATGCATATTATAGAACACATTCAAAGTGACAACTAAAAAAGGCTGAGCCAGAAAATAAATACAAATTGAAGGCCTGCTATGTGTCCCCCAAAACCCCCCCCCCAAGCCATGGGCCATCCTCCATACGCTCCTCCCTGGGGACCACCACCCTGCGCTGGTGTGGGGGTCGGAATCAACACCGCAGCCCATCTTAGCAGTGAGAACTTCTACTCTACAGAAAGAGTTTTCCAAAGTGAAAATTGTTTCCAGTCCTGAAGCTTACCACTTAGAAAACTCAGACGCGGTAACATTTACATGAACACAGCAGTGAGAGTCCCAATTCCTTCTCCTTAGTCACCTTCCCCGGCCCCGAGCAGGGCAGCAATCCGAAGAAGTATACGTGTAAGACACACGCTCGGCGCTCCACACGGCCCCGGGAAAGCAGCCCTGGTGGCGGGCTTCACACATGCACTTTTACACGTCGTCATTCATGCCTCAGTAGTTGGGAGTGAGGCTGAGGGGCAGAGAAGTCAGAATAAAAGCAAAAACTAGGTCTCAGAGTGTTTCAAAACAGCATATTTACTCCTTTCAAAGTTAGGCCATTTAAATACTTGCTTCAATTCCCTTATTCATCACACAGGTCAAGGTATCAACAACCCTCCTTGTAGGGTACTTACAGAGTATTCCACAGCACCCAAAGGCTCCGTTTCTCAGAGCACTCCCGAGGCCCCCAAGACGGACAGCAGCTCTGAACGCCCGTGCTCTCAGCCCACGCCGGCCCCGTCCAGCTCCTGGCACTTCCCTCAGGCCCTCCCGTTGGCCCCACAGAGCTGCCGGTCTTCTCCTTTGTGGGGTGTCCCGGCTCTCCATCTTCAGCTTGCGGGGTCTGATGCTACTTAGAACATTTGGAGTTTCAACAAAATCAACGATTTCCTCAGCCCCTGGAAGAGCAAGCATACTTGAGCCTCCCTCGGGAGCTGTGTACAGACACCATCCTCCCAGAAGAAGACATAAAATAGAACTACCACGGGCCTGGATTTTTTAAAATGTCTTATAACCAACAGAAGCAAAGGGCAACTTCTTCCCATTGTGGAGATGAGAAGGCTAAAGGCCTAAAGCAAAATACTATTCCAGACCCCAATAATCCGGTGAAGGCCTGCCTAGAAGGAAGCCCCTCTCAGGGGTCCTGGCAGCCACTCTGACAGGGTCACTGGTCACATCTAAGTCTGTCGAACAAACTTAGTTCGTAACCAAAGTGACAAATATCACAAGCATGGTAGGCATCTCCTGGGGGTTTTGCCTAAACCTCCCCAATTTAGAGGACATAAGCAGGCTCTCAGAACTGAAATATCTTCAGCCTGTGGCCAGTTTACAGAAAAACCTGGGAGTCCCCTAATCAATGACTGAAAACCTTACAGAGAAACTAAGTATAAAGCAAGCAGCCTACCTCTAACCATGGTCACAGACATACATGTGTACTCATATACACAGGTATGTTTTTACGTAGCACAGCTTTTTAAGGGTAATCCCACCAGATCTCAAGCAAATGTAAAACTATGAAAGAAATATTCTCAGGTTTGCTGTGTGCTCTCCTCCAGGCCACGGAGACTGCAGGAAGGCCTGCTTCTCTCTCCTGGGAAAGGAGAGAAAGTGACAAAGGAGGGTACAGAAATCCTCTGGTCCCTATGGTTTTAGCTTTAGAATTGTTTTTTTCATTTTTTAAGGAACAATCTAAATATAAGAAACTATTTTCTTAAAAACCCTGACATTGGAGTTCTGCTACCAAAGACATCTAATTAGCCACAGAATAAAAAAAAAAAATTTATTAGAGAACAAGAGTGAAAGCTTTTGCACATCTGACAAGGAAGATTCGTTTTGCTAACAGACACCATCCGTATTCGGCTCTACCAATATCATCACAATGGAACATATCTGTTCTAACAAAGATATGGGCCTAAGTCAAGGACTATGACTAGACAGCGTCGAAGGAAGGATGGGGCCCCAAATCTTATCCTCTAGACTGATTCACAACATAGGATTCCAATCAAACACTCCTCATGCAGTGGTTCTCAACCTGGCTTCTTATCAGAATCCCAGGGACTCTTTGGAAGGAAATCCCAGTCACTAGACTGCACCCCAGCCGGAGTATCTGGGGGTAGGACCCAGGCATCAGTGGGTCCCTAAGCTTCCCACGTGATTCCCGTGAGCAGCTGAGGCCAAGCACCACTCTAGAGGCAGGTAACAGTTCAACAAATCGGCAAGCTCCGCAGCCCGGCCGACCCTGTGAGGAAGGGGGTCTGCCGGGCATTGCAGGTGCTCACAGATCCTCTCTCTCAATCTGCTCAAGAGCCCCATACGATACCAGCTATGGGTGCAGTGTCGAGCCTTTCCATATACCTAAGTGAGTTTCAGAGCAATGTTTCATCAGGCAGATACCAGAAAAGAGAGAAAAATGGAAAAAGGAAGAAATTTCCATAAGGCATGATACGAATAAATAAAATAAGCGAAAAAACAATCTCAGGTTTAAAAGTAAAGCATGAGAAGTCAACACCTGTGAAATTTTATTTATATAAAAGAATAAAAATATCTATTTTAAAAGGATTGATTTAAACTTAGGTTTTTCAGCTTCTCCTGTTCCTTGAACATGAAACTGCTTCCAAGGCAGAAAGATTTAAGATAGGTAATTATTAAATAAACCCTTTTTACCTTCCCCCTGCAAAAACACAGAGCCAAGTTCCCCATTTTCTTTATGGTAAACCAGATTATTTTCAGTTGAGAATATTGGCAACTGCATGAAGCAGATGATCAGATATGTCGGCAGGAAGGTATGAGCTGTACAAGGGCGTTACAAAAAGTCCCCAAAGAAAAGAAGATGGTAAAAACAATAGAAAAATAATAAAACACAAACAAAATAAGAAAATGCCCGATATTTACAGCCTCCCTCTGAAACGTGACCTATGTTCTACCTTCAGCATAAAACAAAACCAGAGAACGTTTCTCGATGGGTATCACAGATGAAGCTGGTGCCAGCCAGTTTGGGGGGACACATTCATTCCAAGAAGGGAGAAATGCACAGTTAGCAACTTGCTGGAATTATAACCATGTCTTGGTCTTCTTGCAGTTCTGTTACTAAAAATGACACACAGTAAATGATCCAATGTGGTCTTACAGAAATGACTTGTCACCACGTTTCAGAACAAACTATTCAGAGTCACAGGCACTGGGTCTGGGAAAGCAGAGGTGGATGGCCGCGCACTCAGGTGAGGGGTATGTATCTTTGTGAGGTTGGAGGAGGGAAGCAGGGCTCTACAGCCTGGAAGCTTCTGCACTAATGAGTCTTCTAATAGTCCTAAAGAGAGAAAAACAAGAGTCCCAACTTACTCTCAGAACACTAGTTGAAACCTAAGAAAAAATTCATAAACTCTGCTAGGGGGCTGTTCTATAGTCAAACATTCTACTTCAAATGTAACAGACAATACTTCACATCTGAAAATGTCCCAACTTCCAAGTCCACAGAGGGACCGAAACATCAATTCTGCCCTTGTTGGGCTCCCTGAGCTCACCAAGCAAAAACAAAACAAAATAAAACAAAAATAAAAACAACTAGTATTAACAAGTCATTCTTTAATCAAAGGGAATTTTTCTTCAGTAAAAATGTGTGACCTCTCTATCTAAAATATAAAAAAAACCTAAGTAACACCTAAAAGTTGAAGTGTATCCAAATGGATACCCCAGCCTTTAAAATGAGAGCTGTAACCTGAGATTAGGAACACTCAGCTCCGAAGACGAACACATTTTCTAATTAGCTACAAAATCACCAGCCTCTCTGAAATGGTCTGGCTGATACTTACAGCTCGTGGTTTTTTGTTTAACTTCAGATCAATCCTGTGATAGAAAAGATAAAACATATTTGCATTTTAATTTACAGAAAGAGGGGCCAGGAATCAGCTACTGCATAGGGCACAAGCTATAACAAAGACTATTTGGTTAAGTAAAACCCACATTCTTCATTAGACTATGTCGTATTTAGTTGTTTATCCAGATATTATTAAGCAAGTATTTTAAAACATAAGCAGATACTCTCGCCACAAGGCAAACTTAGATGACAAAAAGAAATATACAGCAGTTATGAAAGCCATATAATTTTAAAACTATTCAGTACTATGCATTAAAGAGATTGGATTAAGAGGGCATGCTCTATGTTAATGTGTTAGCTTTGTAACTATATCACTGATAATCACTGAGACACGTAATGATTAAGAACAGGAAAGAGACTAGGAGTTTGTATTTCTGGACATGAAACACAAAAGAAATTAAACAAATTTCAATTTTTAAATCTTTCCAAAGCAAAATATCAAGATCTTAAACTATTAATCTCCTTATGAAGCAAAGCCAGAAAATCAATTTAAATGTGAATTAAAGGTTATCTATTTTTAAAGAAATTAAAATGCATAAAAGTGAAGTTTACTTAATTTTGCTTAAGTTATTAAATAAAATGTTACCTCCATCACGTTTTTCTGTTTTTAAAAAAAACTTCCCAGCCTAACCTAATATACATACCTACAATTAAACAGATAAACTATGGGTTAGAAAGGTCTCAAAAAGGCATATTGGTCTCTACACACTAAACAACACAGCACAAATACTAATTCAAATCAAACTTACTCAAAGTCATAATCAAACATGCCAGACGGGCTGAGGGGCAGCATTTGAAAGGAAGAAAGCAATAGAAATTAATACACTAATTGAATAAATTAGTCGATTAGCCACCCTAGCAAGATTCGTAGAAATAAAATCAGCTTTAAGAATCTTAAGCCATAAAGTTTCAAACATCAAAGCACCAAAGATTCTGTGGTTGGGAGAGTCCCTTCCCTCACTGGATTTCGTATCAGAAGAACAGACTATGAAAGGAAAAGTTATTTCATTAGAAAACGAGGCACCTGCAAGCCGTCTATTAGCTGCCAGATTCAGAGTTAGAACTTTTAAAATACGTAATTGTAGTGAAAAATATAAATAGGGCATTAGAAGAAATAGAGAAAGAAGGGTTTAGTCATATAACGAAAGGGTGCTTTGAAGACAGTACTAACAATTCAGCACAATATACTCTAACATAAAAGATAAAAACATTATAAATTTTTTGAAAGAAAACATTTTGCAACTTTTAACTCAAGTTGTAAGTTCTAAGAATGTCCAGGGAACACGGTACTCTTTTTTTGGAGCATTCATCCTAGAAAGCCAAGGGTCAAATGAATAAACTTCGGTGACAGTCTTGTTCCAGAAAACTGCACAGTCACATCACTTTGCCCCTGATTTAGTAACTGTTTGTGTCAGGGCTAGTACTAAGCACACCCAAATCGGGGTGCCCGGGTGGCTCAGTCGGTTAAGCGTCTGCCTTTGGCTCAGGTCACGATCCCAGGGTCGTGGGATCGAGTCCCGCGTCCGGCTCCTTGCTCAGCGGGGAACCTGCTTCTCCCTCTGCCTGCTGCTCCCCCTGCTTGTGCTCTCTCTCTCTCTGACAAATAAATAAATAAAATCTTAAAAAAAAAAAAAAAGAACACCCAAATCTACAACCCCCCCACCCCCGTAAAACAAAGGAGAGCTGACACCCACAAACACCTGCGCCTCGGGGATCTGGAAGGGAACAGTACAGGGGAGGAGGCTGTTTAGCACATGGCTGCTAACAGGCCATGGTTCTGGGCGGACCTCCAAAGCAAACATTAACCCTGAGCATGACATCAGCTCTCTGGCTGGCTCCAACACCTTTCACACTGTAGACAGGTGCTAAAACAATATGCAAAATGCTCTATCTTCCTCCCGGCCCATGTTTGCAAGAGTGAAGCTGGAAGAAAGCATAACTTCAATATCTCTTATGCAACCACCTCACTTAAGTCATTTGGGGAAGAGTACACCAGGTACAAACCAGGAACTAAAACCAAACATTTAACTTTTAGGGACATCGGGCCGGCTCAGTTGGAAGAGCCGGAAGAGACTCGTGATCTCGGGGTTGTGAGTCTGAGCCCCACTTTGGGGGTGGAGATTACTATAAATAAATAAAACTTTAAAAAAATCTAATTTTCAGCCTCACTTAATTTTGTTCACAAATTAGACTGTACCTACTTAATGAAAATGTCACAAACTACCTAGAAGAATTCTAGACGTTTGTGTATTAGTAAAAACTCTAAGAGCAGCTGTAAGTTATTATTTCAACTTTTAAGGACAAATCTGAGAGTTACTCCTTTTTGCTACAGTAACATATTCACTTCCACTTTGCTTGACTCACCCCTCAACAGTGCCTGGCGCACAGATGGCATTCAGACATTTGTTGAAATAATTTACTACAGACTTATCTGAGTATATGGGGCGTGGTAAGTTGGGAGGAGAAACAAGTACTGTACTGACTGCAAATGTACAAATGTGTATGAACAAAGTGCTCCACCCTCCCACAATCTGAAAAACCACAAAGACAAGAGTCGGGGGCAAGGGGTTTGGACACTTCCTGACTGAAGATGGCAGGAATCTGAGAACCTTCACTGGCCCCCGAGATGCCACTCTGGTGCACTGAACCTTTTTACACAGAAAGAAGGCAAATCAGCTCCACTCTGCTCCCTTGGGGCACATAGGCGCCTACAGCCAAGGGAGAAGGCCAGCCAGATAGTAAACCAGGGGGATGACAAAGGGATCCTGCTTTCCAAACAGAAAACACCATTTGTGAAAGCAATAAATAACATCCAAGATCTTTATAAATCCTTCTATTTTTCTGGAAGGAGTTAGCTTTGGGAACCAGAGGAAAAAAGGGTAGAAAGAAGTACTGTTCCTACAGAAATCTACTAGAAACCTACAGGAGGAAGTTAAGTTCACGTCTAATTCCTTTTTATCAGTCAGCCGATCATGGCATTAAAAAAAGGGAAGTATCACCTACAATAAACAGTAGCTATCTACTGTATCACTAATGGAAACTATGTCCCAGAAACTTTCAAGGAATTGTCCCCCTAATCTAGACACTGTAAAACAGGAAAAGAACCATTACTTTAAAATAACACTGGCGTAAATTTAAAAGCAACACAGAGCATGACATTTAATTACCTTAACAATTTAAAAAAATATTTTAAGAGTATGGCTCCCTGCTACTGTTTGTGACAAGCTAGCATTAGTCCTACCACAGTGATCAAATAGCCTTTAACCTTACACGCACAAAAAAAAGTTGTGCAATTCTTGCTATTTCTTACTGCAGTCATGAGACTGGCATAGTGATTTCTGGTCTGCAGGAAAGTGTTAAGCAGCGATCTTGAGTCACTCTTTGGAGGAAATACTACTTCTGCAGCATAAAAATCACCACCACCATTGACAAGAAAATTTCTTAAAAGAATTAAAGAATCTGTTGATGCTTAGGAGGCTTAAACCAGTTCAAGTTCATTCTCTATCATTCCCATGTGCAACCACGAAGCTAACAATGTGAATGCCTTCGATGTGGGAAGGAATAGAGCAACCCAACCCAGAAGGGCACCGGAGGACAGGGAACCCCGCCCCTTCCTTGCTGGCGCCCTTTCACCTCAGTATGTAAACTCCTAAGAGGAGCAGGACAAAAGCCAGCATACGGATACCTGGTTTTCATGCCTGCCAGAAGAAAGTTTGAGGTGAGGGCAAGACTGCTCACTCTAGAAGCTATGCATCACCCTCTCTGAGTACAGCTGTATAATTTCCAATTATCTGAGTTAATAGGCCCTGGCATTATCATACAAACCCCAGGCAGAATGAATGCTAAAATCCTCTCTGGGTGACACCTGACCTCTCTGTCCACTGATGTCATTCCTATCTCATTACGCACTGTAAAAAAAAACAACAAAAAAAAAACCACACACAGTGGACAAACATTATCTAGAAAGGTACTCTCATATCTTACAGACTTTATATTATTCTTCTCTGATATCTGAAATCAGCATATTACAGAGATATATAAAACAAAGAAATCATAAGCAATCAAACACCTTGTATTCAAAAAGAAAAAAAGGCATGTCCAATCAGCTCTGTCCACCCACAAGAGAGTAAGCGCAGGCAGGGACCAGGATTAGGAGCAAAAGACTCTCTTCCACTTGGCAGCTTCCCAACACGTACTAGTGCCATATTCCAAGTCCTATTTTACAGACTTCCCCTTCTCCTCCTCAGATGCACCATATTAAAAAAAGTGTTTATGGAATGAAATTCTTCTACGCTACAAACAGTGAGAAGGCTCTCTTCCCTCACCGTTACTCTAACGCCCACCCATTCCTCCACTGGCGAAAATGTCGCCTATTTCATTTGGACCAAAGCAATTTCTCTCCATCTGCGACAGAAAGACGGCACCAATTCCGACGAATTTTTACTCTAGTAAAAAGTCCCTTTGCAGCAATGGTCACGGCAGCTCTGGGCAGGGGAGTGGGGGCGGCCGGGTTGGAGGGGGAGAGGGGAGGTCCCTGCCACTGACCTGTGTCGGTTTTTATTCTTTCGTTTTTTATGGCTGCTGTGATGACTCCCTGAGGAAGTAGAAGAAGCAGCCTTCTGAGGCTTCACTCCCTGCACAGATCCGTCCAGATCCTCAGGGTCCTCCTGGTTGGGCTCATTCTCCTGATTGTGGAAGTCTGGAGAAGTATCACTTTCCGTCCCACTTCCTGGCTCCCCTGGAGGGAATAAACAAAAGTCCCAAAAGCATCAGCAGCACTCCTCAGGCAGTCTGTCCGTCAGCCAGGAAAGATGTTGTTGAGCACTGCCAGATAAAAAAAGCAACTATTTCCCATCTTCCAGGACCATACGTTCTAACTGCCAGGAAAATACTGGCTGACAGAGAGGATACTGTACAGTCAAAGCATCAAAGTTACCAGAGTTCCGGAAACACAAGTAATCTGAAACAGTGTAACCAGAAGCAACCTAAGGACAGCTGGGGGATGGGACCATGCAAGCAGGAGTACCTCCCTCCTGGCTGCATATAGGTCACTTAAACAGCAAGTGCACTAATAGGATTAATAATTATACAAGAAGCCTGGGTTCCTTCCCCAAACTGTACAAGAATCCTGTCTATCAAGAAAGGGAGCTCAAGAGGATAGGAGCCCCATTACTCTGAGAAATCTTAAGAATAGTATTTAAGGGATGCCTGGATGGCTTGCTCAGTCTGTTAAGTGTCTGCCTTCGGCTCAGGTCATGATCCCATCCTGGGATCAAGCCCCCATCAGGCTCCTTGCTCAGCGGGGAACCTGCTTCTCGCTTTCCCTCTGCCTGCCCCTCCCCCTCCCTGTGTGCATGCTCTCTCTCTCTCTCTCTCTCATAAATAACAATCTTTAAAAAAATAGTATTTAAAAAATGGTAGTAATATTCCTCAGCTGACACATATTCCCAATTTTAAAATATTCTTTATATATATTAAATAAGCAAATTCAAAAAGAATTTGCATAAATATGTATTTTTAAGAACAATTACATATATTCTGGCAGAAGTACACCTATTTTTTCCTGAAAGGAATTTCTTGAAACCATAATAGATAAGGATGGAAGAATACTTTCACTTCACTTTACTCAACTATTGAAGGAGCCCAAATATGTACATGGTTTCTTTCTTTTTTTTTTTTTTTCTTTTTTGTACACTGTTTCTAAAAACTGTCAAAAGGGGTTATGTGGACAACAGGACCAGGGACCAGTTTCCTTCTTCTTATATCTTTGTATTATAAAGTGCTGGGAAGGGATTTCAAATTGAGTCGCACATGGGTACAAAAGTAAAAGAAAGAGATGGTCCCCAAAATGCGGAAGAGAGAAATGGAACAGACCTCAGAAATCATGAGACCCTATTTTTGAACATGTCATGAAAGCAACAGAAGAGGGAGCTCTACAGCTATGAAGCTAGAAAAAGTATGCTGATGAATCGTGCTTCTAAAGGTTCAGGAAAACCAAGTTCATATAAAAACTGGAAAACAGTTAGTACCCAAAACTACAGTAACCAAGACTGTGTGGTACTGGCATAAGAGATATACAGAGTAACAGAATTCAAAGTCCAGATATAAACCTCTACAGTTGGGTCAAATGGCTTTCAAGGGTGACAAGACAATTCAAAGAATCGTATTTTCAATAAATAATGCTGGGACAACTGGACATCCTCAAAGAAAAGAATGAAATTGGACCCCTATCTCCTACCATACACAAAAATTAACTCAAAATGTATCAGAGGCCTAAATGTAAGAGCTAAAAACATAAAACTCTTAGAACCCATCTGATTAGGCAAATGGTTTCTTAGATATGACCACAGAAGGAAGCCTAACAAGAAAAAATATATAAATATGTGGAGAAACTGGAACACTCATACATGGCTGATGGGAAGAGAAAACGGTGCGGCCACCTGGGAAACTGTGTAGCAGTATCTCAAAGGCTAAGGACAGAATTACCAAATGATCCAGCAATTCCACTCCTAGCTATATACCCAAGAGGAATGAAAACAGGTTCACACAGAACTTGCCATGAATATTCACAGCAGTATTACACCTACTAGCCAAATGACTACTGACGAATAAATAAATAAAATGTGGTATATTCATATAGCGGAGTACTATTCAGCATTGAAAAGAAATGTAACAGCAATACTTGTTTTGCTGAGGAGTTTCTTCCTTGGTGTGATTACAGTGGTAAGAGCCTAGCTTACAGAACTACCGTACAACCCAGCAATCCTACCTGTGGGTATTTATCCAAAAGAACTGAAGTCAGGATTTGAAGAGATACCTGCACTCCCATGTCCACTGAAGCTTTATTCACATTACCCAAGAGGTGAAAAACACCTAAATGTCCATCAATGCATGAACGGATAAAGAAAATGTGGTATATCACTATAGTGGAATATACTATTCAGCCTTAAAAAAAAGAAGGAAATCCTGTCATATGCTACAACACAGATGAACCAGGAGGAGATCACGCTAAATGAAATAAACCAGTCACACAAGAACAAATACTGCATGACACCATTTATGTGAGGTCTCTGCAATAGTCAGACTCAACGGAAGCAGAGAGTAGAATGGTGGCTGCCAGGGGAAGGGAGAAACGGGGAGTAGAAAGTTTCAGTTACACGACATGAACAGGCTCTAGAGATCTGCTGTACAACACTGTACTAGTCGGTAGGGCACAAAACTCTTCATCTCAGGTTGTGAGTTCAAGCCCCTCACTGGGTGTGGAGCCTACTTAAAAAAAAAAAAAAATCTGTGGAAATTGTTTTTAGTGTTTTTTTTTTTTTAAGATTTTATTTATTTGAGAGAGAGATCACAGAGGGAGAGGGAGAAGCCAACTTGCCGCTGAGCAGAGAGCCCGATGCAGCGCTCGATCCCAAGACCCCGAGATCACGACCTGAACCGAAGGCAGACACTTAACCAACAGAGCCACCCAGGCTTCCCTGTTTTTAGTGTTCTTAACCACAATTTTTATAAACCTATCATTTGGAGATACATACTGAAACATGAATATACAAGAATATGGTATGACGTCTATGATTTTGAATGTCACACAGGAGGTGGAAGTGAGAGTAGGTCGGGTATGGACAGGGCACTGACCATGGTCTGGGATTTGGGGCAGTGTGATGGGTACACAGGGGTTTGTTTTTTACCTTCTTTATTTGTATGGATTCAAAAATCCACTTTAATAAAGAGTTAAAAAGTATTCACTTTTCCCAGTAGTTTATCTCAATAATATCTGTAACAGGCCTTCCCAAGCTATGCTTCTAGGACTGTAAATGGAGATACTCTTTTTGGAAACTCTAGGGTGTTTTCCAAAACCAAAGATCAATTCCCCGATTCTCCAGACACCAACAATTTGATTCCATTCTGACACTTACTGCCAGAACTAGGGCAAACCCACAGGTTAAGGGCTCAGTTCCACAAGCATGCCCCCCCACTTCAAATACCACTCCCAAGTCCCAGGCCTCTCATACTTCTAAGCAACAAGCTATAAATCAGGGGTACCCTAAACTCCTTCTTCAGGTTTCATAATTTGCTACAACAGCCCCAAGAACTCAGGGACACAATTTATTTACTGTTAATGGTCTATTATAAAGGATACAACTCAGGAACAGCCAAATGCATAGGGCAAGGTATGGGGAGCAGCGGGGAGCTGCCATGCCTTCTCTGGGCACGCCACCCTCCTAGCACCTCACTTTGTACACCAACAAAAGTACCACAGTTTAGGGTTTTGGGTTTTTTTAAGATTTTATTTATTTATTTGAAAGAGAGAGAGAGAGAGAGAGAGTACGTGCACACACACACAAGTAGGGGGGAGGGTCAGAGGGAGAAGCTGACTCCCCACTCAGAGGGGAGGCTGATGCGGGACTCGATCCCAGGACCCTGAGATCATGACCTGAGCCAAAGTCAGATGCTTAACCGACTGAGCCACCCAGGCGCCCCAGAGTTCAGGGGTTTTTAAGGAAGTTTCATTATGCGGTCATGATTAATTAAGTCATTGGCTACTGGTGATTAACTCAGTCTCTCCCTCCTCCCCCCCTCTCTGAGGTTCCGGGTAGGGCTGAAAGTTCTAAGGGGCCCCAAAGCCCCATCCTTAAGCTCTGTAGGGGCCTCCAGTCCTCAGTCATCCCCATGTCTTTGGTACGCAGCATGCACTAGTCATTGTTAGCACTCCGGAGATTCCGAGGGTTTTAGGGAGCTGTGTGCCGGAGCAGGGGACAAAGACCAAATATCTATTTCCCACTATACCACAGAAAGTAACTGCTAAAGTTAATGAAAATCACCCTTGACACAGTAATGCCACTTCTGGGACACTGTCAAATAGAAATAAAAAGTCCATTACAAACAAGCTGGTGCACAAGGAAGTTTACTGCAACATTGTTTATAGTGGGGAAAACGGAGACAGCGTGAATACTCACCAAGGGAGGAGGCACAACCAGACTGCTGGGTATCTTCAGCTTTTGCAAAGAATGTGAGGTTATAACGATAGCTAACAGAGTCCTCACTAGAGGCCAGGCATTGGTCTATACGCTTTACATATATCATACCTACAACCCTCACAGAAACCTGTACAACTATGATGACCATTTGACAGAGAAGGGAACTGAAGAGGCTGGAGTTTAAGAACCCTGCCCAAGGTCACACAGCTAATAAGCGAAAGAGTGGGGATTCACATTCAAGGACAGTTTGGCTCCAAAGCCCAGGCTCTTCATCACTACTCTACACACTTCTCTCTGGATGCACTCAACCTGCAGGAGCGTGTGTGGTAAGTGAAAAAGCAGGTAATATGTACTGGTTGGATCCAATTTCTTTCTTTAAAAAAAAAATCCCCCTTATGACATAATTAAAATACCAAGTGAGAAAAAAAATCCCCAACTCTGTGTGTGTGCGTGTGCGTGTGTGTATAGGAGGCTGTGTTAGGATAATATCAGCTGTTAATGTTGGTTACCTCAGAAAGTTGGGGCTGAAGTACAACACGAGGTAATTAACCTGTTTCATATTCACTTCTAAGTAGTTTGACTTAGTATAATCAGAATATAATACTTTTCTAATAAAAAAAAAACCTCTAACAAAATATAAAAGATGAGTCTAAAATGGAGAAGTATGATCAGGACAATCAGGACAGACTTCTTCTCCCATAGCCAGTCCTGCTCTTATGATAAAAATGTCATCTCTAAAACTGCAAATGGTGGAGGCACTGATTAGGGATGGACTAGGCTGATGGCACATGAGGTCACAAAAAATCTCTGGATCATAGACAGGATGACAGAAGGGGCACAGGACAGAGTAGGGCTGGGCACGAGAAGAGAGGATGAACTAGAAAAGTGGGAGACAAATAAGAAAGGTAAGTTAGATACAGCAAATTTTGCCTACATTGCAATTCTACCGAATGACATTAATGAACCAACTGTTTCCTCATCTTGAACCAGCTGCTATGGGAGTACTGAGTAAATGGATGAGTCGGTCATGTTCTGTAAGCACCCGTGAGCAACATACAGAACAGTGTAAATTGAATCAAAGCCCTGTGAATGGAGAATCCACCTGTGTCACTTCTCTGAAGAAATAACACCCCAGGCAGTAACAGATGTCCCAAAGGACTGATATGGATATTAAGTACCACGGGAGCCAGAGAAGAAAGAGTGGATTATTCAGGAAAAGCTTCACTGAGGAGATGGAATTTAAGCTGGAGCTTGAAAAATGAGAAGCCAAAGTAAGTACAAAAAATCATACATGCAAAAGTGCAGAGATGAGAAAACACAAGGTACATTCGGGACAAATGAATCAAACATTCCTTAAGCAGATGGTTTGAGAAATGAGAGGTTTTTGTTTTTTTTTTTAAGATTTTATTTATTTATTTGACAGAGATAGAGACAGCCAGCGAGAGGGAGCACAAGCAGGGGGAGTGGGAGAAGAAGAAGCAGGCTCATAGCGGAGGAGCCTGATGTGGGGCTCGATCCCATAACGCCGGGATCACGCCCTGAGCCGAAGGCAGACGCTTAACCGCTGTGCCACCCAGGCGCCCCGAGAAATGAGAGGTTTTGAAATAATAGCACGACAGTGTAAGAAGAGCCACGAGTGTCAGATTAAAGGATCTGACCTATGGAGACTGTATGAGATGATGGTTAAAGATCTGACCTGGTGGGGCACCCGGGTGGCTCAGTTGGTTAAGCGACTGCCTTCAGCTCAGGTCATGATCCTGGAGACCCAGGACTGAGTCCCATGTCGGACTCCCTACTCAGCGGCAGCGGGAAGGCTGCTTCTTCCTCTGACCCTCCCCCCTCTCATGCACTCACTCTCTCATTCTCTCTCTCAAATAAATAAAATCTTTAAAAAAAAAAAAAAAGACCTGACTTGTTGCTTAACCTTTCACACCCTGTTTCTCCATCTGTAAAATGGGAAATCTGTCTCTACAATGAATATCCCTTATAGACAAGGCACTGGGGTCGTCACTGGAGCTACAGCAACATTCCCTACTTTCAAGGAGCTTATAATCTGTACCTATCCTCAAGAAGCAGTTTAGGAATAAATGAGATAAAGGCAAGTGGCTGCGTAATATCTAGAACACAGTAAGTGGTCAAGTCTCAACATCCTTGAGATCTATAAACACGCAAGTCAAATTCTAAACAGTAGACAATTTGCCGTAAAATAGTAGCTAACAGGACATAAAGCAAAGTCATCAAGTATTTCTAAGCAGAGAAGTGACATCAAACAATGCTTCCTGAGTTCTCTGCACAAACCCACGTTTTAGGATTATTGGGCTAGAAGTGGTTTATAAGAGGGAATGCAGCCAGGGACACTAGATTAAACATTGCTAAATTACGAAGTGCGACCACAAAGAATAATTGCCTTTTTTCTTTTTAGATTTTACTTATTTGAGAGAGAGAGAGTGAGAGAGCACGAGAGGGGGGAAGGTCAGAGGGAGAAGCAGACTCCCTGCCGAGCACGGAGGCTTGATCCTGAGACTCCAGGGGATCATGACCCAAGCTGAAGGCAGATGCTTAACCGACTGAACCACCCAGGCGCCCCAATAATTGTCTTTTCTTGGCTCATGGAAGCAGGAGAGGAGTGAGAGCAAAAGGGGTGGGTTACAACACCCTGAAGTGCAGCAGTGAGTCAGTCAACCCTATAATGGGCTCACCAGGAAAAGACACCTGAGTTCATTTCTCACTGACATATAAGTAAGCAATTTGTTTTTAAAGAATGCCAGATTTTGATTAAGTGCAATAAACCTACAAATGAGACACTCTTACTTATTGAAACAAAACACACCTATTGAACAGTGCCAAGGCACTAACTTTGATCAGCACAAAAACTTTAGAGGAAAGAAAGATATCCAACAATGCCTCGTGCAGCATTTGCTTACCCACTGGAACGACATACCTGCTGAGGAAAGATCTGGTTTGACGAAAGCTTCAGAGGAGTCTGATGAAACAAACAGTAGAAACCACACTGATCCTTTAAAGGAAACTGGGTACAATCTGCCTGGTTGTTTTTCTTTTATTCTTTTTACAAAAACACACAATCCTTCACTAATTTGCACAAAATTCCCCTTGAGGGACCGTGCTAATCCACTCTATCATTCTAGTTCGGGTACATAAGCCAAAGGAAGCAGAAAGTAATGCACTTTTAAAGAAAATTTTCAGAATGGTTTGAACTCCAAAATCCTTGAGATCTAAGAATGTGTAACTCCAAATTCTAACAGAAAAGAATGTGTATTTCATCACATCAAAAATCAAGAACACAGGGAGTCATTCCACAAGATTTGTTATACAGAAATCCTGAGACGTTGGAGAGATTCTGTACAAAGGAAAAAGAGTAAAGGTGAAGCAGACCATTCCTCTCATGGAATTAAAGCTTGGTTTCATCACCTGAGTCTTTCAGGGACCCTCAATCTGATTTAAAGAGGTCTAGGGGCGCCTGGGTGGCAGCGTTGTTAAGCGTCTGCCTTCGGCTCAGGGCGTGATCCCAGCGTTATGGGATCGAGCCCCACATAAGGCTCCTCCGCTATGAGCCTGCTTCTTCCTCTCCCACTCCCCCTGCTTGTGTTCCCTCTCTCGCTGTCTCTATCTCTGTCAAATAAATAAATAAATAATCTTTAAAAAAATAAATAAATAAAATAAAGAGGTCTAAGCACCCAGCAGAAGAAAACATAAAGTCTTTGGAAGATGGCACCTTCATCCTCACCCTCAAATTACTCTACAAATACCTGAAGTTACAATGAGCAGTACACAGTCAAAAATAACCAGGCACACAGGGAATTAGACTTTACAAGTAATGACCGGCGGAAGCAGCAAACAACAGAAACACATCTTTAAGGACTTCAGGGACTGAAATTAAACATAGAATATACAACAACCAGGTTTACTCTGCTTAAAGAACTAAAAGAAAGCTTAAAAATAATTTCAGAGAAAGCTACTGAAAAAGTACATAGCAGATTTTAGAAATAATTAAGTGGAATTTCTGGGAATTAAAAATTTAATAACAAAAAATTTTAAAAATCAAGGAAAGGTTTAACGGCAAGTCAGATTCAACTGAAAGGAAAATTAGTGAATTAGTGGGGCACCCCAGAGGCAAAGACAAAAGACATGGAAGGGCTAATAAAAGACATAAAGGATACAATGAGAAAGTTTAACATACATGTAAGCAGAGTAGGAGAAGAGATGGGACAGAGCTCAGAACAAATGCAGTATCTAAAGAGGTAACTGCTAGGAATTTTCCAGAACTGATAAAAAATACCAAGTCACCATTTCAAGAAGTCCAATGAAACCCAAGCCAGATACTACAAAGAAATTCATACTTAGACACACTGAGGTTGACTGGAGAAAATCAAGACGAAAATACACTCTTAAAAAATGGCAGGAAGAGGGGCATTTGGGTGGCTCAGTCAGGTAAGTGTCCGACCCTTGATTTTGGCTCAGGTCATGATCTCAGGCTCCTGAGATGGAGCTCCACATCGGACTCTTTGCTCAGCAGGGGGTCTGCTTGAGATTCTCTCTCCCTCTGCCCCTCCCCCTCCTCTAAAAAAAAAAAAAACAGCAGGAGGAAATGGTAATGACAGGTGGTGAGACAGAACAGACAGAACTCAACAGAATTACTTTAAAGGGGCTCTGACCATTTGAACTGATAAACTCCAGTATTTATGTAATTCCCTATTCTAGAAAGAATTCAAAGCATTTACCAAGAGTCATATAATAAAATCCAATAAAACAAATTTAAAATGAGACAAGTTAAAAAAAGAGGAATACAAAAGTAAGCTGGATGCAACACTAAGATTCATTCCCAAAATGCATACTATAAATTCATACTTGCTTTCAGAGGAGAACCACTGAACATTTTAGCACCTATGTAAAGAAACAGTCCATTATCAGATATTCAGTAAAACCCAGCTAGTTGTTCAAGGAAAACAACTATTCCTTTTTTTTTTTTTTTAAAGATTTATTTATCTATTTGAGAAAGGAGAGAGAGTGTGTGCACGTGTGTGAGCGGGGGCAGGGGGAGGGGCAGAGGGAGAGGAGAGAGAGAGAAGCAGACTCCCAGGTGAGCGGGGCACCCAACGTGGGGCTCAATCTTACCCCCCGCCCCGAGATCATGACCTGAGCGGAAATCAAAAGCCGGAGACTCAACCAACTGAGCCACCCAGGCTCCCCTCAGGAAAAACAACTATTCCTAAAAATCATAAAAATTAGTGATGATAGTAAACATTTGCAACATTCTCTTACAATAAATACAGTAGCACATTTAATAGGACCAAAATATAATTCATCAAATGCAACTTTGTAGGGAAGACAAAGAAATACCAATATGACATAATCCAGGGATGTAGCTCAATTCAAGGGGACGATCTCAGGGGTATGGATGGCCCACACCTGCTTCAGAAAACCTTTAAGACATAAGTGCTTGTTTCAGGCAAGCTTCTGCAAGCAGTGGCTTTCAGGCTCATTTCCTCATGAGTACCTAGGTGCAGCCATTCTGTGTGGGTAGTTAAGTACAGAGCCAGATGCTGAACCATCCACCGAGCCAGAAGGAGGATTATAGGCTTTTGTGAAAACTGAGGAGTCAGACATCATTCCACTTCAACTCACAGCAGTGAGGTCCAGGGTGTTCCTTAATCAGTCTCAGGACTTCAGGAAGCAGATAATACTACCTCTACATTCTAGAAGTGGCAATTAATTGAAAAGAAATAAGATTTAACTTATTTAAGCTACAGCAAATGAAAAATCAAAAGGACTTGGTGTAATTGATTAGGTTGGCAGGAAAAAGTCCAAGATGCCTACAAACTTTCAAATGAGGGAGAAAAAAAGTACTATAACAGAAAAACTAAGCAGAGAAGTTTTGAAGGAAACAGGACAGTTTGGTTTTAGATAAAATGTTTGAGCTTGAATATCTGAATGGAAATGACGAAGAGACATTTTCTAGAATTTTCTAGATATTTAGAAACCTGTACACAGAGATAATAAAGTCACCGAGTAGTTCTAATCCCCAAACTACCAAAATCCCTCTTCCTGAAATCACTGGCCCAGTGCAAACACAAAAACTGGATGCCACAAGATATACCATCTGAGAGAAGTACGCAACCACAATACAAAAAGCAGGTTATGTTTCAGAATGATCCAGTGCACAGGAAAAGTGTCCAATACAGACAGCTACATAGAGTCTGACTCAGAAAGATAAATGTACAGATCTATATCCCATCACTAGACATTAAAATAGAATTAAACTATATGGCTTACCTGTGGAGAATGATACAATTTCCTCACAAAGTAAATACTACGTACTCTGTGTTTTATATTTAAGAACACACAGGTACATTCTGTTCACAGGATCAGATTTTCCTAAGAATTATTAAATTGGGGACATGGAGCTTTATCAGATCTATCTGAAATTTTCCATGATAAAAGATTTTCTTTTTAAATAAAAAAAAAAAAAAATACAACAAAACTCCCTAACACTCAGCAGCAACGAAGACATAGCTTTGTGTCTTTGAGTAGCTACAGCCAACCTCTGCATGACAGAAGAGGCAGGAAGGACATGGAAGTTTCTTCCTCAAAAAAAAAAAAAAAAAAAGGAAAAGGAAAAAAAGACATGATTAAGGAAACTCAAAAGGGTTCCTAACTTCTAGAAAGAGGAGGCAAGAGTATAAGAGATGTAGTCTTCAGATACACGGTTGGATAGGAATTAAATATAAGGGCTCTTGTAGCTTAAAAATAAAGTAATAAAAAAGTAAAAAAATAAACTTACTCTTTTCAATGAGCTGATCCTGAACTCCTGCCAACGCACTTACTGCCTAAAAGAAAAAAACCACCCGTTACTAGAAAAATTATCACAGACCTCCGGAGAGCACTCAGACAGCAGGGAAAGAGAAAACTCGCAGAAATTTAACTGAGGTGTTCCTCCACGATGGGCCACAGAAAGGTTCCCCCCCTCACTTACAGCTGCTGAAGTGACTGAGGATTTACTGAAGAGCCGCTCAGCTTCCTTAAACTTCCGGTTCCTTCGATCGTTTTTGCTATTGGAGTTTCTAAAACACATACAAGAAACTCATAAGCACCAAGTTGTATCTATGGTTCAAGCTGAAGACAGTCCAGGGCACATGTAAGGAACTCTCTCTCTCATTGTCTCTCTTTTTAAATACCAACTTTCAGACGGAAATGCCTCCACACCGTTTGGATTGACCAAAACGACCTTTACGCTGAATGGCTACACAGCAATGGTTACCAATACATGGCAGGTGCTCCACTGTAGGCCATTACTTTAGTTGGTTCACAGTTACTGTCATTTTAATACGTATTTATTTTGATACTTATTTTTAAAAACAATTAGCACAGACTAGTGATATGAAATGTTTCTGTCAGATAAGCCTAATTGAAAAAATTTAAAGAACACAGGGTGCCTGGCTGGCATAGTCGGTGGAGCAGGCGACTGTGGATCTCAGGGTTGTGAGTTTGAGCCCCAGACTGGGTTTAGAGATTACTTAAAAAAATAAAATCTTAAAAAAAAAATTTTTTTTAAAGAACAAACCAGGGTTCCTTAAGGAAATAGCTGGTATCAGTTCTGGGATAAGAAAAGGACAAGATGAGTCTAAGACACCTTGTTGGGACAGAAAGTCACAAAAATGCTGAAAGATTAAAGGGTCACGTCAAAAAGACAAAGGAATCAGCAGGAGGAGGCTGTCCACATATGGGGCAAACCAAGCACTGAAAAGGGTAAGGATGGGTGTGTTTGCTTGGTCACTAAGCTGTATGTCTGTGATGTATGCACTTCTCTGTGTATATTTCAGTAAGTTTATAGTAAAAAATAAGGCTCTACAGTAAAAAAGTGACAGCATTAGATTTCAACACGCTGACTTTTTTTTAATCCATTGGTCTCTAGTGATATTAAAGAGAGAGGGCCAGAGATAGAGAACAAAAGGGAGAGAAGATATGAAAGGAAGATTCTTCTTTCCACATGCCAGTAATCCACATACAAGGATCAGAATCAGCAGTATATTAAGTGAGTCAGGTAAAAATCAACAATGGATATTAAAACCACTGAATAAAAATTGGAGGAGCAATATATTCACACTGTCTAAAAGTATAGCCTCCAATTACAAAAAGAAAAAAATAAATTTTTACAAGGGAGAAATCATATGCTCAAACTTCATACCAATAATGGGACAATATGACATCATGTGCCTCCCAATAAAATAGAGGTAAACGACACACCAGGCATACAAATCACTTACGCAACATTTTGGCCAAAAATCCTTAAAGACTCTCTCACGAGGTCACAAAAAGAAAAATCTGGAATTGGGACATTCTGCAAGACAATGTCATGAACAACTTCACCACTAAAAAGGGTAGGAGACTCTCCTAAACAGAGACGAAAGAGGCCCAATAGCCAAATACAGTACATGAACATTGAATGGATTAAAACAAGGCAGCAAAGCACGTTGGGGACGCTTAGGGGAATTTGAATAAAGACCACAGTAGATGATACTATTAGTGTAATGCTAATTTTCTATGTGTGATAACTGTGGTTAGGTAAGAAAAATATTCCTAGGAGGTAACTGCTGACATAATTATGGGCAAAGTGTCATGTTATCAGTTTAAATGGTTACCAAAGTAAAAAAAAAAAAAAAAAAAAGTGGGGTAAAGGGAAGCTATAACTATAAGGGGGTAGCAGGCAGGATATCTGTGTGGTGATGAAGGGCTTCTATATCTTGACTGCAGTGGCGCTCGCAGGAATCTACACACGGTGACAGAACTACACACACACATCGTACCAACGTCAGTTTCCTGAGCTTGATATTCTACTAGTTACATAAAACCCAACCACTGGGGAAGGCTGGGTGAGGGTACATGGAACCGCTCTATTGCCGCAACTTCCTATGTTATCTGTAATTATATCAAAATTAAAAAAAAAAATTTTTTTTAGAGAGGAGGGGGAGGGGCAGGGAGCGAGAGAGAGAATCTTAAGCAGGCTCCACGCCCAGCAATGCAACCGACATGGGGCTCAATCCCAGACCCTGAGATCATGACCTGAACTGAAATCAAGAGCCAGACGCTTAACTGACTGAGCCACCCAGGAGCCTCTAAAAATGTTTAAGTACAGATATAGGTGTGTGTATGTTTATACACATTAGAGAGAAAGCAAACGTGGCAACATGGTAACAACTGATGGATGCAGGCGAAAGGTATCAAGTGTGCACAGTACTATTTCAACTTAAAGTGTTTCCAATTTGAAAATTTTTAAAAAGCTTAGACAGTTTTCAAGAATAGTTATTACTAAATAAATTGCAGTATGGTTAGCACACAGGTGTGACAAAGCTTGTAAAGGTCAAACTCACAACTGATTAAAAAATGGAAAACACTAATAAAATGATATGTCAGGTACTGTCATTTGCTGCACTTTGTTTACGCCTCACACAACCCTGTACCATGGGCCCGACTTTCCCTATTTCCCAGATGTAGGATTTGTCCACAATTACTCAGTGAGGCAGAGGCTAAGCCAGAGTCCAAGTCGAACCCCAGACGACTTCCCACACCATCACTTTACTACTGCCTCCCTGCAAAGTTGCTAGCAAGAACACAGACAGTCCAAAAAACAATTACTAGGGCACAATACCAACACCACAAGCTTCTGACACTCACTTTTGGTTGGTCAGATACCGATCCCAGCCACGAATAATATTGCCATACATCTGAGTGTCTTCCAGGTAGCTTCCTTCAAAAGCATAGATTTGTCTCTCCAAGTTTGCCAGTGTTTCCTGAGAGATGAAAAACAAGGAAATGGATAATGCCTTTTAAATGCAAACGTTAACTCTGACCAAACCAAACTGAATATTAGCCTTAGACATTCAAGTTCCACTACAGGAAGCCACCCCGGTTGGAAAAGACAAGACATGGGGAGAGGAAGGCTGTTTTAGACTAAGACAGTCTAGACCTTAGACCTGTCTTGTTGGAGCCCTTTGATAATAGAAGGGAGCGTATAGAGCCTGTCTCCAGAAAAATGTGCAAAATTCTGCATATACTTCAGAGGGCTCGTGGAAACCCAGCTGCCAAGAACCCCCGCTCAGGCAGAACGTGAGCAGTCTCCACTCCCACGCACAAAGGTACTGCTACTGGGGAGAGGAAAGGGCGAGCAGCCTTCCAGCGCCAGCTCGCTCCCCTCCCCGCAGGCTCTGAGAGAACGCCGGCACTGGGCTGTCAGTTGCCATGGAAACGTGGAAGGGCGGCTTCAGGTGAGATGGCCCTCCCCGGTGCCCAAGCCTAAACGCGGGGGGGGGGGGGGGGGGGGGAAGGGGTGGCCACCAGGGTGCCTGGAACCCTGAGTGCATGTCACAATTCTCAATTCCCTGGACTGAGTCCTTTCCCCCTCGCCTGTCACCTTCTACATGTTCCCGAAAACATCACAGCCATGCCCGTCAAAAACCCCATCCAACGCATCTCCTAGTCCTCAAAAGGACATGCGTCCCTCCATCCTCCAAAGGCCAGACTGGATGGCTGGGTCCCCCTCCCACACTCGCCTCCTACCCCACCCCCTCCAAGCCCACTGGCAAGTCCGAACCAGTCTCCTACGGCCCCCAGACACACCCGAACCCACCCCTCAAAGACCACAGACCTCCCCGCCCTCACCCACCTCGCAAAGGCCAAGGACACAACCGCCCCTAGCCCATAGCTCACAGACACTCGCCTTCCTCGAGCTCCCACACAGAAGCCCCCCACCTCAGGCGCCATCCCGCCTCCACGCCCCCGCCGGCCCCGGCCCCGGCCCCTTCCCCGTCCCCCGCTCCGTGCCCCGCCCCCCAGCCCCGACTACCCCGCTCCGGAGCCGCGCCCCGGGAAGCCGTGGCGCCGGCGGGCCGGGGAACGCGCAGCCGGCCTCAGGCCGCCGGGCTCCCGGCCGCCGCGTTGCGCCGGGGGAGTAACGGCCTGGCGCGATCGGGCCGGGGCCTGGAGGCGGGGACGGGCGCGAGCCCCCACCGAGCGCCCCCGCTGCCGACCCCTCACCGCCAGCTCCTGCTTCCGCTTCACGAGCTCCGCCAGCTCCCTCCGGGTGTCCGGGATCTGCGGCGGCGCCGCCTTGTTATGCATCGCCATGTTGGGCTGAGGCAGGCGGCGGCGGCGCCAGGTTGGGGGCGGTCCCTGCGCGCCGCCGCCCGCTAGGGGGCGCCCGCGCTGCACTGCGCCTGCGCGCGCGGTTTCCGGAGCCGCGCGCCGCCCCGCGCCGCGCCGCGCCGCGCCTCGCCTCGCCGGGGGCCCTCGAGCTCGCGCGCGCCGCTCCTGGACGGGCAGGTGATGGACCCGACTCTGGGTCCTAGCCGCCCTCGGCCCCTTGGCGGCCGGCTTAGCTTCACAGACACCACAAATTCACCTTGTCCAAAACCAGACTCCTCCCAAGTCACCTCAGTGAATGACTTGCACTGTCCGCCGAATTGCCGGAGTCAGAAACGTGAATATCATCGTCGCTCTCCTCTCCCCCACAAAACCAAATCCTGAGGACTCGCCTCCGGAGGAGCCCGCAGTCCACTCGCTTTTGTCGGCCACCTCCCCTTCGTCCAGGCCTTCCCTATTTTTAGCTCCATTATTCCCACAGCCGCCTCTTCCCACCCTAAGCTCTGTTGGATCCTTATCCACAGTGGTGCCAGGATGGTTGGTGTTTGGAAAGCAAATGTGGCGTCACTCCCCTGGTTAAAACCTTTCGATGCCTTCCCACTGCCCTTTAGAAAAACAAGTTTGTGTAGCGGTTAAGGTCACAAACCGAAGCCAGAACTACCTTGTTCAAAATCCTACCTCTATCATAGCTACGCTGTGCCATTTTGCACGAGTAAATTTCACTAGTCTCAACTTCTCATCTGCAAAATGGAGGTAGTAATAGTACTTATCTCGTACAATTGTCCGGAGGAGTTAAGTCACTTCACCTAGGAGCTTGGCAAGTAATACGAATTATGCAAATATTCGTTTTTACCATGAAGACCAGCATCGTTAACTTGGTTTTCATTTGGCCCTTGCTTACTTCTCCAGCCTCTGCTCTCCATCTTTCAGGGTTCTGCAGCTCCACTACCATAAACAGGATTTTTTTTTTTCATATTTCTTTTTTTTTTTTTTTTTCCACCTTGCTTGGAAGTCTTCAGGTTTCTACGATCTATAGATTGGTATCTTCCACTAGTTCTGAGAAATTCTCAGCTCTTTTTCTTAAGATATTCCTCTGCCTCATTTTCCTCTCTCCTTCTGGAACTCAAATTGAACATAATAATCCTTTATTTTTTTACCCACTGTTTCCCATCTTTTTGTCTCTCTGCTGCATTCCGGATAATTTCTCTTGTGTGTTGCTCTTGTAACCTGAATCTTGCTGAACTCCCTTATTAATTCTAGGAGGGTTTTACTGTAGATTCCTTGTTTTTTTTACATGACAATCATTTCATCTGCAAATAAGGTTTGTGTTTTCTTTTCTTTTTTCCCCCCTTTCCAATCTACATGCTTTTTCTTTTTCTTACCTTATTGTGCTGGCTAGGACTTCCAGTTCTACAGTGAATAAGAGTGGTCACAGTAGACATCCTCGACTCCTTCCCTATCTTAGAAGGAAAGTATTCAGTCTTTCACCATTAAGTACATTAGCTGTAGGATTTTTGTAGATGCTCTTTATTAAGTTGAGGAAGTTCCCCCTCTACACTTGGTTTACTGATAGTTTTTATCATTAATGGGTATTTAATTTTGTTAAATGCTTTTTTCTACACCAATTGACATGATCATTTTTTTCTAGCCTCTTGGGATAGTGGATTATATAGATTTATTTCCACATGTTAAACCAGTCTTGCATATCTGGAATAAACCTCACTTGGTCATGTTGTCTAACTCTTTTTATGTATGCTGGATTCAATTTGCTAATATCCAGAATTTTTGTGGCTAGATTTCTGGGATATTGGTCTGTAGGGTTTTTGTTTCTTCTTCCTCTTCTCCTTTTTTTTTTTTTTTTTTTTTGGTACTGTCCTATTTGGCTTTGATATCAAAGTAATACTGCCCTCATAAAATGAGTTAAGAAGGTATTGCCTGATATTCTAATTTCTGGCAGAGGTGATATAGAATGGTGCTAATTCTTCTTAAAATTTGGTAGGCGTCTTCAGTGAAACCATCACCATCTGGGCCTGGACACTTCTTTTTGGAAGCTTTTTATTTATAATTATTTGAGGAGGAGCAGAGGGAGGAGAGAGAACCTCAAGCCGACTCTGTGCTGAGCACTGAGCCTGACACGGGGCTCCATCTCAGGACCCTGAGATCACAACCTGAGCCAAAACCAAGAGTCCGACTTTTAACCAACTGTGCCGCCCAGGTGCCCCTGGAAGCTTTTTCAATTACAAATTCAGTTTCTTAAATAATTATAGGACTATTCAGATTATCTATTTCATATCAGGTGAATTTTGGTAGTTCATGATTTTTGAAAAATTGGCGCATTTCGTTAAATTTATGTGCATGGATAATTTCTATCTTCCAGTTCACTAATTCTCCCTGAAGCTTCTGTTAAAGCCATCTGGATGGCTTTACAGTTACTGTATTTTTGTTTCTAAAAGTTTTGGTGGTCTTTTAAAAAATTTCTATTTCACTTGCTGCCATTTCTTGTTCCCTCTATTTTCAAGTTTACTGTTTCTTTAAGAATAGTAACCATGAACATTTTATAGTATCTTATAATTCAAGTATCTAAAGTCTTTGAGAATCAGTTTGTTTTTCCTATTGGTTCTCACCTACAGTAACTTTTCTGGTGTGCTTTAAAAAAATAATTGTATCTTTGCAGGAAAAAAAGTGTGGAAGTAACTGAGGGGAGATTTTAAAAAGTCCCTTCCTCAAAAAGTAATTTCATTTACTTCTGTCATACACTGGAGGCGTCAATAGTACAGGATCATCTTAAACCAAGTTCAAGGCTTAATTTTCCTGAGCTCCCAGGCTGCAAATCCTTGGGAGGATCTGATTTCTGCTCACCTCTTTTACTCTGAAAACGATAGCCATTTGGCATGCCAGCTTTTTGTGGGAAACATCTTCTAACAGTCTATTCATTGTATGTGGGTTCTGGGTTTTGATTCTGTCCAAATCAACGCAGGGTAAGGTCTCATTGGCTAGAATCAAATGTGGTTTCCAGGAATCTATGATCCATTGCTCCCCGAACTCTTGTTTGTCTTCGCTTTTGGCCTGATAACATTTCTACTCATTTGTCAGTTCTTGAATGCTTTCAGAAATTTTTTTTTGCTTGTATTTTATCCAGAAGTTTTGGCTTCTTGCAGCAGGATTCACAGACACACAAAATAACTTGGTCCCTCATTAACAGAAACCAGAAGTTTCACTCACTGTTTCCCCTATTGAACTTCGAGCACTTCCAAAACCTCATTAGTTTATTAAACCTCAGGCATTTCTAAGCGCTGGCCTCTCTACCTAGAAATATTGCTTTCTTTCCTCAACCCCACTGACCTCTTCTGGCTAACTGTTCATCCTTCTCTGACTCCTGAGGCTTTGTTAAATCCTATTTCTCTATGCTTCCACAATCCCCAATGCTTCTCCTACCTAGCACTGTCTGTAGCTGCTAGTTACATTGCTCTGCAAGGGCCAGACCTTGTATATCTCTCAGCTACGTAAGAAGCAGTGTATCACAGTGGGTAAGAGTGTGGCACCTGGCACCAGAGTAGGTTTGAATCCCGGTGTGACCTTAATTTCTTTGTGCCTCGGCTTCTGCATCTGCAAAATAAAATAATACAAGCCTGCATGAATGCTCATGAGAAATGGTTAGAATTGTGCCTGTACATAAAAAGTGCTAAGTATTAGCCAACTTTATTATCAAAGTCTTAGCTCATGGCACTTGCTAGGTACCTGATTATTGAATGTTTATGTATTTTAATGAATCAACATGATTTCCAAGCAGCTCTGACTTGGTGAGGTGATTTGCCTGAGCCACTGTCTACCCTTGAAAGGTCCAACCACTGTGATTTCTTTGAACCCACTATGAATCAAGAAGCCTAATGGACCAGCTGTCTTTTCCCTCGAATCTGTGCACTAAGCACTGCCAGGGAGCGGGGAGGGAACAGTCTAGAGCAAAGACCGCTGAACCAGGACTGAGGTGATTTCTCCTCCTAGCTCTACCCCTGCCTTGGTGTGGGACTTGAGGTAAGCAGCTTTATTTTACAGAACTCTTTCTGCATACCCAGCTCCAGTCCTGCTGTCCCCCGGACTGCTCGGTCTGTAACAATGCCGTCTTCTGCTACTGGTTCAAAATCAACCTGTTCTCTAAGGCACACCACAAATGCCAACTCTTGCATCAGGTACACCTCCAGAGGACTCCTCCGTTTCTCGCAGTTGTCATTCAGCTGTCGGCACAGGAAACCTATGCAATCGTTCGTTGGATTAACTCACTTCAACTTAAGAGTAGATGTGAACAAATCAACTGTCTTTCAATTGTTTCCCACTTGCTAAACGGAAACTTCACGCGAGAGACCAGATGAAGCTTTAAATTCCAAAGCTTTAAATCAAGCAGGCTTCTCGCTTGTATAAATGCACATACCCAGGAATGTTATGGATTCGGAACGCCATGACACAAGCAGGCATTGCTGGCTGATGTGTGCGAGTCACGCTTTGTCTTTCATTAACATGCCTTCCTCTCCTTCCTCACATCCACGACTCATTTCCACAAAGGGAAGGAGGTTTGAAAATATAACCCTGGGGGGGGAGCGCCTGGGTGGCACAGCGGTTAAGCGTCTGCCTTCGGCTCAGGGTGTGATCCCGGCGATCTGGGATCGGGCCCCACATCAGGCTCTTCTGCTATGGGCCTGCTTCTTCCTCTCCCACTCCCCCTGCTTGTGTTCCCTCTCTCGCTGGCTGTCTCTATCTCTGTCGAATAAATAAAATCTTTAAAAAATATATATATATATAACCCTGGGGTGCCTGGGTGGCTCAGTTGTTAAGTGTCTGCCTTTGGCTCAGGGCGTGATCCCAGAGTCCTGGGATCGAGCCCCGCATCGGGCTCCCTGCTCTGCTGGGGAGCCTGCTTCTTCCTCTCCCACTCCCCCTGCTTGTGTTCCCTCTCTC
>NW_024425786.1:28509518-28539720 GCF_017311325.1 Ursus maritimus
CCTTGAAAGGTCCAACCACTGTGATTTCTTTGAACCCACTATGAATCAAGAAGCCTAATGGACCAGCTGTCTTTTCCCTCGAATCTGTGCACTAAGCACTGCCAGGGAGCGGGGAGGGAACAGTCTAGAGCAAAGACCGCTGAACCAGGACTGAGGTGATTTCTCCTCCTAGCTCTACCCCTGCCTTGGTGTGGGACTTGAGGTAAGCAGCTTTATTTTACAGAACTCTTTCTGCATACCCAGCTCCAGTCCTGCTGTCCCCCGGACTGCTCGGTCTGTAACAATGCCGTCTTCTGCTACTGGTTCAAAATCAACCTGTTCTCTAAGGCACACCACAAATGCCAACTCTTGCATCAGGTACACCTCCAGAGGACTCCTCCGTTTCTCGCAGTTGTCATTCAGCTGTCGGCACAGGAAACCTATGCAATCGTTCGTTGGATTAACTCACTTCAACTTAAGAGTAGATGTGAACAAATCAACTGTCTTTCAATTGTTTCCCACTTGCTAAACGGAAACTTCACGCGAGAGACCAGATGAAGCTTTAAATTCCAAAGCTTTAAATCAAGCAGGCTTCTCGCTTGTATAAATGCACATACCCAGGAATGTTATGGATTCGGAACGCCATGACACAAGCAGGCATTGCTGGCTGATGTGTGCGAGTCACGCTTTGTCTTTCATTAACATGCCTTCCTCTCCTTCCTCACATCCACGACTCATTTCCACAAAGGGAAGGAGGTTTGAAAATATAACCCTGGGGGGGGAGCGCCTGGGTGGCACAGCGGTTAAGCGTCTGCCTTCGGCTCAGGGTGTGATCCCGGCGATCTGGGATCGGGCCCCACATCAGGCTCTTCTGCTATGGGCCTGCTTCTTCCTCTCCCACTCCCCCTGCTTGTGTTCCCTCTCTCGCTGGCTGTCAAATAAATAAAATTAAAAAAATATATATATATACATATATACATATATATACATATATACATATATATATATAACCCTCTGTGAACTGTATCAAATAATAATCAACCTGAAGTATGTATTTCAGTTCTAAGCCTTTTAAAACCAAGCTATATTGTATACTGGCGTACTCCATACATGAATACAAAAATTAAAAAAAAAACTTATCTGAATTGATTACTCTGCTTTTACTTATCACCAGAATACAGTAAAAGTATCTGAAAGCTGTATCACCAGTTGCTCTTAACGAAGTGTCCTTTGTCCATGTTCAAATGAGGGAACGAGGTGACTAAGAAGAGGTTTGATGGGGAAAACCTGAAGATTCTGTCCTATACTTCAGCAGAACTGCAGACCACCACAGGTTTTGGGAGAGGGGCTCAGAAACAAAGTGCTGCTTTATAGATAGCTTGGTTTTGACAACACCGATTTGCAGCCAGTGGGGAGAATGCTGGAGAATAAAGAAGTTGCAAATGGCTGGGAGGAACATGAGTTTCCAAGCAAAGAATTCAAGACGAAAGCTTTAGGATTATGTCAACTTCAAATGAGAAGTCCACTAGTGATATCTGGCTTTGGCAATGGGCAGCGTCTTCTTTGACCCTCTTTTTTTAAGATTTATTTATGGGGTGCCTGGGTGGCTCAGTTGTTTGGGTGTCTACCTTTAGGTCGGGTCACGATCCCAGGATCCTGGGATCGAGCCCTCTTCTCCCTCTCTCCCTACTTGTGTGCTCTCTCACTCTCTCTCAAATAAATAAAATCTTAAAAAAAAAATTTTTTATTTATGAGAGTGAGCAAGCACAAGCACGTACACAAGGAGGGACAGGGCGAAGGGAGATGGACAAGCAGACCCTGCGCTGAGTGAGGACCCTGACACAGAGCTCAATCCCAAGACCGTGAAATCATGACCTGAGCTAAAGTCAGACGCTTAACCGACTGAGCCACCTGGGCGCCCCGACCAAGTATGTGGGTGTGTTGGGGGGCACCTTCCCAGATGTTTGACATTTAGAATCTCTTAATGCAAGAAGCTATTCCTCCACTAAAGCAAGTTTTCTTCACAATTGGGACCTCTTATTGAAGAATGTAGGCCAAGTGGTCACCTATCATGCTCCTGAGCAGGATGGTGTTTGCGGCAAAGCCCAAGGCTCACTGGAAGCAGTAGTAGGAGCACAAACTGAACAGAAGGCCCTGGAGGCCAGATTAGTGCCTAATCGCAGCAAGAGAAAGCCATCGGTCTGGATCCATGAAAACAAAACCTACCTTTCAGGGACACACATATGCAACAGGGGGTCTATGGCAGATAGGAAAATTAGGAAAGTAGAGGTCACAGTGGCCAGTGTGGAGCACATGGAGGAGGGATGCTAACTGCTCTCTTGTTAGAGCTTCCCTACATCTAACTGACCTCATTAAGTATTCACTCTTTCAGGGGATCTTTTCCTTTCTTTTGCATCAATACTAGTCAGCTGCCCCTCCCCACACTTGTCAGCACTTAGTCCTGAGTCCACATGGGTAGGTGGGAAGACAATCTCACAGTCTAACAAGTTTCCAAGAGGAATGGCGGGCAGCAGCACTGAGTTGTATCACGCCCCACCTCCCCGCCCCCCACCACCCGAGGGCAACATAGCAGGGACAGGGATCAACTGGTACAAGACCTGCTATGTAGAACCTGCCCTAATGGACTATTCTGGAAAGGAAAACCCCTTCCCTCCCAATTCAGAAAACAGTGCTACATCAGGACCAGCACTCACTCGCTGATGGGTGAGGGCCTGGCTTCCAGAGCTGCTGCTGGCCCCAACCTCACTATTTCCTGGGCTCGCCCCAGCACACCATCTGCAACTACCTACGCTTACCTCAAAAATACTGATACAAAGATTCCTGTAGCTGCAAATGGACCTATAAACACAAGGTCCTCTCTGCCAAGAAAGGATAACCCTTTGAAATGGGGCTATATTTACAAATTTTATTATTTTTTATCCCAAAAATACATATAAATGAAAACCTGCTATTCAAATGCAGGGAGGCCTTTGCCTATAATGTAGTATTACATTTACATCACAAAACATTCTCATATGAAAATCAGTTTGCAGTTCTCTCACTCACACGTTTATGTACACACAACACACACACACTCACACACACACTATATGTAAGTAGTTACAACTCTGCTACTTACACATATTCCTCTGTGGAAAATTAGGAAACAGGGCAACTCCCTTGCTTTCCAGCCTTGGGAAAGTAAATACAACCTCTCTGAACGTTTTTTAAAAAGATGAAACGTGTCAACTACACAACCTCCTTTACACATATACATACGTGTTAGAAGAAAGCATGGACCGTGCTACATAAATGACACTGTTTTGCAAGAAGGAAAGAGATAACATTTGAATAAAAATGCAAAGTTGAATAGATAGGATGATCAAAACTGTTATGTACATGCTCTATGGAGAAATCAGAATTCTCTCACAGGAAACCGATCCGCGACCCAGTTCAGCCTCTCCTGACGTGAAGTCAGCACCCGCTGCGGGAGCCAGGCTCTCCCCACACAGTCGTATGCTTCGGCAGGTTCCACAAAGCATCTGTTTAAGTCCAACAGTTAATAATGAGGTCATGTGGTCAATTCCCACCCCCCAAAAATGAAGTGCAAAATCAACTTCTGTGACTCAAGAGCTCAACCAGGTCAAAGCTTTGGTATATAATGGAGGCTGTTTTGGTGACAACCAAAGCTTAGGAAGATTCTCTGTTCAGGGGTTTGCCCCCCAAAACAAACACAAAAACAAACCCAGTCCACAAAGCTTAACCACTATATAAATAAAGTAACTGTACAAAGAGAACAAGCCACGACTCCCCTTGAACCAAGGGTTTGTAGCTTCCTAGGCAGCAGTTCTGAAAGCACCAACTAAAGCCACGATGCTTCGACTAAAACACGATGTGTTGGTGAGACTGTTCTGAAAACAAATGCCCACAGGCAAGGGGCTGATGTGCCACAGAAAAAAGTTCAACCAAACAGCAGTCAGTTTTCTTACACTACAACATAAGGTGG
Source organism: Ursus maritimus (assembly GCF_017311325.1). NCBI lineage: Eukaryota > Metazoa > Chordata > Mammalia > Carnivora > Ursidae > Ursus > Ursus maritimus. Next base: position 28,513,504 of record NW_024425786.1, read on the forward strand.
TCAGCAACAGAGGAAGACTTAAGGCGATAAGAGGCGCTACAGAGAGCACCATGCTCTCTGACTCAATCCCAAAACCTTTAAAGAAAGAAAAGGTCTCTCGAGAGTTTGGGCTGTTTCTTAGTTTGCTAGCTGTCAGATACTTCCTCTTCCTCCTCGTCATCCTCATCTTCTTTCCTGTCTACTTCGGAGGTGTCAGAGGACTCGTGAAGCAAGACATACTCTCTGCTGCTGAACCCAAATTTAAGTACATCCTTTTCCTTTAGTTCATAGTATCTCTGTGGCTCAATGCGCTTGTTGTTCAAGAACGTTCCATTGCCTGAGCCAAGGTCAATGATGTAGGGCCTCACCCTTCGGCCAACTGTCCCATCAGCGCGGGTATATTCCACAAGCCTAGCAGAGATAAAAGAGAGAAACTTGTCAGCAAAATCCTACCTCAGACCACCCAGCATTTTGCTAACACGGCCTAAACCTGGCAATGACCTGCCTTGAACACAGTTCAAGTCCAAACTCTAGGAAATCAAGGGGAAGGTAAGGCCTTGGATCTGGAAATTGGGAGCAAGTTAAATATACTTAGAAAAGGCGGGAACTGATTATCGAGGGAGTAGGGAAGGAAATTCATGGTAGATCAAAAGTTTAAAATCAGAATCCAAGACCTCTTGCCATGATTAAGAGAATACATTTTTGTGTTGTTTATAATCAAGATAATGCTTCTTGATTTCAACATGTTTTTCAGCACATTTTAGCTCCTGTCCCAATGGGAACAAAGCAGTGGATTTTGACATCAAAGTCAAGAGAGCTACCTTTGAACCAGATCACTTATTAGACTCTGCTGAGCTTCAATCCTCTCACCCGTCGAATGGGGATATGGACAGCTGACCTATCCTCCTCACAGGAGTGTTATGACGATCAAACAGTAACAGATGTCTTACACAAACGGTCAACTACAGATTAGTGAACACACGTGCCAGCCACTTTCAGGTACACTTCCATTTAACCCCCAAAATAGCCCTTTGAGGTAGGGAGAAACTGAGGCACAGAGTGTGGCCTGCCCCAGGTCAAACGTCTGGAAAGTAGCAGTGGCAGGATTCAAAATCTGGATCTCTTGACACCAAAATGTAAGTGATTATTCAAAGGGCGGTTAGAGTCATAATCTTAAGACGAAGATTAGATCTGAGGAGTCTGGGATTTTTCTGCATACACATGTACACAAATGTTAGTAATCCTTAGACTCTCAGCTCCTGCCCACACTTCTGATTCTTCCTGCAAACGTACACTCACCGATACTGAAAGACCGCGTGCTGCTTCGAGCAGGAGGGATGATCGATTGGGATGTCCGCTATGCGGCGGTGCCTGCCCAGCAGGTAGGCGCTCTGCCGATGGATGTACATGACAGGAAGCACCTCGTCATTTTTAAACGGGTAGAGGCGCCATCGTTTTTTGGGGATACGTGCTTCTGGGGGCTCACTATACTTAATGACGACACCCCGGAAGGTGTTGGTGTCCTCAAGAAGTGCCCCAGAGAGTTCAAAGCTTGGCTTTTCTTTCACGGGCACCTCTTTGTCTTTACTGTTGCCACCAGGTCGGGGAACCAACTCCTGAGACTCATTACCACCAGCACTGACTTCATTCTTCTGGCGATTCTCCCGTCTTCGGGCATTGTAAAACTCCCGCTCTGCGTCCTGAGCCTGTAGATTCTGAACGTCTCGGTCCCGTCCCTGAGCCTGCCCACTCCCGGGCCTCTCATTAGGGCTTCTCCTCTGGTGGGAATGGCCCCTGTGTCTGTCGCGGTCGCTGTTTCTAGCTCGCCTGTGTTCCTGGCCCGATGGCTCCCGGTGCTGCCGTTCCTCCCGTCCTCTCCGGGGATGATCCTCGCGTTCCTAAAATTCAAACAGACCCAGTAAATGAAAGGCAGTCCACACTCCATGAACAAGATGCATTCAAAAAGCCACTTGTGATTTGGACTTTGGTATTCAGAGCAAAATGTCCCAGAAATATGATTAGCAGTGGTGCTTGTATTCCCTTGCCAGGCTACACAGACTATTTCCACGCTGTCACCCGACTACAGCTCTAACGCTGCAAGTCCAGGTTCAGAGCCCTAGAAACTAGAGGAGCTACAGTCACGCTCATAGGGAAGCATATACAGAAAACAGAACTAACAGAGTTAAGTAGTCATGTACAAGATAAACATGTAAAGAAAAAACTAGTTATCTCTCACGTCAAAAATGAAAATGTAATAATTTTAAAAGATCTCATTTCAACGTAACAAAAATTGTTCAATACCAAGGAATACATTTAAGAAGTATGTAAGACATGTAATAAGAAACATGTAAAAATTTAGTGATATTTTTTAAAGATCTGAAAAAAATTGATAAACATATCATGGTTTCTTGAAAAAGACTCAGTATTGAAAATCAGCCTGGTAGAAACTGCAACACGTAACATTTATTAATATAGCAATAAAAAAATAAATCAGTAAGAAAGACAATTCAACAGAAAAAAATGGGCAAAGGATATTAACAATTTTCCTAAAAAATATCTAATGAACACATGAATATAATAAACTTATCCTTACTAATAACCAAAGCATCAGAGTTCAAGAGGGAGCCCTGCATGCTATGAGCAAGGCTGCCCCACCTAGAAAAGGTAAAGAGGAAATCCTGAGCACTGAGATCTCACGGCCTCCCCTGCTCCCAAGGCCTTCTCCCTGCTATACACAGGGGTCAAGTGTAGGCCTGCTTGCTCAGAGCAGGATTCAGTTTTTCTAGACTTCCTAGCCTCCAAAGACAAGCATCAAGAGGAAGCCTCAGATGCCCATCCCTTCTACCTTAAGATACTCACAAGCTTGCCACCACCACCTACCAGGACTAATCTCATTATGTCCTTTATCCCCAATTAAATGAGTCACAAAAAGAAGCCACAGACTCTAGGTCATCACCCCCCACCTCCCTTGTATTCTAATCCCCATAAGGCTCTGTTCATCCACTATTCCAATGACCAATTAATGCTCAGTCCTCCTTTTAAAGACATGTAGACCATGGCACCTAGGTGGCTCAGTCGCTTAAACGTCGGACTTTTGATTTCGGCTCAGGTCATGATCTCAGGGTTGTGAGATTGAGCCCTGTGTCAGGTTCTACACTCAGTGGGAAGTCTGCTGGAGATTCTCTCTCCCTCTGCCCACCCCCACCCCGTCGCACAGGGTAAAAAAAAAAAAAAGATGGGCAGGTAGACCAGGCAAAATTAGTAAAAAAGGGTATGACAAATTATATAACCAGATAACACAAAATAACTAAGATTTCAATTATTGATAAACAGGATAATATATATAATATTTTTTTAAAAAAGATTTTATTTATTTATTTGAGAGAGAGAATGCATGAGCATGGGGAGGGGCAGAGGGAGAAGCAGGCTCCCTGCAGCAGGGAGCCGGAAGCAGGGCTTGATCCCAGGACCCTTAACCGACTAAGCCACCCAGGCACCCCATGGTTCTTTTTAAATTAAAAATTTTGCATAGGAAACACACAGAGATGCACACTAAAACATAAAGGAAACAAGGAGAACATAAGCATAATAGAGCCTTAAAGTATAAATATCAAGCTATTAAAAGGGTTGCCTCTGGGGATTCAGGTGATTTTGGGGGGGGGGGTGAGCCTGCGATTTCGGGGATAATGAGAGAAGTAACCATACACTACATATCCCATACTCTCACTTTTTACTTTATGTACTTCTGTGTTATTACAATGAGCACGCTATCAAGATTTCTTAAATGGTGGTTCAGGTGAATTCAGAGAATGCCTGCAAGCACAAGTCATGCTTAAGTCAGACGCTGTGTGCATTCCTCCTTAGGATTAAGCCATGTGAAAGTCACTTAGTGTCAACTGCCTGTCAAGCCCTATTGCTTAAGAGCCATTTCCAAGTTTCCAGCTGACTAACACACAGAAATTAGCTTTTAAAGAGATAATCTGAGGTCAGCAGGGAAGTTAACATAGATAAGCAAATGAAGATACATCAAAACAGTAATAAGCACAGAAAAGTTCCATTCTAAAAGTCCCAGGATTTATTGTAAAATGTTCATTTAGAAACCACAGGTAAAGAGCTGCCAGCTCTACACTGGAAAAAAACAAAAACCAAAAAAACGAAAACCAGCACAAGTGGTTGACAGCCCTCATCTGGGTGGTGTGGTTCTGGGAGCTGCATTCCGAGAGAGCTAAAGCAGTGCCTGATCAATTCACACTGCACACCTCCAAGGCTGTCTGGCTTTGTATCTTTAAGATAATAAAAAGCTGGCCCACAGTCTCTCAAAGTAACAGGATAATCCATTTTCTTAATGTCTATTTGCACATTGTAACACAAAGTTTCTTTAAAAAGACTGAATGCTGGGGCGCCTGGGTGGCACAGCGGTTGAGCGTCTGCCTTCGGCTCAGGGCGTGATCCCGGCGTTGGGATCGAGCCCCACATCAGGCTCTTCCACTGTGAGCCTGCTTCTTCCTCTCCCACTCCCCCTGCTTGTGTTCCCTCTCTCGCTGGCTGTCTCTCTCTCTGTCGAATGAATAAATAAAATAAAATAATCTTTAAAAAAAAAAAAAAAGACTGAATGCTTCTCTTGAGGGCAAAGCAAGGGTGTCTGCTCTCAGTACTCTCATTCAACACAGTGCTGGAAGTCCTACTTAGTGTAATAAGGCAAGACAAGGAAATACAATGCAGAGAGATTGTAAAGGAAGAAATAAAACTGTCCCTATGTGAAGATATGATTGTCTACGTAAAAAATCCCAAGAATGGGGTGCCTGGGTGGCACAGCGGTTAAGCGTCTGCCTTCGGCTCAGGGTGTGATCCCGGCATTATGGGATCAAGCCCCATATCAGGCTCCTCTGCTGTGAGCCTGCTTCTTCCTCTCCCACTCCCCCTGCTTGTGTTCCCTCTCTCGCTGGCTGTCTCTGTCGAATAAATAAATAAAATCTTTAAAAAAAAAAAAAAAGCCAGTTCTCAGGGCACCTGTGTGGCTCAGTCAATTAAGCATCAGCATCCTGGGATTGAGCCCCGCATCGGGCTCCCTGCTCAGTGGCAAGCTGGCTTCTCCCTCTCACTCTGCCTGTCGCTCCCCCTGCGTGTGCACACATGCTTTCTCTCTCTGTCAAATAAATAAATACAATCTTTAACAACAAGAAAAACCCAATTCTTCCCTAAATACAGCTTCCTGCAATTTCTACCCAAGTACTAGCAAGATTTTTTTTATATAGACAAGATTGTTCTAAAATTTATATGGAGGGGCGCCTGGGTGGCACAACGGTTAAGCGTTTGCCTTTGGCTCAGGGCGTGATCCCGGCGTTGTGGGATCGAGCCCCACATCAGGCTCCTCCGCTGGGAGCCTGCTTCTTCCTCTCCCACTCCCCCTGCTTGTGTTCCCTCTCTCGCTGGCAGTCTCTCTCTGTCAAATAAATAAATAAAATCTTAAAAAAATAAAAAAATTAAAAAAAATAAAATTTATATGGAAAGACAAAGAAACTAGTATAGCTAAACAATTTTTAAGAAAATGAGAAGAATCTGTCTACCCAATTTCAAGCCTTACTATATAGCGACCGTAATCAAGACTGTGTGGTACTGGCAGAATGACAGAGATCAATGGAACAAAATAGAGAAGCAGAAATAAACCCACACACATATTCCCAATTGATTTTTGATGAAGAAGCAAAAGCAATTTAAGGAAAGAAAGACAGCCTTTTCAAGAAATGATGCCACAGCAACTGAACATTCATAGGCAAAAAAAATGAACCTCAACCCAGGGCTCATACCTTATACCAAAACAAACTCAAAATAAATCATGGACTTAAATGTAAAACTTTGAAGAAAAAACAATCTTCAGGATCTAAAGCTAGGTAAAAAGTTCTTAGACATGACACCGAAAGCACAATCCATACAAAGCAAGGTGGAGGGACGCCTGGGTGACTCAGTCGGTTAAGTGTCTGCCTTCAGCTTGGGTCATGATTCCAGCATCCTGGGATCCAGCCCTGGGATCCAGCCCATCCAGCTCCTTGCTCAGTGGGGAGCCTGCTTCTCCCTCTGCCTGCTGCTCCCCCTGCTTGTGCGCATTCTCTCTCTCTCTGACAAATAAATAAAATCTTTTAAAAATTAAAAAAATACTTAAGGGAAAAGTTGATAAACTGGACTTCATGACAACATTTTTACTCTCAGAAAAACTCTGCTCAGTGAAGGAAAAGACAAACTACAGATTGGAGAGAAATATTTGCAAACCACGTACCCAAAAAGGTCTAGTAATATAGAACTCTACAAATGCAACGGTTAAGAAAAGAAAAAAAAAAAACTCAAAAAACTACAACAACCACCCAAGTAGAAAATAGGCAAAAGACTATGAAGAGACATTTCACCTGAGAAGATACACAGAGGACAAATAAGCAGATGAAAAGACGCTCAAGGGAAAATCACAATCAGAGGGGCATCTGGCTCAGGTGGTAGAGCATGGGACTCTAGATCTCAAGGTCGTGAGTTCAAGCCCCATGATGGGCGTGGAGCCTACTTAAAATTAAAAATAAATAAAAAGTAAATAAAATCACAATGAGATATCACCACACATCTATTGGAATGTCTGAAACAAAAAATAATGTCAATACCAAACGCTGGTAAGGATGCAGAGAAACTGCTTCACGCACAATACAGGTGGGAATGTAAAATGGTACAGTCACTGGTAGGGACTGAATCGTGTCCCCCTCAAAATTCGTATGTTGAGATCCCAACCACCGTCCTTAGAATGTACCATTTTTGTGAGGTGTGTGTGTGGTTTTTTTTTTTCTTTTGTTTTTTCTTATTGAGATAAGGTCTTTAAAGACGTGATTAAGTTAAGATAACAGCAAAGCCCTAATCCAATATGACTGGTGTCCTTATATGAAGAGGAAGAGACACCAAGGATACGAGCCATGCGAGGACACAGACAAGAAGGTAGCATTTGCAAGCCAAGGAAAGAGGCCTCAGGAGAAACAAAACCTGCTGACACCTTGGTCTTGGACTTCAGCCTTCACAGTTGTGAAAAGATTAATTTCTGTTGTTTAAGGTATCCAGTCTGTGGTAGTTTGTTATGGAAGCCCTAGCAAACTAACACAGCCACTCTGGAACACGGTTTGGCATGCAACTACCACACAATCTAACGACTGCACTCCTGGGCATTTATCCCAGAAAAATGAAGACGTGTTCACACAACAACCTATACGCAAATGTTACAGAGCAACCTTATATATAATAGCCAGAAACTGGAAATGACCCAGATGTTCTTCAATGGGCAAATGGTTAAATCCACACCACTGACTATCACTCAGCAATAAAAAGGAATGAACCACTGACAGGTACAACCACCTGAGTGAATTTCCAAAGAACTGTGCTGCGTGAAAAAAGCCAATCCCTAAAGGTTACACGTATGATTCCATTTACATAAAGTTCTTCAAGTGACAACATCACAGAGACGGAGAACAGATTAGAAGTTGCCAGGACTTGAGGAGTAAAGTGGGTGAGGGAGAGAAGTAGGTGAGACTTCACAAGGGCAACATGATGGATCCTTGTGGTGATGGAAATGTTCTGTATCTTGACTATAGCGATGTCAATATTCTCCCTGTTGATGTTGTACTGGAATTCTGTAAGACATTACCAGTGGGAAAAACAGAGTAAAGAGTATACCTCTGTATTTTTTTAACCACTGAATGTAAATCAACAATTACCTCGAAGTAAAAAGTTTAACAAAACAAGCAGGGAAAAAAACAAAAAACCAACCCAGTTTCTAGAAAAACCCATCGCAGGTACAGGTAAACACACACGATTTTGTGTTTGTTATGACCGAGGAGGTTCTAGATTTGGACCTGGTATCAAAACATCTCAATACACTTACCTGTTTCACTTTGACTGTTGAGTGGTGAGGGCTTCGGCTTCTCTTACTTCGAGGAGACTTGCTTCTTCTCCCTGAGGACTTGTTTTTCTTTTTGGCTGGGGACCTTTCCAGAGCATGGTACACACAGGGTTTTATCTCAATTTCCCTTCCCCCATATAAATTCACTTCAAGTATCAGGCTTACCTACTAACACAAACAGCACATTTGTCAACGGCTCTGTGTTTCACATTAAAGGAGGTGGGAACCTCACTCTCCAGCCCTGACATCTTCCTTGAATTCCAGACCCACATACAAGGCTCCCCACGGAGACTTCTCACTGAGCATAACTCTTGCTTCCCAATCCCTCAAAACCCTTTCCTCCCTCCATCTCTGCCATCTCAGGAACTGGTACCACCACCCACTCTGTTCCTCAAGCCAAAACCCTAGAAAACACCCTTGACTCTTTTCTCTCTCACCACCAATGCTCCCCACGCCCTCCCCCCACAACCACATCAAACCATCAACAAGTCCTCTGGCTCTATCTCCTCCCTTTCCCACCTCACTCCTACCACTCTCCTCAATCACTAGACAATTTCCGCCCTATTTCTAGAACAATCACATTAATTCTGCTTCGGGTTCTTTGCGTGAATTGTTTCCTCAGGCTGGATCTTTACGAGACTGGATTATTCTTACCATTCGGATCTCAACTCAAATGGCATCTTTTCAGAGAGGCCATCTCTCACTTCCCTCCAAACTCTATCATACTGTTTTAACCTCTTCTTTAACCTAATACTTGTTACTAACTGAAACTATTTTATCTGCTTGTTATTTTGTCTCAAGGCTGGAGCACATCAATTTCTCCAGGGCAAAGACAATATATTTTGTTCACCCTTGAGGCCCCTGTACCTAACGCCGTCTTTAGCATGCAGTAAAACTATGTTGAAGGAATAAATTAACGAGTCCAGCAAGAGACGATTTTCTTACAAATCTCTACCAGGTAGCTAGCCTAGGCTCTCAACGTGGAATCCTTTGGGGGCAGATCACTGGAAAGCCAACGCCAGCACTCCATTTGCAGGCAGATGGGGAAAATCTTTTATTTAAACCCGATCAGTGCTATCTGCTCTGCCGTACTCGGCCAAGAGCTGGGCACAGAGATGAAGGAGCGGGATCCTACCCATTAGGCATCAGGCGCTTAGCGCAAGTGACAGGTACCAGATTAAACATTCTTTAGCACAAGCACGACCGGTTCACTTCCAACACCTTAAGATAAAATCCAAACTGCGGCGCGCAGCATTTCAAGGTGTGCTTCTGACGCTAGCCCTGTCTTTTCTCAATGAGCCAGACCCAAGTCCATCCCGGGCGCCTTCCCACTTACCGGCTACCTCCTCGGGCTCGGTTCCCGCGGTGACCAGGGCGGCCCGGGTCGCCGGCCGGCGGGGAAGCGCTACCGCCAGAGGAACCTGGGCGGCGGTGGGCGGGAGGCGCGGCTTCCGGGCTGAGGCGTTCCTGCTTCACCTTCACCACCACTGCCGCCGCCACCACGTCCCCATCACGGTGCCTCCGCCGGCTCCCCCGCTCCCGCTCGCTCTTTACCTCCTTCATGCTGAGATACGAGCCGAGCGAAGGAAAAAGGAGTCCGTTGCGCTCCTCTCGCTAAAGGAAATGACGGGCTTGACCCCTGGACTTCCGCTTCCGGGTGCGCGATCTCCCAGAAACCCTCGCGGCGGAGAGCTAAGCACGTGACTACGTTTCTGTAGCGGGCGGGGCTGTAGGCACGGACTGGGGTGGCGGGAGTTTTAAGTGTCAAAAAGAAACTTCTGGGAAAAACCTCCCCTGGAGGCTGTTTGCTGCCGCGTTATTAGTAATTACTAAATACGGAGACAATCTGAATGCCCAGCAGTAGGAAATTGTCGCCATTCGTAACGCTGTTTACAAGCTCTGTGACAGAAGGAGGAATCCCTGATTTGTTCAACGAAAGAAGCGGGATAAATAATGGTGCGCAAACCGTGATTACATTTAGGTTTGGAAATACGAAGTTAAGGAGAGAAGGAAATGGAATCACACATAGTAGCCCGTGGGCAAGTCATTAGCATTTCCCCCTCTCTTCTTGAACTTTATGTTATGCTGTCATTTCAACATTTAATTCAAAACACTTTCTTTAAAATTTTTTTATTTTCAAGTCATCTCTACAGCCAGCGGTGGGGCTTGAACTCATTACCCCCAGGTCAAAAGTCTCACTCTCCACTGACTGAGCCAGCCAGGCGCCTCCAAAACACTTTTTAAAACCTGGGAATTCCATGGGGCGCCTGCTTGGCTCAGTCGTTAAACGTCTGCCTTCGGTTCAGGGCGTGATCCCGGCGTTCTCGGATCGAGCCCCACATCAGGCTCCTACGCTGGTAGCCTACTTCTCCCACTCCCCCTGCTTGTGTTCTCTCTCTCGCTGGCTGTCTCTCTCTCTCTGTGTCAAATAAATAAATAAAAATCTTAAAAATAAATAAATAAATAAATAAATAAAACCTGGGAATTCCAGATGCCTTCCTCTGGGAATCTTCCCCAAGCCTTCACTGAGAAGTCACATGATTCCCCTTTTGCAGGTGACAAAATTGGGGGTCAGCGAAGGTGACCTGCCACCTCATTCAAATTGCGAGCGAGATGCAGCGCAGGGACTCGAACTTCTGTTTTGCCTGTCCAAGAGTATCAAGGCGACCCAGTAAGCAGGAACCCTGATAAGGTAAGCACCAGGAGAATTTTTCACGCAGGCTGAGCGGAAACTCGTGCTGCTGGCCCCGCCCCACTCCGAAGCCCCGCCCAGGCCACGAGGAAGGGAGAGGAAGTTTCCATGGTGACGGCAAACAAGGCGCACACTCGAGGGGCAGCCGCCGGGCTACTATCCCCGTCGCCGCCATGATCCCCCCTGCGGACTCTCTGCTCAAGTATGACACCCCGGTGTTGGTGAGCCGGAATACGGAAAAGCGGAGCCCCAAAGTAAGGACGGGTCTCTTGGGGCGGGAGAGCCCGGAAGCTCGGATGGGGAAAGATCCCTGCGATGAGGATCCGGGGTCCCAAGAGACGTGTGCTGCCGCAACTGGGAGCAAAGGGAATTGGGAAGGAAGATGGGAGAGCAGTACAAGAAAGCCCAGATGGGTAACCCCAGAGAGCAGATTTAGGATAAGGAAAGAAGTCACGGAGATGGATGGGGCTCACTCTTTTTCACAGTAGGCTGGTCCAAGAATAGATCTGGTAGTGATTGCTCGCTCCATCATTAGAGGGCTGAGCACCCGTGCCAGAAACGTTGGTTTCAGGAGATACAGGCCTTGGGCTAGGGTGGGACCAGAGACTCTTCATGGCTTCCTTCAGGTGAGACTTAACTTCTGAGAAGAGAGGCGGGGAAAGTGAGCTGGGAAGAGGGGAGGGGTGTTTAGAAGACCTGGGGCAGCAACCCAGAGGGCTTGGGTATGTGGAGTTTAGTGTCTGAATCACCTCCTGCCCTAACTTGTCCATTCTTCTCAGGCACGGCCACTGAAAGTCAGCCCCCAGCAGCCTGGACCCTCCGGTCCAGTCCCACAGCCACCAAAGACCAAGCTCCCCTCAACTTCTTGTGTCCCAGATCCTACAAAGCAGGCAGAAGAAATCTTGAATGCCATTCTACCCCCAAGGTAAAAACATAGGAGCAGCGGCTGGGAGAAAGCCCAGGCTTTGCATCCCAGAACTGGAATGTAGGAAGAGGCACCCTGTCTCTGCTCCTGGCCAGGATTTCCGCCCAGCATCCCAGAACTCCTAGAGCTTGCAGATGGCTGGATCCCAGAAGGGTGGGGCGAGACCTCTTCTCTATCCTCCTCTTTTCCTGAGTGCTCAAACCCAGGCTCATGGCTTTAAATACCATCTGCATGCTGATGGCTCCCAAATGTGTCTCTGCAGCCCTGTCCTTTCCTCTAAAGTCCAGACCCATATATTTTACTGCTTCCTAATTATCTTCATGAAGGTATCTCCTGGGCATCTCAAACTCAGCATGTCCACACTAAATCACGATGTGCCCCTCTCCCAACCTACTCATCCCCAGTCTTCTCCTTTCTACTTGTGGCTCAGGCCACCCTTCATTCCTTTTGGTCTCTCACATTACACGTCCTATCCTTCATCCAAGTATTTTGGCTCCTCCTTCAAATTTATATCCCAAATCTAACCACTTTCCACCCCCCTCTGCTTCTACCATTTTGTTCCTCGTCACTGTTTGTCGCCTACAGTGGCCTCCTATCTGAAAACCTTGCTTCCATTCTTTGCCCCTACAATCTATTCTCCAAACAGCCCTGAAATCCTAAGCCAGACCATGCCAGTCTTCTGCCAGGAACTCTTTAATGGCTTCCTGTGTCAACCCGACTAAAATCCAAAGTCCTTACAATGACCTACAAGAGTTGGCACGATGTGGCCCCTCGTATATCCATGATCTTGTCTCCCATTATTCTCCTTCTTGTTCAGTGTGCTGATGCCACAGGGGCCTCTGCTCACTGTCTCTGGAATACTCCATCACCCTTCCACCTCAGGGCCTTGAAGGCTGTTCCTACTGCCAAGGATACTCATCCCCCGATGTCCACCTCATTCCCTTCTGTCTCTTTACTCAGGTCTTGCTCAAACGTGGTTTCCTCAAGGGGGGCCTTCCTTGAGAATCCTTGTAAAAGAGCACCTTCTCCCTTCTTCACCATCCCCTTACCCTGCTCCTTCCTTCTGCAGCCACGTGTATCACTATCTGACATGCTTTGTCGACTATCTTTATATAATAAGTTGACAGCACAGTTTCTAAGGCTGTGATGAAAAGAGTGACTACAGTCTCATCCGAGATGGAAGTCAAAGAAGGGAGGGGTAATTTTTCAGGTGATTCCCTCCTGTCAATAAATGGAAATCCTCTCCCCATGGTGATTCTACCCTCAGGCTCCCTCCTTGTGATTCTGGAACCTGGCCATGCCTCTTAACACAAGGTTTATTGGGGGATGGAGGGAGGGGAGAGCGGGGAGGGGACCACATAGGCACACGCCTTCAGAAAGCTCCCCACTGCACACATTTGCCCCTTTCTGGCTGGCACAAGGTTTATGGTGCCCTGTGCCTCCCACCGCACAAATCAGTGGGAAATTCTCACTGGGCCTTCTGTTCCAATCAAGCAACAAGGCCCATGAATCTGTCCTCAACTCATTAGGAGGGTAAGATCTGGAACATGGGTGATGATTTCACAGAGAGCCATAGGAGGGTAGAGATTGCCCCGCTCTGAGGTAGAGGCCCCGTGGAGGTGGCTTAGTGGGTGTGGCTGTGGAGCCCCACACTCCCCAAGGAGGAGAGAGGGATGGAAGATTCTGGTGGGTGGGTGACTGTTCCTGCTCAGGCAGAGAACCGAAGGGGCTGTCTCTGCTCACGTCCGAGGCCCCACTAGCTGGGGGTTTGCTCAGCCTGGCTGTGTCTGCGCCGCAGGGAGTGGGTGGAGGACACGCAGCTATGGATCCAGCAGGTGTCCAGCACCCCCAGCACCAGGATGGACGTGGTACATCTGCAGGAGCAGCTGGACCTGAAGCTGCAGCAGCGCCAGGCCAGGGAGACCGGCATCTGTCCCGTGCGCAGGGAGCTCTACTCGCAGTGTTTTGGTGAGTGACCTGGCGCAGGCTGGGTTTGGGGGGACATGCAGTGCTCTCCTACCTCCTGCCTTCCCCTTGAGCACACACCCAGGCTCTGAGTATCCCTGAGCTGAAGCCCACCGCATCCTGGAATCGTCTTGTCTCCCCCTCCCTGCCCGCCGCCCCAGGAACTGCTGAATGTCCCCTCATCTGCCAGCCAACCTGGCCACCTGGTTCCTAACCTCTTAGCAAATGTTTGAAGACGAGAATTTCCATTTTAAATCTTTTTTTTAAGTATTTTTTTAGATAAAAAGCCTGTTAGATTTTTAATCAGAAAGATTAATGTTCTGTATTTATATCCATCCATCAACATTCAGCCCTTGGCCCAGAAAGATATTTCAGGATAATGTGCTATTAACCGACAATCACAAAAGATTTAAGTGATAGTGTCAAATGGCTGTCCCCCAACCCAAACTCACTGGCCTGTGTGGACTCTGACATTCAGACTGCCACCAAACCCTGTGGCCAGCAGGCTCCCTTCAGTCTGAGGATGATTATGGTTTGCTTGCCACGTCAGCATCTATGGAAGAGATGGGTGGGCAAGCTCTGATTCCTACTGTTTGCAGCCCCCAGCCCGTCCAACCAAAGGGGCACACACGAGTTCCCAGCTGCTTTAAAGTAGCCACCATCCTCAAACTGGAAAGTCAGATTTCTCTGGGTAGGACCGTGGGGTTTCTACCTGAGGGGGGGTCAGAGGGGCCTCCTGGATACAAGCAAACCCAAGGGCTCCAGTCTCCCTCTGCCCTGGGCTCGCCAACTGCCTGTCCTCCAAAGCACCAAATTCAGAGCAGTGGCTGTCTGGCAAGGCTCCTGGGGCCTCTGTCTCCAAGTGGGGAAGACACACGCTGCACCGTCCCCAGTAGGAAGGGTGGTGAGCCACAGACGTGGCGCAGTTCCCTCCCACCTGCCCTACTGAACTCATTGTGTGTGTGCTTTGGAAGACGAGCTGATCCGGGAGGTCACCATCAACTGTGCGGAGAGGGGGCTGCTGTTGCTGAGAGTCCGGGACGAGATCCGCATGACCATTGCCGCCTACCAGACCTTGTATGAGAGCAGCGTGGCCTTCGGCATGAGGAAGGCCCTGCAGGCCGAACAGGGGAAGTCAGACATGGAGAGGAAAGTGAGTGGGGTTGACCACGAGGCTTCAGCCCTCTGTGAACCCTTCTGTCAATCTCAGGGCCACAGGGTTGTCATTCCAGATGAAATTCTGGCCTCTGAGGGTGCCCTGGCCCTCCCGTCTGTGGGGACCCCTGGGTTCAGAGTGTGCTGGCCAGCCTGGTGCCGGCAGAGCCCACTCCTCGAGGACGTGCCATGCCAGTCACTGACCTCCCACTGGGTGGCAGCACAGACCCTGGCAATGTCGGGTTGCACAGCTGTGTCCCGGGACCCCTCCACCCAAGCACTCACACCGCCCAGTCCTCTTGGCAGCGTCCCAGGATGACCGGAGTTTCTGTCCTCAGATTGCAGAATTGGAAACAGAAAAGAGAGATTTGGAGAGGCAAGCGAACGAGCAGAAGGCCAAGTGTGAGGCCACCGAGAAGCGGGAGATCGAGAGAAGACTGGTGGAGGAGAAAAAGCACAACGAGGAGATTCAGTTCCTCAAGCGGACGAATCAGCAGCTGAAGGTGGGCCCCCCCAAGCCTCCTCCACGGCAGGCGCAGGTGGAGGGGCTCCTGCCTGCTGCCCCCCACCACCACGCGGGGGCCAGGCGGCGGCTCCGTTTCCTACAGAGGATTCAGCGTACTTGTCCACACGTCCTGCCAAGAAGTAAAGGGAGCTGATGTGGGGGCGGGGTGAGGGTTCATTATGCAGCTTCTCCATCCATCTGGCTCTGAATTCCCACAACACCTCAGCCCCGCTCTCCGGTGGAGGGTTTTTTCCCCTTGGAAAAAAGTTGCCCATCCTCCAGGAGAGGTGGATATGGCAGAAAATGGAACTTCTGTCCCATGACAGCTGGTGTTTTGGAGCCTTCCTAGTGTGGGCTGTATCTCTTCAGCAGGCATTTAGGGGAGGGCTTTCCCGCCTGCAGCCCCTCCGAGGCATGGCATTTGGGGTGGGCAGGGAGGGCCGTTTGAGAGGGAAGAACCATTTCAAATTAGGAGCCTCCCCCAGGTGTGTGGTCAGAGGAACTCAACTGTAGGTGTTTTTCCTCAAAGTCCCTTTGCCAGTGGTTTACTTTTATCCAGCTGAGCTGAAGCAGGACCAGGCGTCTGAAATTCCAGGCTCTCTATGGGATCTGAAGGTTCTCTAAGGCTGGGCCCCAGACCGGCATCATCACCTGGGAACTCTTAGAAATACAAATTAGTGGGCCTATCCCACATCTACTGAATCAGAAACGTTCGGGTTGGAGCCCAACAACCTAACAAGGTCTGCGGGCGATTCTGGTGCTCGCTGAAGTTCGAGAACCATTGTTCTAGATATGGGACCTGTTGATGTGTAGTGATGGCCCTGGCCAGAGGCGCCCCTGGATGTTCTCTCCCTTCCCTCCCAGTCTCATGGAAAGCTCACATTCTTGTGATTGGCAGGCTTCCTGGGGTTTCACCAAGGACAGGCACTTGAGCTAAAGAAGGGCTTGTATGAACTGCTGGGGCAGGATGACAGATTTTTCTGTTGCTGAGTTTAACAAAGAAAAGCTAGAAACTTCACAGCCAGACATGAATCTGTTTACTTAGCAGCTTCTGAAGCCGCGTGCCTTATCTGCCGTGTTCCTTTATGTTAAGCCCGAGTTCCTCAGTTCCTTGTGGTACCAGCAGCAGGAGCAAAGCAGAGTACCTTGGCATCGTTCTAACGTTTACAAGCAACCTTGTCATCCCCAGGGTGAAGGGCTCTTTAGAAGTGAGTTATTTTTATTGGCTCCAAGCTGTACTGCAAATAAAGCAGTGCTTGCAGTCCCCAGGATGGACCTACTTAAAGATCTGTCCACACACCATGATAGTAAATTATTTTACTGGCTGCCGGAGGAGCAGAGTAAATAACTCCCAAGTGTCTTAAGCTTTACATACAAGATGGACAGCTCCCTACTTCCTGGTAGCAATTTTCTCTAATTGGGTGTCAAGTTGTCTCGGTGGCTGAAAAATGGCTGTTTCCCAAACCTCTTGTCCCAGCACAGGTCTCCCAGGATCCCGAAGCAGAGAGCCAGATGTTTACCTTAGCATTTCAGGCCTGAAATCTGAGCCATGAAAAACCACTATTTCAACAACTTTTATTCAATTTCCTTTTCAGTGCTTTATATTATACGCGGAGCCATTATTGTATGGAAATCAGGACAGCTCTGGTTTCTCCTAATGTAGCAAGACTGGATGCCAAGCCCGAAACCAGCTAATCTATGAAATATGGAATGGGGAATGAGGGGAAAAACACTTGGCGGGGCAGCACTGGATTCTTCCTGGGGACTTTATCACCTCTCCGCTAAAGGCTACAAACTTCAAATATTAACGGAGTTTGTTTTTGTTTTTCAGGCCCAACTGGAAGGCATTATTGCACCAAAGAAGTGATCACTTCCACATGGGTCTCAGCGAGCACTGCTACCCCATCCTAAGCCCGTTGTAATAAAAAAAAGCTAGTTTCCTGAGTGAACGGGCCCTACCCTCCCCGGACCCCCCCCCCATCCCCACCTACATGTTTGTCAGAAGCCACACGTTGCCCCAATGGCACGAACACTTAGGTCTGGCAGCCAGGCTCCTCGCTGGGCAGTGGAAGGTGCTGCAGCCCAGTCTCCGTATGTGACCAACCTTGGGATTGGCCAGCTCGGAAAGTAAGGCTTCCTGCCATATCCCTAGCAGGTGAACCAACTGCCTTCCCACCACTGCTCCATACTATGCATTACTTCTAGCCACATGAGCCACCTTCCTGTCCCGCTTCTGGTCCATGACGTATCTTGTACCTGACCGTGGGCTGCTGTGGCCTCAGTCTATCCCTTGAGGTCTCTCACCATCCCCCACCCCAGTGCGGTTCTAAGGACTCATGCTGGAGTTCTGCGTTTATACTAGGTCATTTTACCCCTGCCCGCCCAGGCCACCACACCCCCTTCCCTAGTCTCAGACTGCCCAGGTGAAACAGCAATGGCAGAGTCAAAGCCACGGCTTCCGAGAAAGTAAATGTTTGCTGGGAAGGCACCCAAGTCATGAGGTCCACTAGAAGCTGCCTGCGCCTCAGGAGCCCTGATTTGGTTTGTTCATCTTATTCTGCAGAAAATCACACCCTGACCCTATGCCCCTCGAACTAGCTATGGTTAGCGAACAACTGGAGAGGTTCCCAAACCGCACGCGCGGCTCTAACTATTAACGATCAGGCTACGGCCTGTAGACTGCATTTTACTACCCTCCGGTTAAACTCCGTTCAGAGGCCCACGGCGGCTCCTGGTTTCGCACACCCAGAAGAGTAAGTGAGCGACGCAGACCTCTCATTTAAGGCCGTCCAGGGTGCGCTAGCTCAGCAAGATGGGTGACTCACACCCTTCGTTCAGATTGCACGAGGAACATACCTAGGAAGGCACGAACGTGTCCGCGTGGCCGGAGTGCCTCAAGCTGCTCGGCGTTCCCCCGAGGAGGTGCCAAGAAGGACCCTCCTTAGTGGGGCTCGTCCGTTAAGGCTCCAAGGCTCACTGGGAGAAGGGCGGCCCGACAAGAAGAGCTGTATTCCGAGTCAAACATGCCCGTGTCTCTCTCCTCTCAGATTGGAAGCCAGCTTTTACCCCCTGTCCTGAGGCATTCTAGGGCTCCACTCAAATCACCTGTCTGGGCTGCCATTTTCCTGGAAAAGAACTCTGTTCACTGAGATGTGCTAGTTCCGGGACTCCTTGGCAGTAAAGCACCCATGTCCTGACTGCGTCCATCTAACAGACTCATGGAGGGACAGCTGAAGTGGCATTTCCCCCTCATTTTGAAGCCTAGGCCATGTACACTACATCCTTGAGATCTTCTTTTCACGTTTCTGTTTCGAACTACTTGCCGGTATAAAAGAAATTCCACCCTTTCCATTCTGTAGACCTCATCTCTGTCAGAGATCTGCAGGCCATGGTTACCCTCTGGAGGAACTAAGGGCTCCTTTACGTGTCTGAAGTGCCACCGGACCCCAGTTCTAAAGCCTTGGTGGTGTAGGGACTTCATTTTCACCGGCACCAGTGAAGGGTTTCAGCTGTCAAACCTCAGAAATGCATCATGGCCTCAGAAATGCCAACTGGGCATGAAGAAAAGGAACACAGTTTCTAATTGCATATTTTTGTATAATTTAATAAACTTTTAAAACGTTACTGCTTATGTTTGAACTTTTTGTGTTTGTGTTTCTGTTCGTCTGAGTCATTGGTCTTCTTTCTGTTCCTGTTCCTATTTTTCACGTTGTGTGTTTCATAGTAGCGTACACCAACTTTCCTGGGTTGCTGCTGCCGTGCGGCTCGCCTCCGCTGTAAACAACGGCAAAAAAGAACAAGAAAGACCAAAAACCCAATCACAGAAAAGTCACAGAATAGGCCCCCGTTTCTCTGTGCTCCCTTCCTGTGCTGCTCCCCCAAGTACTACAAGCAGCACTAGTAACAAGAAAGGGCTCCCCTCACGACCCAAGTGTGCCCGTCCACGGTAACTTGCGATGGCGCCATGTTCTAGACTGTCGTTTGGTCCAGCCATCGTCCATGCTGGAATCTTTTCTACTGTACTCCTGACACATGGTCCTCTGTCTAAGGGTGAACACTTCCAGTAACAAGCTCTTCCCTTCCCAGGCGAGCCCACCCCAGCTCTGATGAGCCCAGTTACAAAGCTGAGGGCAGGGATCCGTCTGCCTACACAGCTCTGCTCACCACGGAAAACTAACAGACCACAGAAAACCAGCGGACCCTTCTAGAGGGTAGTCCACATGTTTGAGGACAGCAATCGAGAACTCAAGGACCTTCATCCACTGGGCCAACTCTTGATCCTATTGAACTGATCTCAACTAGGTCACCTAGGACTGGAGTTCTGAGAATTCAACTCCAGACCATCAGTTCTGGAAAGAGTGTCTCTTAGGAAATGGATTTCTCCCCTCTACGTCCTGGGTGATGTTTAAGACCAAAACCACGTACTTCCTTAGATGTAAGCATCCTGCGAGTTTTATTCGAATGGTCCTCTTCCCTCTGTGCCTTCCTCTTCTTTCCCTTTTTGGTAGGTGCTGGAAACACAACACACAAACACACAGAAAAGAAACGGGAATTTTCTCTTCAAACCTGTCTGTGAATGCTAAGGTGGGAATGAGCCTAATGTGCTGGAGGAAGAAGGCCAGTGTGCATGGAGTGCGGCGGGCACAGTGCAGAGGAAAGCAGGATGAGGCCAGGAGGGTGCCAAGCCAGAGGGCCCACGGAAACACACTTTTCACACAGAAGTTGCAAGTCCAGTGGAGTAAAGAACAGATACCTGACCAGACATCCCGCCTCCCACAAAAAGA
Source organism: Ursus maritimus (assembly GCF_017311325.1). Taxonomy (NCBI): domain Eukaryota; kingdom Metazoa; phylum Chordata; class Mammalia; order Carnivora; family Ursidae; genus Ursus; species Ursus maritimus. Next base: position 28,533,433 of record NW_024425786.1, read on the forward strand.
TCTGGCTGACCCACCCCTCTATTTGTAAGGTTACTAACATACTCTTTTTACAGGAAGCTTCCTGAATTAATCCCAAGAAATGTGCAGAATGAAAAGTGAATAATCCAAGCTATACAACAAAAAGTATATGGAACGGGGTCACCTGCCAGCAATGAGAAGCACCTGTGCGGACCACAGCACAACCTCCAAGTTTGGGAAGTCCCGTTCCCCACAGTTCCGAAGACGCACGCGGCGGCTCGGCGGTTTGACTAACTCACCTTTGCCTGTGTCTTCTACGACTTCTTCCGCAGCTTCTTGTTGTTCACATTTTGCAAAAACCTTTTCACTCAGTCCCTTGGATATTCTGCAACAGAAAAGCCCAGTAACAAAGCTGCCCATCACTCGCCTCAGCTGCCCGAATCCCGTGCCAGCCCGGGGGCAGGGACCGCGCTGCGGACTGTAGAACGCCACCCCCTTCACGCGGCTGCCTCCCCGGCCCGCTGGCAGGTGGCAACGCCCCGCAGTTCCGGCAGCTCCCTGGGCCTTTGTCAGAGGCGGACCTAAGCTGCTCTTACTTCAGGGAGCTGCAGCTCAGAGACGTACAGATCACTTTTTTAAAAAGTGGCAATAACTCCCTTCCACCTCCCATAAAAATATTGCTCCAGGGGCGCCTGGGTGGCTCAGTCGTTAAGCATCTGCCTTCGGCTCAGGTCATGATCCTGGGGTCCTGGGATCGAGTCCCGCATCAGGCTCCCTGCTCAGAGGGAAGCCTGCTTCTCCCTCTCCCACTCCCCCTGTTTGTGTTCCCTCTCTCGCTGTGTTTCTGCCAAATGAATAAAATCTTAAAAAAAATACAGCTCCAGTCCTCTTGGCAAGTGTCTCAGAAAGGAACGCACGAACCACAATTTGTGAGAAGATGAGGATACTACCTGACTGCTGAAAACTTCTTGGCTTTGGCTTTGTTTAAAAACTTCTGATATTTAGCAATCTTTTCATCCAGCGCTTTAATAACCGCCTTGGTGTCATTTCCCGCGTGCGCGTCCGGGGACTCCGGGCAAGACTCCTCGTCCTCTTCTCCCGGTTGCTCCTGTCCCTCCTCCTCCTGCTCCTCGTCGGAAAAGCTCTCAAGCTCGTCGTCGATATCGGACATCTCCAGAGGGACCAGGTCATCCCCGGAAAACTGAGGCACGACATTGATTTTGCCAAAGTTCTGCCGAACCCGTGCCAGTATCTGCTGCATTTCTGAGTCAGCGTCACAGTGACTGTTCTCTTTTTCCTTCTCAGTGACAGGCTCCGAGGCTTCAGCTACAGTGTCTGCAACTTCCTCTTCTGCACTCCTCTGGCTTGCTTCTGCGGCAACGTCCGAAGACGAGGAGGATGGGAGCTATTCAGGCCAAAGAGGGGAGCAGGCGGGGGAGAGAACGGGATCAGAAAATAAAAACCATTTCTGAACTGACAGCCTGCTCTCAGAGGAGGCAGTCCTCTTCTCGGGACCGAGGGAGAGAGCGCAACGCCCCCACCCTGGAGTCACGTCCCCCGTAGGCCCAGGCGCATTACACCCGGAAGCCACTACTCAGGCATCAGAGGCATTCAGCTGCGGGTCCGAAGGACGAGCCCACGCTGAGGGGCCGCCGTGGCCCACAGAGCTGCCAACTCCCCCCACCCTTCCCGCGGAGGGGAAGGCATGGAAGATAGGGACACCCGAGAGCAGCGCACACAACTGCCCCAGAGGGAAAGCAGAGCGCTAAGCGGGGGCGCAGGGGAGGGCCCTGGAGGAAAGGTGTGACCAAGAGGAGGGAAGCTGGCGAGGAGAGGCCAGAAGGAGCCGCGTGAATTGGGGGCCACGGAAATGACCCGCCTCCGTGAGGTCACAGTGAAGGAGAAGTGTGTGCCAGGCTTCGTCCCGGCGCTTCGCATGTGTGGGATTTTATCCTTGCAACTGAGATTCACGGCACTTGGGCGAGTTTCTGGAGGCAAGAGCAGCTACACAAAGTGTTCATTAAATCAGGAATCCAGAAAATTCAGGGAACTGCATACAAAATTTGTAGGTGCATTTTTATACCTTTTTCTGAAGCTAAGTTTTTAGCTTTTGGATTGTGGAAGAGCTTCAGCCACTACCAAAAAGAAAAAAAGAAAGAAATCACAGCCTGGGGAAACTACTGATCTCAAAGGCAACGACCACACGTGGAGGAAGAGATCAAGATCACCCCACCCTGTGCACACAGGGTCCCAACAGACCCTGCCACACCTCCTCCTTCCTCACACCCGGGGCCTCCCACCATGCCTCCCGCCCCTCGCGCCTTGGTCAGCCCTATGACGTCCCCGCAGCACTCAGATCACAGCAGGCAGGCTCCCGCCCCGGGTGCTCTGGGCAAGCCGCAGCCTTTGCCCATCCGGTGCTCCCCTCAAGACAGCCACTCGGCTTCTGCCGCACACCTTTAAGGTCTCCGCCAAAATGTCAGTTCCTCTGAGGCCACTCCCGCCCACCCCACGTACGAGAGCACTCCTCTCCATCTCCCAAGCCCCTTACCCTGGTTTTGTCTTCCTCACAGTAAGCAGTGCTTCCTGACATTCTCTATTGATCTGTTTACTGTCTCCCTGTAGTGTCAGAATATATGTTTGGTCTTGGCACAAGAGCTCTAAACCCCTTGATATCTCCTAAGTAAAAAAGGGGCATCCGTCGTTTTTCATCACAAGCCCCTTTCCACCACCCCGGAGCTTATGCTGGTGAGACGCTCATGGTAGAGCCTCGCTTCAGAACAGGGACTGGACCAGAAGGCCCCAGCACTTGATGAGGCGGCTAGCGATGGAGCTCAATCACCGATGGCCCATACTTTCATCAATCAGGCCAATAGAACGGAACCTCCGTGAGAAGCCCTGAAGGACGGGTCTGGGGGGCTTCTGGGTCGAAGGAGCCGATGTGCCACCCACAATCCCACACCTGGCCCCACGCATCTCTTCCATTCGGCTGTTCCTGAACTGCAACCTCTAAAATAAAGTGGCCATCATAAACCACTTTTCTGAGTTCTAGGAGTTGTTTTAGCAAATTGTCAAACCTGAGAACCTCTGAATTTGTAGCTGGCTGGGCAGAAGTGTGGGGACTTGGGAACTCCATCTGCAGCTGGCCTCTGAAGCGGGGGCCATCTTGTGGGACTGAACCCTTAACCTGGGGGTCTGTGCTAACTCTCGGAGGTAGTGTCAGAATTGAACTGAATTACTGGACACGCAAGTGGTGTCAGAGCATTGCAAGACTGGTATGGAGAAGCGAAATGCATTTGGTATCAGAGCATCCGCAGATACAGAAGTGCAAGAGGCAGGGACTCCCGGCTTCCCCTGTAGTACCGCCAGTGCCCAGCAGAGCGCCCGGCACGCGGGATCCTCTGCACACCGGCGCTGAAGGGATGAATCAATGAAGGAATGACTTAACGCACAAAGAAGATGGGAGACGACTGGGTTTGGGTTTTTTTGGCTGCTTGAGGGGTTTGGAGGGGGGGGAGAGTTAACATCCGTTTCAGGTACGTTGATTCTGAAATGCTGGAGAAAATACACAACTGGAAGTTTCTAACTGATAACTGAAACTCTGGGAACAGAGTTCAGCTAAGAGGGAACCAGAACGACACAAACCCAAAGCATTAGCATGGAAGCGAAACTTAAAGCCACCTCTTCCAAAGGCTTGGCAGAGCTCTGAAAAAGAGCCTAGAAATAGAAAAGCAAAGGGCCACAGCTGGAGCCTTGTGGCAGTCCACTGCCAGGGGTAGGGAAACACAACAGAAGGGAAGCGTCTCAATCCATCCCACAGGCCCCAAATCTAAGGCTTCTTTCCCTGGCTATAAACTGTACCACATTCCTTTCCCACCTGATTACGAGCTTCTTGAGGGCAAGGGCTGTGTTATTTATTCCTACATTCCCTGTGCCTGCCATATGTGGGCCTAACAAGTAAATGTTAAGTCAATCCCGGAAGTGCCTCTGGTCCTCGTGCATAAGGAATAGGATCAGAAGAGCACTTACAGTTAGAGCCCTCTTTGTTCAAGGCCCTAAAGACTGGTGTTTAGACTTGGTCTTCTATCACAGACCTACCTTCCGGTCTCCAAATGCCACCCCCGACAAGGTCATGGCAACGGCTCTAGGGGATGGGAGACAGTGGAGGGAAACACCCCAAAGAAAACAGGTACTCCATAAAGGAAGGCAATCAAAGGCACCATGCCTAGGTCAGTAACCACACTTTCCAGAAGACGGGCCCACCCTGTTCTCCTACCTGGGAGGCTGCAGGGGGCTCCGCATTGGGTGGCTTGACAAAGAAAGGAATCCGGCCCCTCTGCCAGTCATTGAGAACCATCTTACCCACAGTCTGCAAGTCGGGCTCTCCACCCTGAAATGCCACAAAAAGACTCCCCGTTACATTCAAAGAACAAAACCACCTCCCAGCATGGAGGCATTTCAGCCGCCCTAGTTGTTCATCACCGTCTGTTTGCCAAGTTTCATACCACTCGCACAACACACACAAAAGAAGGTCCAGGGGCGCCTCGCTGGCTCAGTCGGTGGAGCATGAGACTCTTGGTCTCAGGGTTGTGAGTTCAAGCCCCACGCTGGGTGTACTTAAAAATAAAACCTTTTTTGGGGGCGCCTGGGTGGCACAGCGGTTAAGCGTCTGCCTTCGGCTCAGGGCGTGGTCCTGGCGTTATGGGATCGAGCCCCACATCAGGCTCCTCCGCTATGAGCCTGCTTCTTCCTCTCCCACTCCCCCTGCTTGTGTTCCCTCTCTCGCTGGCTGTCTCTATCTCTGCCGAATAAATAAATAAACAAAAAATAAAAAAATAAAAAAATAAAATAAAACCTTTTTTAAAATGAATAAACAACCCCCTCCCAAAAAAAAACCAAAAAGAAGCCCCACACACGTCTGCCGTCCTGGTCTACCTTCTCACAAACCCTCGCTCACCTTCAGTAACTTCCCAGTCCGGAACGCCAGCTTCTCAAGAAAGTCCTCGGCATTCTCCCAAGAATCAATCTTGTATGTCTTGCTGATATATTCCGGCTTTGCTCGTTCAAGCACAGCACCAATGTGGTCTTCAGGAGTCTTTATTTTTTCAACTTGAACCTAGACGTTAACAGGAGATTTCTGCCTTATAGATTTTATATGGAGGCAGTGAAGTTCTCTCATTTGTAACACTATCTGAAAATAGATATCAACACTGCAGTGCAAGGGGAGGCTGGCAGGGCCGGTCTCCGAGGCGGCCAGCGGCGGTCGGCCGAAAGGCCCCTGCACGCCAGCCACCGCCACGGAGCCCAGGACTCGGCACCGATCCCCACTCGCCACACACGAACTGCGTGGCTCTGCAAGCAGTCTCAAGTTGGACCGTCTCAGGCTACTCACTTGTAGAAACGGGGAAAGCCTGCCAATCCCAGGACACGAAGAGACAGTTTAAGGAAAGTGGGGAGGAATGTGCACAGGATGTATGGCCAGCAGCCCTGGCTAAGGTTAAGTGGAGCCATTTAAAGGTTCTGGTCATATTCAGAAACAAGTGAGGAAACGCCTGAGTTCCAAAATGACTCAGCCCATAAACCCTCGAAGATGAATGATCGCTAAACATAAACAGGCCCTGCTTCCCTCTGGGTGCCGTGTGTGCACTACAAACTCGGCTGTGAGATGACACTGAGCAGATCCGCCCGCGGCTCCACAGCCCCCCCAAGCAGCCTCCGGTGGAACGGAGAGGCCGCCCTGCGGAGCGTCGTGTTCCTGAAGTCTGTCCGGACGGGCTGACCCCAAACTGCCTTCCCAGTGAGTGAAACGCAAACGTATCCGAAACCCCCCCACGGAATGCTCCCCGCAGAGAGCAAACAAAGAGCCCGCCAGGACCAAAAATACTCACCACTCCCTTCAGCACGATGTCTGTCTCCGAGTCTTCCGAAGGGTAAACTACGCCTGGACAGTCGATAAGGAATATCCGACGCATCAAGGTGATGTACTGCCACACCTGCGGTCAGAAGCCAGAGACGAACCCCCGAACCGGGTCAACGCTCAGTCTCGTCTGACAAAGCTACAAAGTCTCCCCTCTACTCGCGCTACGCACGAGGCACTTCCACGGAGTATAAACTACCGTTTCCACCGGCAAAGAGTCCACAGTAAGGCACAGAATACCAAGTCAGCCTCTGCCTGATTTTTCAAAGTACTCGCCGCATCTTAATCCTGTGTGACTCCTCCTCCTTTCAGCAGAACCGCGCCGCTCCCCAGACACTGCGCTTCAGGGCCTGTCCCCATGGCCAGAATCTACCACAACACTGAGTTTCCTTTCATAACCCGGGGACCAAACA
>NW_024425786.1:28539730-28573771 GCF_017311325.1 Ursus maritimus
GAAAACAGGTACTCCATAAAGGAAGGCAATCAAAGGCACCATGCCTAGGTCAGTAACCACACTTTCCAGAAGACGGGCCCACCCTGTTCTCCTACCTGGGAGGCTGCAGGGGGCTCCGCATTGGGTGGCTTGACAAAGAAAGGAATCCGGCCCCTCTGCCAGTCATTGAGAACCATCTTACCCACAGTCTGCAAGTCGGGCTCTCCACCCTGAAATGCCACAAAAAGACTCCCCGTTACATTCAAAGAACAAAACCACCTCCCAGCATGGAGGCATTTCAGCCGCCCTAGTTGTTCATCACCGTCTGTTTGCCAAGTTTCATACCACTCGCACAACACACACAAAAGAAGGTCCAGGGGCGCCTCGCTGGCTCAGTCGGTGGAGCATGAGACTCTTGGTCTCAGGGTTGTGAGTTCAAGCCCCACGCTGGGTGTACTTAAAAATAAAACCTTTTTTGGGGGCGCCTGGGTGGCACAGCGGTTAAGCGTCTGCCTTCGGCTCAGGGCGTGGTCCTGGCGTTATGGGATCGAGCCCCACATCAGGCTCCTCCGCTATGAGCCTGCTTCTTCCTCTCCCACTCCCCCTGCTTGTGTTCCCTCTCTCGCTGGCTGTCTCTATCTCTGCCGAATAAATAAATAAACAAAAAATAAAAAAATAAAAAAATAAAATAAAACCTTTTTTAAAATGAATAAACAACCCCCTCCCAAAAAAAAACCAAAAAGAAGCCCCACACACGTCTGCCGTCCTGGTCTACCTTCTCACAAACCCTCGCTCACCTTCAGTAACTTCCCAGTCCGGAACGCCAGCTTCTCAAGAAAGTCCTCGGCATTCTCCCAAGAATCAATCTTGTATGTCTTGCTGATATATTCCGGCTTTGCTCGTTCAAGCACAGCACCAATGTGGTCTTCAGGAGTCTTTATTTTTTCAACTTGAACCTAGACGTTAACAGGAGATTTCTGCCTTATAGATTTTATATGGAGGCAGTGAAGTTCTCTCATTTGTAACACTATCTGAAAATAGATATCAACACTGCAGTGCAAGGGGAGGCTGGCAGGGCCGGTCTCCGAGGCGGCCAGCGGCGGTCGGCCGAAAGGCCCCTGCACGCCAGCCACCGCCACGGAGCCCAGGACTCGGCACCGATCCCCACTCGCCACACACGAACTGCGTGGCTCTGCAAGCAGTCTCAAGTTGGACCGTCTCAGGCTACTCACTTGTAGAAACGGGGAAAGCCTGCCAATCCCAGGACACGAAGAGACAGTTTAAGGAAAGTGGGGAGGAATGTGCACAGGATGTATGGCCAGCAGCCCTGGCTAAGGTTAAGTGGAGCCATTTAAAGGTTCTGGTCATATTCAGAAACAAGTGAGGAAACGCCTGAGTTCCAAAATGACTCAGCCCATAAACCCTCGAAGATGAATGATCGCTAAACATAAACAGGCCCTGCTTCCCTCTGGGTGCCGTGTGTGCACTACAAACTCGGCTGTGAGATGACACTGAGCAGATCCGCCCGCGGCTCCACAGCCCCCCCAAGCAGCCTCCGGTGGAACGGAGAGGCCGCCCTGCGGAGCGTCGTGTTCCTGAAGTCTGTCCGGACGGGCTGACCCCAAACTGCCTTCCCAGTGAGTGAAACGCAAACGTATCCGAAACCCCCCCACGGAATGCTCCCCGCAGAGAGCAAACAAAGAGCCCGCCAGGACCAAAAATACTCACCACTCCCTTCAGCACGATGTCTGTCTCCGAGTCTTCCGAAGGGTAAACTACGCCTGGACAGTCGATAAGGAATATCCGACGCATCAAGGTGATGTACTGCCACACCTGCGGTCAGAAGCCAGAGACGAACCCCCGAACCGGGTCAACGCTCAGTCTCGTCTGACAAAGCTACAAAGTCTCCCCTCTACTCGCGCTACGCACGAGGCACTTCCACGGAGTATAAACTACCGTTTCCACCGGCAAAGAGTCCACAGTAAGGCACAGAATACCAAGTCAGCCTCTGCCTGATTTTTCAAAGTACTCGCCGCATCTTAATCCTGTGTGACTCCTCCTCCTTTCAGCAGAACCGCGCCGCTCCCCAGACACTGCGCTTCAGGGCCTGTCCCCATGGCCAGAATCTACCACAACACTGAGTTTCCTTTCATAACCCGGGGACCAAACAGTCTCGGGTTCGTTTTGCTTGTCAAAGAAAAAGGCTAGAGTGACAACTTAAAACGGACTTAACATGAACGGCACCTCCCAGATCATGCCAAAGGCGCACAGTGACATACGAAGTGCTCTCAGTCTGACCCAAGTGGGCAGAGACAACTCTGGTACATTCCAAACTATCATATGGAGACCAAACTCTCAATGGTGGCCTTCATTCAAAACGAGTAGATAGAAATCTCTGTGGCCTCAACAACCACCCTCCATGGAAGTAAAATATGGAGACGTAAATAAGGCCCCCTGGAGCCGGACGCACCTTTGTTTCACCTGCAATGGGGGCCACACTGCAGACCTTCTTGGACCGCAATGTGTTTATCACAGAGCTCTTGCCGACATTTGGATAGCCAATGAAGCCGACGCTGATCTGCTTCTTGTCCGTGTGCAACTGTTCAAAAAACAAATACACAGCACATACACAGTCATGAACATCCCCTGGGGAAAAAAGGTGGTGTTACTTTGCTAATGAAACAAAGAATACAGAGCAAAAGTGTCACTACAACTTATCTAAAGCCTAGACATACACCACGTACATCGTCTGAGTGGGCTGCACACACACACACACACACACACATTAATAAATCAGAGATGACTCATTTCCTTGGTTGTCCATGTGCCATTGTTCTCGAATGTTTTAAGGTTAAAAGTATGTAGGTCGAGAAGCAAAGGAAGAAAGAACCTGTTAGTCATCAGTTTAGAACACCATCCACAGATAGACCAACCGGCAATCCCAAGACCCATCCCTCCTTTTCTCTGCACAATACATTCTACGTTTTCGTTACCAAAAACAAACGACAGAAGGACAGAAAGAAACCTCAGAAGTCAGAAAACTGGGTGAGAGTCTCAAGGAGACAGAGCTCAACAACAGTCTACAACTGGTTGAGGATTTCTGATTAAAGATGGCGGACCGAACGTCCACGCTGGCCTCACTCCAGCCACAAACTCCATTACGATGGCAGCAGTGGGAATGAACACACAGGAACCTCCAGGACCAGGCATATAAAAGCTAAGAATGCGCTGGAAATGAGACAGTAAAAACAAACATATGATGTTAGCAAAATACTACCAGCTAGCTAAATAGTAGTATCTAACTTGGCCCCACTACAAAGAAGAAAGCTAAAGTAGAAAAATTAAAAATCCAGCAAAAATATTGCCAAAGAATCACAAAAGCCCTTTGGGAACCGGCAGGACAGCTACCGCTAAGGGGGTCTGAAATCAAGACTAGCGAGAAGTCTGCGGAGCAGTGACGCCGCTCTACCCCTCCTTCCCCCAGCACGGGGCACCTGGTTTCTCTGCCCCAGTGCCTTACCAGATACTGAGTTTTTTGGGAAACCCTGCGTCTCACAAATATCTTTCATTTTCAGACCTAAATGGGAACCTAGCTTTAAGGATAACAGCAGCCGAAGGCAAGCACTCCCAGTGTGATTAACTGAAAGTCTAAACGCCCGCTGAGCTCCCAGGACCCCGGCAGTCAAGCTTATACATCCCTGAGCTGGAGACTGGAAGACTCCTTTACAGAGAAACTCACAGAGCCAAGAGTAAAGACCTATAGACACTGATACCAAGGGTGCCCTCCAACAAAATATTGGGTTTCTACCTAGTTACCCTACAGTGAAGTCTATCATTCAATAGCCCCCCCCCCACATAAAACTTCCATTGGCTTTTTAGTGGCTCACCCTTAAATACGAACAAAAAGCCAAAAATAAGCCCAGAAATTTAAACTGTGACTCTAGTACAAAAGACAGAAAAACACAAAAAAACTGGCGGGAAATAGAGTCAATGTAGGGAGAAAGGAAAACTTCAAAATACACTCTCATTATCCTTCTCAGAAACAGATGATGGCTCATATGTGAAATGAGAACAGGAGCAGGGCGATTCTTAACAGCGAGAGAGAATAAATGTTGCCTAAGAACAGCCAGACGATCAAGTCAGAGGAGCTTCCCGTAATATAGAGCAAAACATCGCGACGGCACCACAATAAAGCAAAGAAAATTTCAAAACTTAAACCAGGAGATAAAACCAATTTCCTGAATGAGAACAGATGATGGGGTGGGGGGCGGGGGGATCTCCAAGAAATAACAGAGGACACCATCAGACAAGGTCCCGTCTAGTGCCTAACTCACTGGACGGTGACTCCCCTTAAGCCACATCACTGTGAAACTTTAAAACGGGAATTTTTTTAAGAGATCCCAGCCGCAACGGAGTGGGAGTCAGAATGGCCTCAATTTCTCAATGGCACACCAGAAGCCACCAGAAGCCAACGCAGTGGTGCCCTCAGCATTCCGGGGAGAAACGGCGTGAGGACAGAATAAAGGTATTTCCAGAACGCAAGGTCTCAAAAAAGGTACCCTTCTAAGTACTGCTTCTCAGGAAGCTTCCAGAAAATATGTTCCACTAAAAGGAAAGAGTAAAGCAAGAAAGAAGAAAAACCAAGAAAGAAGATCCCATGTTGGCGCCCTTGATCCCAAGGAACAAGGGTTCCAACCCAGGAGAGAGCCACGGGAATGCCCAGGATGACGGTAAAGTCGGGATCCCAGGAAGACGACTCTGCAGCCGGCCTGGGAGCAGCCAGTCCCGACTGGAAGGGAGGTGCCCCAACACTCTCAGAGCTCCCACTCTGCCAGAGGATTTGGTGACACGTTAGTGACAAACGACAAGGAGCTAATTAACACCAGAGAAGACAGAAGGTTCTATTAGAAAGGAATTACAATCGGCACTGTACGGATCAGCGTGACTGATACTCTACGGTCATAGTAACGTAAACGCAGAAGGAAATCATCCGCCAGATGACGTATAACAACACAGGGAGCACAGAGCGAGGGGGGTATGTGAGGAGAGGACAGCTGTGAGAAACTCAGTCCTCGTTTTCCACAGCAGAGACTTAGCAAGTGTCTAAAACGGCAGGTGGCGGGGCGTGGGGGGTGAGGTGGAGATCAAAAATAGAATCATAAGCAGGTATTAAAAATATGGAAGAAAATAATGGAGGTAACTAACAGCCACGAATTGGCAGTGTCTCCTTCCACGAAGTGGGGAAGGGCAGGACAGAGGACACGCGTCCTTTTTTCGAAGCCACGTAGAATGAATGAGACACAGCAACACCAAGCTGCAGGTACACAACGTGGAGCTCTGAGAACATCTGCGAGCGTGACCTGGTCACAGGGCTTCCCAGAGAAAGTGACATGGGACCAGGGATCAGCAGGGGGCCCGGGGGCGGGGGGGGGGGGGGGGGAGCGGGGGGGGGGGGGGGGGAATGGTGCCATCACAGAACACGGAGAAGGCAGGTCTCGCAAAGCCAGGACGGGGAACACAGGGAGTGTGGGGAGGAGCCCGTCCTTAAGCAGAGGACGGACCATCAGGTACCAGGGATCCGGCAGAAAGGGAGGCAATATTCGTCAAAGGTAGGGGCGATGGCTGAGCTGGAAGATACTTTCCGAAATCCCCTATAACCCCGAGGCTCTGGCAGTTTTTATGTCTCTCAACCACACACTTCTCGTTACCAAGATGGGGAAGTGAGGTGCATAACCTTCTGACACACACTGGCAAGAGAGATCCTTCCAGGCACCCACAGCTACACACTCGAGGAGAGGGAGGTCGGGTCCCAGTACCTTTCCAAACTGCCGGAGAAGCTGAATAAACGCTCCTTTGCCAAAGGGGTTGGTGAGACTTGCGTGGAAGGCAAGGGTCGGGTAATCCTGGGAGAGGACAGCCACCCAACGTTTCTAGAGCGGGAAGAGAACATACTGGTTTACTCCAACCCAGGAAGACTCAGAGCTTGAGCTACAGACTGTATTTCACATACACAGCTGTCTGAGGAAAATGTTAGCTGTAATTCTTTACAATCCTTTTTTTAAAGAATGACAGTGAACGCTTTGTCTTCTGTCTGACAAACACGGAACAATTACAAAAACGCCTTCGTTGCGACCGAACGCAGCTAACGTAACAGGATGCGGAACGGGCCGCACCGCTCGCCCCGCGGGCACTGCAGCCGTCCCTCCGCCAACCACCGCGGGGTAAGATGTGACTCCGCCTGCGGTCGGTGAAGCCTAGTTTAGTTTTGTTTTCAGTGTGGACGCCTCCATGACTACGAGGTCAGGAAGTTCAGCACTCTAATGTCCCCAATCCCCAAATCCAGGAACAGCCTTATTGACAGCGCTTGGCCTCCGACGAGCCGAGCGGCCTGGCAGAACGTTCCGGGTCAGCAGCGGTACTTACTGTCGCCCAGGTTGGCACAAGGTCACATTTGTTAAGAACAAAGATCAGGTGTTTCCAGGGTTTTTCCTTCTTCAAGTAAGTCTCGATGTGAGGGGAACGGGTGCCCATCGGATCTCTAGCATCAAGGACTTGAACTACGACATCCGAGGAATCTATCACCTGCGATTCACAGGGGCGGAAATGACTTGCTTTAGCACAGATGAGAAGTGGGCGACAGAGGACATTTAGAGGAACCCGGGCAAAACACAACAGTGAGAACTTCAAAACACGGGTAGGTCGTGGTCAATCTCAGCGCCCAGTGATCAGAATTCTAAACTTTTTCCAACCTGTGAGTAGAAGAAACGTCGAATTTCAAACAGGAAAACTAACTTGGATGTAACCCATCTTACTTTGCAACTACCGTTCATTATCGAACGAAGTCATTTACTTCTTAGACTTCTCAAGTTTCTCCTGTCACAGGTTTTATGTATTTTACAAAAAACTAACACATTTAGTTTGCCTTCAGGGTACTACTTTCCTGTTAGGTTACTGCTGGATTATGGGACTGTGCCTGAAAGCCTTTGTCACCAAGAATGATCTCTAGTACGTAGACATAAAACTAAGCCAGTTGAAGAATGCTGGACCAGGACTCAGAACATGTGAAGGCTCCTCCACGAAACAGCTGGGTGAGCTGGGTAAGGTATTCAACCTTTCTAGACATGTATTCTCATCTATAAATGAGAGAACTAGGCTCAATAACTTAGAACCCCATGCAGCTCTAACCATGTAGGATAAATCTGAAGTCCATGTAATGTAGCTTTAACTATTATTTAAAAAAAACGGGGGGGGGGGCATGGGGGGGGGGGGAATGAGGATGGAAAGGGCAGTGGAGTTTGTAATTTATTTGAGAGAGCTTCCATATAGCAAGATCAGTTTTCTCATACAAGGTCATGAAAGCCAAAGGAAGCACTCAACAAGAAGGAGCTGAAAGTCTTACCTTGTAGAGCTCACCCCATATTCTTTTGGATTGTCCCTTTTTATAGATCTCCTCTTGGGCTTCGTTTCTAAATAGGAAAACACTCAAAATGAGCAAGTGAACCCTATGAAGAGGATGTTTAGGGAGAAGTCGACCACGTGCCACCGGAAAAGGGCATCAAAACTACTTGGGAGATGGGGCAAAAGCAAAGTCCATTGAAGAAGTGGCTATATCCAAATGTCCATCAATGGATGGATGGATTAAAAATGCATTGTATACATAATGGAGTATTATTCAGCAACGAAAAAGAATGAAGTAACTGACACAGGCTACAACATGGGATGACCCAGCAACATTCTGGTCATGAAATAAGCCACACACAAAAGGACAGAGACTGCAGGACTGAACGTAACATCAAGTACCTCTCATCACAGTAGTCAAACTGCTAAGAGACAGAACAGAGAACGGTGGCCGCCAAGCACGGGCAAGTTATTGTCTACTGGGCAAAGACTTTCCAGAACATGAGAGAGTTCTGGAAGCAGACACGGAGCCACGACGGCTGTGTTAACCATGTTCACGACGGCTGTGTTAACCACGTTCATGTGCTTAATGCCACTGAGTTGCAGCCTTTGAAATGACTGAAATGTTACATTTTACGTACAGTTTACCACAGTAAAAAATTTAACATGAAAAAAAGTGACTCAAGAAACAACAGGTGTTGGCGAGGGTGTGGAGAAAGGAGACCCTCGTGCACTGCTGGTGGGAATGGAAACCGGTGCAGGCACCCTGCAAAACAAAATGTAGGGTCCTCAAGAAGTAAAAAATAGAACTACCATGTGATCCAGTAATTGCACTCCTGGGTATCACCCAAAGAATACAAAATCACGAATTTTAAAAAGATATTTGAGACCCTATGTTTATAGCAACGTTATTCACAACAGCCAAATTATGAAGGCCGCCCAAGTGTCCTTCAACTGATGAATGGATAAAGAAGTTGAGGTATATACACACAGTGGAATATTACTCGGCCACCAAAAAGAGCGAAATCTTGCCATTTGCAACAACGTGGATGGAGCTAGAGAGTATAATGCTACGTGAAACAAGTCAGTCAGAGAAAGACAAATACCACAGGACTTCACTCATACGTGGAATTTAAGAGACAAAACAAACAAGCAAAGGAAAAAAAAAAGAGAGAAATAAACCAAGAAACAGACTCTTAACTCCAGAGAACAAACTGATGGTTACCAGAGGGGAGGTAGGTGAGGGGATGGGTGAAAGAGGTGATGGGGTTTAGAGTGCAAGATAAATAAATGATAAAAAATTTTTAGAAGTTTTAAACCATAGGTCATACATAAAAAATACAAAAACATTTAGAAATTTTAAAAATAAAAATGCATCCGACTCTTGGTTTTGGCTCAGGTCATGATCTCAGGGTGGTGAGATCAAGTCCCCACGTCCAGGATGGGAGTCTGCTTGAGTTCCTCTCTCTGTCCCTCTGCCCCCCCAACCACACTCTCGCTCTCTCTCAAATAAATAAATTCTAAAAAAAAAAAAAAAGTGACTGTAGCTATGTGACACGTCATAGAAGATTATGAAAGGAATCGGCAGGACTTGAGTCATAATCTATATACTTCCACAGGAAGTGAAATTTTTCTGATAAGGCTGAGAATCTGTTTATCCGCTAGCCTCACAGACACTTACCCAGTGTCTCAGAAACAAAAATAGTTTTCTTCTCCCCCATTATCTACAGAACTTTTTGGAGGAGGAAAAATTCACATCAGCAGAAGCACACAAAGTCTGAATACTTCTAAGAAGAAATGAACTACCTCTCTTGCTTGGCCTCAAAAGGCCTGACATCATCTCCAAGAGGCGCGTAGCTAGACATGGGCCATTGACAGCACCGGGGCGGCCCTGCTGCGGGCGAGCGATAGCACCGCGGGGCTGAGGCACCTGGCGCACACACCAGGGGGAATGGGGAACACTGGTCAACCCTTTCAGAGGGTGCCGGGTAGCTGCCTGCCAAAAACACGCATGTTCTCAGTCCTTTCCCCCATAAGAATGTGTCTTTGGGGAATAATTAAGAAGATTCCGTCACACTGATATTTTACCCTTGCCTTATTTATCACAGGATAAAACTATAAACAGCATAAATATTCCACAGCAGGACTGTTGATTAAGTACTGACATGGAAATCTATTGTTAATAATTTAGGAAAATATTTTTTCTAAATATTTATCTAAAATAAAAGGCAAGTTAGGGCGTCTAAGTGGCTCAGTTGGTTAAGCATCTGCCTTCGGCTCAGGTCATGATCCCAGGGTCCTAGGTTCGAGTCCTGCATTGGGCTCCCTACTCAATAGGGAGTCTGCTTCTCCCTCTACCCATCCCCTCCCCCATGATCTCTCTCTCACACCCTCGCTTTCTCTCCCCCAAATAAATAAAATCTTAAAAAATAAAATCTTTAAAAGAAGAAATAAAGGGCAAGTTAAAATACAGTCTTCAGGTGTTATATTTATAAATAAACATGGAGTGTAAAAAAGATCTAGAATAATATATGTAACAGTGACTGATTCTTAACCTTCTTTTGGGTATGAACCCCTATGAGAATATGACAAAGCTATCAATCCTTCTCCGCCCCCTCCCCAAAACAAATATAAGACCAACAAAACATCGCCACCTTTATGCATATACGTATTTTCCATGTGATCTTCAGAGGGCCACAGGAAACTCAAAGGCCATCCATGAATCCCCAGTGGTCCAGAGTCTCTGTTTAAGGAAGCCCTGACATTCACGATTTTAACAATTTAATAACATGGTCGGTGAGATTATGAGTTCTTAGTTTCTTTGTGTTACTTTTCTAATTTAACTATATATTCTAAATTGTCTATCCCAGACCTTACTGCTATTATAACAAAGAAAAAAAGTTATTTATTTTTGTTTGGGGAGTGAAAAAAGGGAGACCTAGAGAAAACAAACCACCTCAAATTATTTTCAGTCTGGACCCAGCTTCACAAATTTTTCTAGTCAAAGGGAAGAAGAGCACTCTCCGCCCAGGAGTTACAGCACTGGGGCACCTGGGTGGCTCCGTCAAGTGTCCGTCTTTGGCTCAGGTCATGATCCCAGGGTCCTGGGATCAAGCCCTGTGTCAGGCTCCCTGCTCAGCTGGGGGTCCTGCTTCTCCTTCTCCCCTTGCTACTCCCCGTTTTCATGCTCTCTCTCTGTCAAATAAATAAAATCTTAAAAAAAAAAAAAAGGAGTTAAAGCACTGAGCTTCGTGTAGGTAAAATAAAGGTAAAGACGATGTTTTGATGCAGAAGAGCAAATGAGAGCGGTATGAACCTTCAAACTGTACCTGACACCAGTGTCTTCAGTGACCAGGTCACGATCCTTGCCCTGGTCGTAGCTCTCAGTGGACATTTCTGCGTTTTCTAGAAGAGACTGCATATCACTAGCAAATAAGTTTGGTCGCTTCCTCTGTGACTTCGGGCCGAATGTCGTTTCAAAGCTTTCAGTATCAAGAATGTGCACCTTTGAGTTCTAAAGAGAAAAGAGAATTATTCATAAAGCTAAGGAAGGCACTGAGCAAAAGCAAAAGTTAAAAACCGACCCGGGAAAGGTTTTCTTCTTTTATTTTTCCAAAGCTCAACCTGTACCAAAAACGACCACATGGATGCAGTCTGGTTTCAAATCAGCCTAAAATCTCAAAAGCACTTGCTCCCCAATTCTGAAGTTCCGTAAGCCTCCTTGGAGAAATACAAAGTCATACAAATAGTCAAAGCAAGTATGAAGAGTTGTGTAAGACTTGCCAAAAACTCTGCTTTATTTCATTTATCATAAACTTCAGTCAAATGTAATTAAGGCTCCCACGATGAACGTGAACTTATCTTTTCAGACTTTTTTTTTCTTGAGCTTTCAGACAAGCACATAAAATTTGCCAAATTCACAGATTTTGTCAAGGACAATCATGCTCAAATTTGTGTGTTTTTTTTAAACCAACTGTAAATGCCAACTTTTTCTTGGAAGTTAATTTCTTTCATGGCTAAAAGGAATTGCTTGTTTTGTAAGATGCATTTTCGTTTCAGATAACATTTTCCCTAATTTAGGTAACGTTTTTATTAAATGCACATGGAAAGTCTTCAGATGAAAAACATCTAGCAAAAGTCCAAAATAATCGTTCAGATGTGATAAAAGGAACCTGATACTAACTAGAACTTGCTGTGCTTGTGAAGGAGTTACGGGCATAGGAATTTCTGAAGCGGGATAAAAGTCAGAGTCTGAGTTAGCACCTATCACGTAACAGAATGTTAACAGCCGGCGGAGAATACCCTCAAAAAGAAGGGGAAAAAAATGTGCCCTCTGCCCCTCAGTACGAAGCTCCTCTGTCAGCATCAGCTACTAAATGCGGATGATGGAGCCACTCCTGTGGTTCTGACCTTGACTCCCCCCTCCAATTCCCACAGCTCCTGAAGCTGTGGTCACCTTTTCAGATTCTCTAACCCATCGCTTAGTTCAGTTTAACCCGCAACCTTCCCACAAGGGAACATCCCCAAACAGAAGGGTTGGGTTTTACGTGGGAACTGGGTACTAATGTCACTGGGAAAACTGGGAACCAAGTTATCCTTGGAAATCTCATCAATGACCTAGAAAGCACAGCACACGAGGACGTGTGCACGGAAAGCACACATGAGCAAGTACCATGCGGTTACAGGCAGGAGGCAATAAAGGACAGAAATCAGATCAGTCACAGTGTGTTTGCTGTACTGCCACAGAACTGCAGTCGTTATAACGTGCATGGAGCTGAAAGTTACAGCAAATCTGATTTGACTCCACTGTGCAGCCATCTCCGAATTAAGTTTTTTAACCAGTAGGAGATACCGCACTAAAATAAACAGGGAAGGTTTTTCAAGGCCAAAGCACAAAACTCCTCCCTTACTCGGAGTACCTTCTGCATCAAAATCCCAGCTCACTGCTGCAGCTGTGGACCCTTCGGCCTACGGACCAGCAATTGAAGCCTGAATTTGAGAAGCACTGAACAACTGGAATGGGCAACAAAGCAATAAACCCATAATAAAAACCCCTCTGTTCTTCTCATAAACAGGATTCAATAGTTTGTTAAAAGATGGCTTTAGGGAGAACAGACAAAAGAGAACAAGGGAAATGAGCAACTTGTCTGTGGTTCATGAATTACACTCATGTGTTTCCCTGAAAGAAAACAGTCATTCCACTAATAGGCGCCATTCTTCTAGCCCGTCATAAAACAAAGCATAATTGACAAAACCTGAGGCAATAACCAGGCCTCGGTTTTTATTTTGTTCTGCGAGTAAACAATTTTCTTTGAACTGTTTAATCCATGTATGCATGTTAATGTTTCCTTCCCCTCCTTACATTGGAACCAAGGCTTATGTACTGGCTACATTTCTGGGAATTATTATTCAATGCAAGTAAAAACGTGCAAACATTAGGCCATTTCTTTGGTTCTGTGTAAACTCATTCCACTTCAAGCCGGATTCAGTCCTTACCGTTCTTCAACTCCAGCAATTAAGAACCGATCTGGCCAGCACCCTTTCCTTCGCTGGAAAGAATTCCAAGGGTCTCACAGAAGCTGAAACCACACAGCACCAAAGACCTCCCTCCTACCAACCCAATCCCGACTCTACATTTCCCTAAAGTTTGATGGAGTTACCACTTAAACTAGGGTGCCTAACAAAAAACCGTACGACTGGTATTAGTAACAGCCACGATCTATTTAGCTATTAGGCGGTGTGCTCACTAGATGACAAATGCTTCATCTGCATCTGATCACCCAACGAGGTAGGTTTTCTTGACTTTACAGCCAGAGAAGTGAAAGCTCATGGACAGGGGCGCCTGGGTAGCGCAGTCGTTAAAGCGTCTGCCTTCAGCTCAGGGCGTGATCCCAGCGTACCGGATCGAGTCCCACATCAGGCTCCTCCGCTATGAGCCTGCTTCTTCCTCTCCCACTCCCCCTGCTGTGTTCCCTCTCTCGCTGGCAAAGACTAAATCAGGCCTGACTCCCAAGCCTGTGCTCCGATCCACTAGGTACAGCACCTTCCGGACACGATGCGGTTCATACTAAGGTAAGACCCCTAACAAAGGGGAAAGCTCATCAGTACTGCCCTAAAGCCACTCTTCTCTACAGAAAAACAAAAGACAAAGATGGGAGAGAGGGATCGGCATAAACTGTGCCTAAGAAATTCCATTGCCAGGGATATCCTCCAACTTACATGAGGCTGGATCCGATCATGGAGAAGAGACATGGGTAACTTGCTTTGCTTCATGACAACTTTGTATGGATCCTTCATAACTGTGCCCATTTCCTCTTGAAATTTTTGTAATGATGACTGTTTAATCACACGTGTGTTTCCTGTTTTACAGAAGAATGTTGCCATTTAATAAAGAACTCCTTTTTGCTTCTGCGTCCTTCTTCCCAATGACACAAGGAAAAGCAAGACTTTGAATTACCCTGGCTTTACCCAAACACCTCATATATCCATCCCATGTATCTATTTTCAAACTCAAAAGGGGGGAGGGGGACAAAAACAAAAAAACTGCCTCTCCTGCACTCATACGCTATGAACTAATCCACCAACCCAGACACACAAAGGGTTTCAAGAGGTTTCCAAGCCCAATTTCCTGACTGGATGAAACTGAAAAATCAACATCACTGAATGGAACTGAGATTTGACAAATGTCCGACACTTCCTGCTACATCTGGCAAAGAAATTTGGAGCCAATCAGAGCTGATCTCTCAGTATACACAGAGAATCCTGAAGCATAGAACCCGGGTCACAGTTGCTGCTTTTTACGGTTATGAGGGTTTGAAAGGACTATTAAATTAGCCAAAAAATCCACACAAGGGAACCAAATAAAGCTAGAGAACACCACCTGCAGAACACCTTGTAAGTGACGGGGCCTGAAACGAACATTCAACGGAACAGCACGCTGGCACACTAATGCAGGACCCAAGATGGCGGAGGCTACGATCCTGGTGCCAACGACACCGGGCCCACCGCCCGCTGTGCACGGCTCTAAGCACCGCACATGTGTTCACCCATGTAATCCCCACAGCAGTCCTACGAGATACCGACTGTTTTTCATCTTCCTTTTAGAGACAGGAAATCAATGAACAGAGACGTGGTAACTTGCCACGGTCACAGAAATGGCAGAACGAGAATTCACGCCCAGGTGGTCTGGACCAGGAGAGAGCCACCAGGCTACACACGTCTCTAAAAAGTTTTCTTTGACACTTTCCCGAGTTCCAGCTTCCTAGAGGGTGATATGCCGTCAAAAGATTTAAGACACACTGAAAGGCAGCTGCCATCTGCCACCAAGCACAGAGGTCAAGCACCAAGCAAACAATGGGGTCTAAGCATCTGACTGGCCCACACATCTAGCAGGGACTAAGGGAAAACCCAGACAGAAATGAAGGTGGAGTTTCCAAGAAAGCAGCCCCGGTCCCATTCTATTCATTCCTGGGAAAGACCAACGAGAGATCCTTCCACTGTCACTCAGTGCAAATCCCCATCAAGAAACGTTTCAAAGGAACGGCCAGCGAGCGCACTTACACGTCAGGGTAAAGGTACTAACGTATCTGCAAGGCCCCTTTCTTTTTTTTTTTTTTTAAAGATTTTATTTATTTATTAACAGAGAGAGAGAGACAGCCAGCAAGAGAGGGAACACAGGCAGGGGAGTGGGAGAGGAAGAAGCAGGCTCCCAGTGAAGGAGCCCGATGTGGGGTTCGATCCCAGAGCCCTGGGACCACACCCTGAGCCGAAGGCAGACGCCTAATGGCTGAGCCACTCAGGCGCCCCTGCAAAGCCCCTTGCAAACAGCCATCTCTCCAGGCCACCAGAAAGGAAGAGATAAGAGTTCTCAGGTCTGAGAAGGCTGGTCACTAAGGCGGAAAGGATGGCTTTATCTGTTTAAGAGGATTCACTCACAATTAAGGACGATGAGCTCTTTACAAAAAGAACTTATTTATGGAATCCACCACCACTACTACTTTTCTCAGCACTTTTCCCACTACAGGTACTTCTCAGCCCTTTCTCATATAATGCTTGAGAGTTCGACTCACCCCAAGACGTCTGCGTTTTAGGCACCTTTTAAGCCTCCCCTTTTCCATATAGCAGACGTCCAGTAGAGCAAAAGTGACAGAGGCCGATACTCACCAAACCACTTAATATTGGGCTCCACTCTCGCCACTGTGCCAGAAGCCACTGTGGACTGATACTGCAGAGGCTTAATCACTTTACCACGACTGTTCCTAAATTGAGGAAGTAACAGATTCTGGTTGATGACAGAAGAAAGGCAAGAGCAAAGCTTGGTTTCCAGAGCACCCTTTCCATCAAAAGGAACTTTTTTTCTTTTTTTGGTTTTAAATGATCATGAAATACAGATTTCAGTAAACAAAAAGAACTTCTACATTTGAAACAGATTGTCCAAAAGTCATTTAACCTCTTGCAACAGAGCACGTAATGATTTCTGCTGGATGAATAACAAATAATGCTGATGTCTAAAAATCTGTTTACTGTTTGCTTTTTAAAAAAAAAAAAGAAAACCACATACTTGAGTTTTCTGCATAATTATTTGAAGACTGGTTTAAATGAATTTTAAGTAGAGAGTGATTTACGCTGGAACTCAAAATTCTAAAACAAACAGCAGAGTAGGTGACTAAGGCAGACTAAGTTCATTGCCGTTTGTGTTTTAGACACATCTTTCAGAACGGATGAAGAATCTAATTACCAAACAAATTAAGACCAGCTAGCAAAATGCCACGCTCAGCAAGTCCCCGTGGTAGAGGCTGCCTCAGCAGAACTCACAGTTGTGATGAGTTTCCAAGTGCCACAATGTTGTGATCTAAAGTTTCGCATTAAAAAACAAGTTTTCCGGCTGCTTTCATCACTACAGTCCTATATGCTTTGTCAAAGAAAACCAGATTTCTACTTGAGGGATATTTAACTTGAGATTTAACGTGCCATCTGTGGAGGCCGAGGCTGTGGGGAATAAAACCTCCATTTGTCGTACAGTACTGTGACACAATCACTATGTCACCACCCTCTACCCACGTCTTGAACCAAAAATTCGCCATTTATCTTCACAGCACCCATGGAAGATGATATGTGAACACATACTACTCCTATTTGGGGAAAGCGGGGTTGGGAATATCAAGGTGATTAGGTCTCAGCGAGGAGTCCAGGGCACGAAGGAAAGGAGAGGTGACAGCGTGTAATGCTCACCTGCGCTCCTTCTGCCTGTACATATTCAGGCGCCGGATGGTGGCCCGGTCCCTCATGTTTTGGCCTCCTGCTCCCTGCACTCGATCTAGGAGAGACAGAAGGAGACCGCAAACTATTTGAAAACCAAGTTTAATTATGGTCATTGCCTCAAATACACCAACTAGTTCACTCAGAGTAGGCGAGCTGTTGCCTTGCTGCAAAATATCTACTCTCTCCTGTACCATTCCCACAAAATTATTATTACTGGACGCTACCTGGTATAACAAACCTGACCTGATCTCTGATCCTCAGTATGATTGTGTTTGATAAGAGTTAATAATTTTGAGCATTAATTGTGATGCTTCGCGACCCACATTACAGGCATCACCCAAAGAGAGATACGTGATCCTCATTCTGCAGGCTAAGAAACTGAGGCACAGGTGGCCAGACACCTTGCCCAAGATCACATAGCTACTAAATGGCAGAGCCAGAATTTGAACAAAAGCGTTAGATCGCCATCTGTGCTCTTACCTGTGGGTCTCAGCTGAACAAATGCTGAGTGCCTGCTATATTCAAGGCACCACGGAGACTACAATTTTGATACTTAAGTGTTCCTTCTGTACCAGTTTCTTAACCTCCTCATGTTTTAGTTTAATCAAAAGCAAAGTAAATAGCGATTCTTGCCTTACATCTCGGAGAGAAAGAGAAGGACAAATAAGCATGCTAATACGGCCTAGCTTTTCCTTTTGGGGCTATCTTCAAGTCACCCGTCTACTTCTGAAGTGATGCAGTAGAAAACAGGCTGAAATCCCAGCACTGGCGGCTCTACCGCACACCAACTGTGCCAACTGTGATGAGCCGCTTCCCCAATACTGGCTCCACCTCTTCACCCATAACGTCATAACTTCCCAGGGCCTTTTTGGGTCTACCAGTCTAAGATTCCAGTCTACGCAAATTGAATAATTTATCAGCAATCCAGGGAAAACATTCGAAGTGATTAGTTCAGGCCCTCAAAAACTTTAAATCGTATTTAGAAACAAAGTTTTATGAACTAAACCCAATAGAAGGGACTCCCCCAAAGACTATCTTGTTCATCCTGCAGGTGGAAACTCAGCAAAACTCATAAACATCTCTAAAAACAGCTTTACTGAAATGATCATTAGTTATCTATCTGTAGGGTTTTCTGTGCCCTTTACCAGGTGGGATGACTCCAAGAGCCAAGTGTACAATACCTTTCTCATTTAAATGGTCAAAGCAAGAGTGGCAGGCAAGTGCGGTCAAGTGTGAAACGCCAGCAGGGTCGGCCTACACCACTGGCAATCTGACCTTACCTAATTTACTTCTAACAATTTCCTGAGCTGGAAAGCTGGAATCATACAAGACTGAAATGTGGGGGGCGGGGCGGGGGGCTGACATACACAGGAACGCGAGAGGAGGTCAAGATCACTGCCCTTTTTAACGCAGGGCTTCACAGTCTCCGCATCTCACAACTGGAGATGACCCAAGGCTGCCAGACCTGAGTGTTCACTTTCCCCAACGTTAGACCGGGTGCCTGGCACCTGGCCCTGAGAGGCGTGCAAGATGTCAGCCCTCCTCAGTGTATCCTAATGGGAAAACCACCTCCTCCCTTCTCGTCCCCAGTAGCCTTTCGGCTCGAAGCCACTCCAAACAACGCCGCCCGGGTGTCCCTCCTCCCCCTCGACCTCCTCGGAGCCCTCCCCACCAAGCTTCCTCCAAGCTCCACCCTCCGCGAGTCCCGCCGCCTGTACCAGGGTTTGTGCTGGCCTTGGAGGGGTTGATGGTGCTCCGTCCTTTGTACTTGGGCTTCACCATCTTGCCGACGGGACGGGAACCGGAGCGCTACGTCCGGCCTTGGACGGGTACACGAGTTCGTAACTTCCCAGTCCCTGCCGAAGCGACCCTCGGGAACCACGCTTGACCACGTGGGCGCGGGTGACGTCACTTCCGCTCGCGCCCCTTGCTTCCCCTGCGCGACTTCCTGCGAACGCGCGGCGCGCGCCGCCGCACTCCTGACTCCGCCCCCGTCCTGGCCGCTTAGTCTTCGCCCCGCGTGGAGCCCCCGCCCCTTTCGCTGCCTAGCAACCGCCAAGCTGCCCCTCCCCAGCGGCCGCCTAGGTACCGGGCACGCGCGGCCCCGAGCTCCTAGTGGGTTCACCCCCACTTCCCTGGTCAATGGCACAAGCTTAAGTTCAATTATCTCCTGAGGTTGTCCTCCAACCCTTCCAAAAGTGGCTGACCATACAGCAGCCAAATACCAGTCAGACCTTGTCAACCTTCTAAAAACTCCAGTCGCGCATCATCACACTTAAAGAGACAGAAAGAAACTCATAGCCATCCCTACAGAATTCTGCATGATCTGGCCCCTGCCGATTTAGCTGACCTCATTTGTACCTCCCTCCCTCTGATTATTCTGACATTTACACTGGATGCGTCCGCCTGCGTCTCTCTTCCTTGAACCTTTGCATAGCTAGTTCCTTCTGGTCATTCTGTTCTGTCACCTACTGGTGGGGTTGCAAGATTCCACAAATAAAAATACAGGATCCCCAGTTAAATTTGAATTTCAGATAAACAATAATTTTTAGTGTAAGTATGTCCTATGCAATATTTGGGACATAATTTTACCTAAAAAAAGTAATAGTTTATCTGAAATTCAAATTTAACTGGGCATCCAGGATTTTACCTGGCAATCCCTTCTACTGGGAGGAGATTTTCCAGTCTGATCTGCCCAAATCAGCCATCTCCTGCCCTTCTTTTTTTTTTAATGATTTTTTATGTTTTTATGTTAGTCACCATACAGTACACCCCGGTTTCCGATATAAAGTTCGATGATTCATTAGTTGCGTGTAACACCCAGTGCACCATGCAATACATGCCCTCCTTACTACCCATCACCAGCCTACCCCATTCCCCCACCCCCCTCCCCTCTGAAGCCCGCAGTTTGTTTCTCATAGTCCATAGTCTCTCATGTTTCATTCCCCCTTCTGATTACCCCCCTTTTTTTATCCCTTTCTTCCCCTACCGATCATCCTAGTTCTTATTTTCCATAGATGAGAGAAATCATATGACATTTGTCTTTCTCTGCTTGACTTATTTCACTTAGCATTATCTCCTCCAGTGCCATACATGTTGCAGCAAATGTTGAGAATTCGTTCTTTCTGATAGCTGAGTAATATTCCATTGTATATATGGACCACAACTTCTTAATCCAGTCATCTGTTGAAGGGCATCTCAGCTCCTTCAACGATTTAGCTATTGTGGACAATGCTGCTATGAACATTGGGGTGTATATGGCCCTTCTCTTCACTACGTCTGTATCTTTGGGGTAAACACCCAGTAGTGCAATGGCTGGGTCATAGGGTAGCTCAATTTTTAACTTTTTAAGGGACCTCCACACTGTTTTCCAGAGTGGCTGTACCAACTTGCATTCCCGCCAACAATGTAGGAGGGATCCCCTTTCTCCACATCCTCTCCAACAATTGTTGTTTCTTGCCTTGTCTATTTTTGCCATTCTAACTGGCGTAAGGTGGTATCTCAGTGTGGTTTTTATTTGAATTTCCCTGATGGCTAATGATTTTGAACATTTTTTCATGTGTCTGTTAGCCATTTGTATGTCTTCATTGGAAAAGTGTCTGTTCATATCTTCTGCCCATTTTTTTATTTGTTTATTTGTTTCTCGTGTATTGAGTTTGAGAAGTTCTTTGTAGATCTTGGATACCAGTCTTTTATCTGTAGTGTCATTTGCAAATATATTCTCCCATTCTGTGGGCTGCCTCTTAGGTTTTTTTGACTGTTT
Organism: Ursus maritimus; assembly: GCF_017311325.1. Classification (NCBI taxonomy): domain Eukaryota; kingdom Metazoa; phylum Chordata; class Mammalia; order Carnivora; family Ursidae; genus Ursus; species Ursus maritimus. The sequence goes on from NW_024425786.1 coordinate 28,560,132, forward strand.
CCTTGGCTGTGCAGAAGCTTTTTATCTTGATGAAGTCCCATAAGCTCATTTTATCTTTTGTTTCTCTTGCCTTTGGCATCTCCTGCCCTTCTGCATTTATTGTTTTATTTAATGGCATTTATCACCAGCTGAAATTACGTTATTTACAGGTTGATCTGAGCTTCCCCAAAACTAGAATATAAGTTTCCTAAGAGCAGGGACCTTGTAAGTTTGTTCACTGTAACTCCAAGACTTAGAGGAGCACTTGACACACAGTAAGGACTCAATAAATATTCACTGAATGAAGGAATGAATAGATGGTGTTTTTAGCTCAGCCTGTTGTAACAAAATACCATGGACTGAGTGCCTTAAGCAACAAATACTTTCTTGTCCCAGTTCTGGAGGCTAAGAAGTCCAAAGTCAGAGTGCCCTCATAGTTGCATTCCTAGAACTCTCTCCGCTAACTTGCAGACAGCTGTCTTCTCACTGTGTCCTCACAGTGTGGAGTGAGAAAGAGGACTCTAGTCTCTTCCTCTTCTTACAAGGGCACTAATCCCATCACAGGGGCTCCACCCCTACAACTTCATCTAAACCTAATTACCTCCCACAGGCCAAACACCATCGCATTAGGAATTAGAGCTTTAGTGGATGAATTTTAGGGGAACACAAACATTTAGTCAATAGCAGATGGGAATGCTTCATGCCCTGAGGGTGAATAAGGTAAAACACAGCCCTTGCTATTTCTACAGCCAAACTACGGGAAGTCTCTAGATGCCTGTTTTTCACACTTCAAGTTGTCAGGAAGTGTCCATCACTGGGCCTTGAGGCTAGGCGAGAGAAGAGGTGATTAGGCAGGAGGAAGGTGGATTCCCACCTGCCGTGTAGCTCAGTCCCTAAAAACAAATAACTTGGTATAAAGTGAATATTCTGGCAGGGGCGGGGGGTGGGGGGATGATTGCGTCTTTATTTTCTGAGTCTGAAACAAACAAACCAAAAAATTCCGAGGGCAAAAGCAGGTCACGTCCTGGACAACTGCGGGAAGGACCTTCTCTTCCTTGATGTTCCCTTTTGTTGCCCCAAGGACAAGTATCATGAGATTAAACACAACTTTGCTACAAAGGCCCTGACCCGGACGTGGTGTCCCAAGGGAGTCTCTGAGAGCCAGTCAGAAACAACTCCATGCCCAGTGAGGATCCAGAGATGGCCCCTTCTTCCTCACACTGTCCCTTTGGCCCCCCAAACGCGGGTGTAATAGCCCACTCCAGGAGAAAAGACTAGGATAATGTGTTTCTGATGCCTCAGTTTGGTTCGAACCAGAGTAAACACGAATGGCAAAAATCAGCCCATGAGCTCATTCAGGCTTTGATCAGAGACATAATTTCATTATGAAATTTTGAATCAGGCTGTTGTGAAGTCTTGCCAAGGAGTTTCATTTTCCCAGATGATATGGTGGGTTGTTTCTCTCCTGTTCTCATACTCAGCTGCATTCATCGTACGAACTTTCCATCTATTTTTATAATCTGATCCATCAATCCTTGTACAAGTATTTGCCGATCCCAGCAACCAACCTCAGTTCAACCAGCCGATAATACGTTTGATGTACGAAGGTCAGGCCAAAGTTGTTGGATTGGTTTGCCTGCCCTGCTCACCTCAATTGTAATACATTGACGATCTTTCACCCTCCTTCCTCGTGTCATGGTGGCCAGAGGAGGCAAAGACGCACCTCCAGGCCTATGACTCCTCAGCTTTTAAACAGATGTATTTATTTAACTACCCCGAAAGGTTACAGTATGGTCATGTGAATTACGGTCTATGAAAGCATTGCAGACATGCTACACACCGTGCAGATGGGCTCTTTGCTCTTTTCCTCCAGATCTATGGTTAGATCCTCCTTCCCGGGAATCTTGCTCCCAGTAACCACAGGTTGGTCTGAAGGAGAAGATCGCAACAGGAACCGGCTGCAGATGTCACCTTTCTGAAACAGCCTCGTGCCAAGTTCTGATAGGAAAGATGGGGCTGTCATTTTCACAGGATGCGGGGAATCTTTCTTGCCTTCGCGTTCTTAAGACTTCATGCTGTAAAAACGTTTTCTTTGGGATCTAACGGGCAAGTAACGGCTTCCTCAGTAGCATTTTTCAAAGTGTGGTCTGAAGACCACCAGCATCAGAACCACAGGGGGGGAACTGATTACACATGCACACTCCTGGGCTTTGCCCCAGAGCTCCGGAAATCAAACCCTCTGGACTGGGAAGGGGAGGGGAGGTGGATATGCGTTTTAACGCGCCCCTCAGGTATTTCTGGTTCACGCAAAAGTTGTGGATCTGACGAGCAGTTCCCCAAAGTCACCCTGAGGCTTTCTGACCAGCGGACCAGAAGGCAGCCCTAGCACAACCCGCTCCCTCGCCACCTACCTTAAATCCTCCTTTTTCTTGCAGAGCCGGGGTGAGGAAGGCTGCAGCAGTGTCTAATGTACTCCGAAAATATATGTCTTGGCTCTGCCCCAAATGCCTTGATATTTATGCCGTAGCCTGAGGGTCGTTATCCTTTGGCAAAGCTCCATCGTAAGGCCATTAGCTCTTAATTAGTGCCAGCTTGTTGGTTTATCCTTCCCAGTTGAACTGAGAGAGGAGGCTTCTCTATTCGGTCTCCTGTGTCTCTCCTCTCTGGCAAGTGCGTGATGAATTGACCCCCGCCGGCTGGGGCCAAGATTTGGGCCCCTGGCTGGCTGCCGCTCAATGGGAGACGGTGACTGGCCCCCAAAGAGAGGCGCTGGGACCCTGGAAGAACAGAGAAGCCCTCGGAAGAGATTTTTCAGGGTTTTGTTCTTTTGTGTCATTTGTACAAAACAAAAAAGACAGAGTCCTCGGTCGGATAACCTCAACAGTTCATAAGGGAATACAAGAACGATAAGGTGTGCTCGCTTGGAGTTTTATGGGCTAGATTGCCCACCGTTTTCAGTCTAGGATGCCTGGGAAGATTGGGGACAAGGGTGTAGCAAGCTGGTGGGCTGAGTGGCTATGAAAAGTGGCCGAGAGGCTCAACTCTGGGAACCTCAGGAAACCTCTCCACGTGAGCGATGTATCTGGTCACCTTCTAAGTGGGAAAAACATGGTCTGTATTGGTCTTGGCATTCATCGTCTTGCTGGGCAAGGAGCTCTTCAAAAAGATCTCTAGATGAAGCTTCAGAAAAATAACTAGCAGCATTTTGCTCCTTTCTATCACTGAATCCCTGTAGCCCTCAGCGGGTTTCACTTATGAAAATCTGAGAAGCAATTTTATGAGAGGCTATTAATGGCTTCTAATTTTCAGCCTCGTTTAGATAACTCAAGATTGCTGGCTGCGTCCTGAAAAACAGATCCAGAACACACACCGATGTGGGAATTTAAAGTATAATTCCAAGTCGTACGTAATTGTTTAAGCTCCAGAGAGACCGAAGGGCCCATATTAAGTCATCTCCCCAGGATCAGTGTGTTTCCTATTACACTTGATATCTATCTGTCCAATGATCCTTTTGATTTTTAAGCCGTTAGATTAAATCTGTGTGTAATTCTTTACCCCCCTCTTCTCCTGCCTACCTCCCCCCTTTTCCTTAGGAAAACACTTTTAAAAATGTTAACCAGGTCCCTTGGATTGTTTCCAGAAGAAAAATGTCACGTCAAAGAATCTGAAAAGTCAACTCCCGAAACCCGTGTGTCAGAGGGCCTCTGTCTGTCAGAAGGTCATTCTTGCCCTAGAGGCGGCTTCTGCCCAGCAAGACACTCAGGTTTTCCTTGGCCTCCTGCAACCCTCTTGCCCCCATTTCTGGTCTAGTCTAGACTGGAAACAAAATCTGCCTCCCAAAGTAGAGATGAAGGCTGAGGTGTGGAAGAAAGTTAGGATGAATACCTTTTCAAGCAGCGGAGGAAGAACAGATCAAAATCTTGATTTATGTAACTTTCTAGAGGCTTCATTAGAAAATGTCAAGTCTGCCACTACCTCGTGGGGGGGGGGGCGCGGGAAGCAATCCTTCTGACTCAGTGTGCAACCAGGTTGGAGGAATCTTCTAAATGCCTTAAGGGTCCCTTTGAGAGACTTCAGAGTGGATCGTTTTGCTTCCATCCAGAGCGGGGCAAATCCCCAGGATGCCTGGACGTGGTGCCCAGGACCTGGGGACTCAGGTTTCTGCTGTGTACCCTCCATCCTGTCCCACCTCACTGGTGCACCAGGCATAAACCAAGCATCTCATCTCCAAGGGCAGGAGTAGGCAACTACAGCCTGCCTCCCAAATCCTCCCAGCTGCCTGTTTTTCTGTGGCTAGGAAGGATCTTTACATTTTTAAATGGTTGAAAGAATCAAAGTAAGAATATTGTTTTGTTGGGGCAATGGGGTGGCTCAGTCCGTTAAGCATCTGCCCCTTGATATCAGCTCAGGTCTCCATCTCAGGGTCATGAGTTCAAGCCCCATGTTGGGCTCCATGCTGGGTGTGGAGCCTACTTAAAAAATAATAATAATGTTTTGTGATACTCGAAGATGACATGAAATGCAAGTTTCAGTGTTCGTAAAATGTTATTGGAACACAGCCCCACCATTTGTTTATATGTAATGTACACCTGCTTTTTTTTTTAAAGATTTTATTTATTTATTTGACACAGAGACAGCCAGTGACAGAGACAGCCAGTGAGAGAGAGACAAGCAGGGGGAGTGGGAGAGGAAGAAGCAGGCTCCTAGTAGAGGAGCCTGATGTGGGGCTCGATCCCAGAACGCCGGGATCACGCCCTGAGCTGAAGGCAGGCGCTTAACAACTGAGCCACCCAGGCACCCCTACACCTGCTTTTTTTGCACTGTAATGACAGAGATGAGTAGCTCTGCGGCTCCCTACAGAAAAAGCTTTGCCCGCACCCTGTGCTAGGGCTCTGCTGTATGTTCTGTGCATTGAGCCGGCATGTGCCTGACTCTAGCGGGCTGTCAGTTGCCACTGTCCTCTGACAGTGAACCCTATCTGTCCCAACACAGAGGTACTTTTAGGGTTTTTTTTTTTCCGCCTGGGAGATTCAAGCAACACTGGCACCCCCGGGGCTAAGGCTATCTTGAGCAGCTTCACGAGCAATGGACACTGGTGAGGGGCTGGAGGGGAGACGCAGGGCCTGGCAGGATGGCCGTGAGGACCCTCGGGCATTATTGGTGAGCTCATGGGATCCATCTCCTGGATCCCATTCGTCTTCCCAATAAACAAGTGAGACGTGAACAGGCTGGGAATCACGGCCCCATGGTGAGGAAAAGCACGTGTGAAAGTATGAGTTTTCACACAGCTGGGCGGTGTGAAGCCAAACTTCCTGAGTTCCAGTCCTGGCTCCACCATTCATGAGCTGTGCGCCCTTGGTCACATGCCTTCACCAATTCGTGTCTCGGTGTCCTCATCGGCAAAATGGGCATGATAACAGAATTCACCTGGCAGGGCTGGGTTGAGGATTAGGTGAAGCAGTGCAAGTAAAAGGCTGAGAGTAGTGTCAGGGCTTATACTTTGCTTGCAACAGCGCCCACACCTCCGTGGGACGTGGGTAAGAGCAGGGAATGCAACAATGAATCCCACAGTCCCCGCTCTCAGGAGGTGGCATATGGCTGGGGACATAGACATGGGCGTGACAAAGGTGTGCAGACACAGAAATAGAGAGAGGGGAGTATATAGCAGTACAGGGAGCTTCTTCACGCGGTTATTCAGTCTGGGTGTGAGCTGTAAGTAGAAGAGCCACAGATAAGAGCACGGGGGAAGCACATTTTAGGGGCAGGGAAGAGTGCAGGCAAAGTCATTGAACTCCGAAAGTTCATTTGTACAGCACCACTGAGTTGTTCTGAGTAGATGAGTAGACAGAAGTGGGGATGGGAGTGGCTAGAAAGGACTGGAAGGCTGTGTTGTCCCCACTGGTGGCAGCCAAATGACAAAAAGATCCAGGTCAGGTTGCCTTTGGTTCAGGGCCCTAATGAACTTTGATGCTGGCCTTACTTTTCCTCCCAGAAGGAAAAAAGAGTAGTCACGATCAATAATTATGCTCTCCGGGGATAATACAAAAACAAACCCACTCAAGGGGGACCTTTCCATTCATTCACTTTTTTTCATTCATTCAACAAACATCTAGGCTGTCATCCCAAAGGTCAAATGCAATGGGTCAAAAATGCAGGGGAAGTAGGGACTGGGCGAGCCAGGGCTGGGAAGGACCTGTGTCTGCACATCAAACGAAAAGGTGGGAAGGGCCCAAAAAAGCTCTTGCGGGAGTGGAAATGCCCACTAGGCCAACATGGAGAGCCATCAGTAGGACCAGAAGGACAAGAAGGTTGTTTGCGGGTTTTTTTGTTTTGTTTTGTTTTGTTTTGTATTTTGTTTTTTTCAAGAGGGAACTAGGAGAAGGGCAAGCCACGAGAATGTGATGAGAATGTGCTTGTGAGAAATCGAGATGCAATGTCTATGGAGATTTTGTTGGTTTGGTGGCAGGGAAAGAATTATAAATATGCGTGGTAGGCAAATACCTCGTACAATAAAGTACCTTGTGAGAGTGAGTGAGAGGGCAGGAGAGAAATCAAACACAGTCTATCGGCCACGGTCCTGCCCCTGGGAGAAAAACCGAGTATAGATTTGAGGCGGTTGTTGCCAGGCTCCCAGCCCTGGGGGTGGATCTGAGAAGATCTGAAGGGCGTGGGTTCTCTGTATCTCAGGGGGCACAAGTAGCCGCTGGGCCGTCATCAGGCTTTTGTGTCCAAACCAAGGAGCCGCTACTCCCCACCCTCCACTGGGAGCCCAGCCCTTGAGGTGGCCCCAGCAGGCCATGACATCACTCAGTGCCCAAAGGGAGGTGGCCCCGGCTTCAGGCCAGTCCCAGTCTTATGGCTCACTTTAGACTTCGCTCTGCCCCTGGCTCCCCAGTCCCACAGCGCCTTGGATCAAGTGAGACCAGAGCAGCCCGATGCCATTAAGGGTGTGGTTTCCTCATGCCCCTGGAGGTCAAGAGCACAGAAGGGAGCCGCTGGCTCAGCTCAGGAAACATTATCCAAATGCAAAGCCCTCAGAGATAAATAAATGTAGTAATAGAGATGTTCAGATTAAAATGCCGGGTTCTGAGATCGTGAGCCGGCTCTTCAGGTGGCCTTCACACCTAAGGTCCTCCTGCTTCCATGCTCCAGCGTGAGGCGGTGGAGTTCAACGGCCCAAGTGTCCATCCTCATGTGCCCATGAGACAGGCCTGGGACCAGCAGAGCCAGAGCTCACGGTTGAACTTGTCCCACCACCCGAGCCTGTCTCCATGTTGGTGTCTTGCTCCAGCTCCCAGTCCTTGAGAGGACACTTCCCATGGTCCCTGGGATTGTGACATCCTTATTGTGACCACCTTTGCCAAGGGAGCTTTCCAGGGCTGGCCGGTGAAAGCACTTTTCTTTGTTCCTGGAGCTGCCAGCTTGTTTGACAGGCTTGGATCTGGTCTGGCTGTTCCAGCATCACTTAACCCCCTCCGCTGCCCCCAAATCCCCGCTCCCCCCTCCTCCTGTTCCCCTGCCCTGAAGGCTGCCGGCTTATTCCTTTTGGAGATGAACTCATTGTTGACTTTAACTCACTTCGATGTTTCCCAGGGAAGCATGCTGGCGGGAAGCCCACCCCAGCTCCTTGAAGAAGACAGCCGGGCTAGTGCCAAGACTGGGTGCCAGGGGCCTTGGAACTGCCAAAATGCCTCCCATTTTATGGATAGGCCTGGCTCGACCTGAAGACATTCCAAGTATTTAATCAGCAGCCCATGGTACATATTGGGTTGCAGAGGGAGCCCTCAGAAGCCAGCCTTTTCGGCCAGAGGAAGGAGCTGGCCTTCTCCATGGGCCAGGCTGATGCTCAACAGATGGTGAAAGTACATCCCAATCACAATAATCAATAATCAAAGGCTGGCAGCTGGTGTGGCCTGGCCCGAGGGGCCCCTGGGGGCTTGGCTCTGCCCTCTTTCCCACACCAGCCTGAGTCTAGCCAGGAATCCATCTCACCCACCTCCCTACACCAAGCTCCGGGAGAGCGAACAGGCGAGGGAGGAGCCATATTTCACATACTTTCTCTTTCAAAATGTAGCTCTGTTTCGCAATTTCCTACTTAAGTTCTGGAAGGCTCTAGGGTAGGACCCAAGCCACCTTCTCTAGCCACTGGCCTGGGTCTCTTGTCCTCACCACTGACCTGGCAGGCTGGAGACGCCAGAGAAAGGGGGTCCCAGTTTTGTTGCTCTCCCACTATCTCCACCCATGGCTGCTCATCCACGGTCTCTCTGATGTTGAAGGAGCCTCAGCCCAGCCTCCAGCCAAAACCTGTTTATTCTTCACCCCGCGTCGGTTCTTTCCCTCGGGAGAGCCAGGAGATATACCACACCAAAGCAGGTGCACCCAGCTCTGGTATGCTTGGCCATCTAATCTTTAGATCTCCTCTATTCCCCTAGAACAAGGCTTTTGTTCCCGCTCACTTTTACTAGCCAGACAGTACCCCAACCCCTTTGCAGGGAATCTCTTTAATCCTCCGAAATGGAACTTGTGCTCTCTGGTTGCTTCTCCCCTTCCTTACCACCTTCCCCGGGCTTTTCACCTGTTGTCCGCTGAAGTCTGGGCTGGACCACAGCTGGAGGAGTCGGGGCACAAGGCCAGCACTTCAGCGACTGGCCCTGGGTCAAAGGCTTGAATCGGGGCCCAGGAAGCTGACCCTTTTCCTAAATTCTCTCTCAGTCCTTCTAAACCAAAGCAAACCAAACCAAACATACCGGAGAGGGGAAAATCCACTTAAAAAAAATTCAGAAAATAACTCCATCACCAAAATGCTGAAGTGGAAAACAAATCCATTCTCTAGAGACTTGGTCTGAAACACGCCAGAGCTGGCAGTGGGTGAGGGGGCCAGAATTGCCTTAGTCTGGGCAGATCCGCGACCCATCGAGGGAAAAGCTAACACTTCCCAAATGACAACGCGGGCACATAACAGCCACATATGAATCATGGGCTGTGTTTGCCTAAACCTGGGAGTAGGGTTAGGAATCTCGACGGACTCCCTCTCTCCAGCACCTGCTGAAACTCACCACTTCAGTCCTTACCGTGCATTCCTTCTGGGGCTACGCGCAGGTAACCGAATGCCATCGTGAAACCCACACCCCACCACCGGCTCAAAGAACATTCTAATGTCTTGAAGGGATAAGAGTGAGACAGACAGGGGTGAGACAGGTCCAGGTGGGCTAACTTTTCCGGGAGGGACTAGGGTTCCATCAGGAAGCACCCGGCGTATTGGTGTCAGGAGACTTCCCTCCCACCAGTAATTCTGCAGGCGGGGTAGCTCAGGGCCCACGGAAGCCCACGTTATGTTCCCTTCCTTAGTAGGGCTAGAGCTTCTGGAGCAGCTTTAGGAGGCTTGAGGAGGTGACGCAGAGCAGCTGAATGCCTTAGAGTAAGAGCAGGAGACAGAGGAGGATTCGGATCATGCCAAGCTCTAAGATTCTGCGTTTTGCTTTGATGTTGTTTCAGAGGAGAGCTTAAGGCAATGCTTCTCAAATGTTTCACATGCATGTGAATGACTTGGGGGTCTAAGGCAGGTTTAGAGCGCTTAGGTCGTCCAGGGGAGTGAGATTTTGCACTTTTAGGCTCTGAGGTCCCCGTGCTTTTGAGAATCGAGGACCTCAGGGATCTGGGAGATTAGGACACATCAGAGTCAGAGGCAGCCAAGACATGGAGGGGCTGAGGGTTGGTGCCCAGAAGAGAGGCAGAAGAGCAGAGAGACTAGATTCAGAGGCTGAGGTGGGAAAAGAGAAAGATGCGGTGACAAAAGGAGGGACAGAGGAGGACAGAGTCAGAGAAACAGGGAGGGGGCAGAGGCAGAGACCAAACCCAGAGAGGGAAGACAATGAGATGAGCAGTGAGATGGCAGTGAGTAGTGAGATGGCAAAGATAGCACCAGGGTCAGGGAGAGGAGGCCGTGGGCAGCCAGACCCCCAGGCTGCAGCTCAGGCTCCGAATCCTGGCCAGTGGTATGGGTGGGAAGAGCCCCCCAGAGCATCAGGTACACACACCTGAGATCCCCCACCTTCTAAACCTCCAGCCTTCCCTCACCTGCACCAGCCTCTCCTGGCTCCCTTCTAGCCATCCCTCCGCTGGGAGCCGTCCACTTCTGATTTCTCCTTTGCTCTCCTGTGCATTCAACCTCTTTCTCTAAACTGGACACTTCCCAGGGGGTTTTAAACTTTTGCAAGGCTCTCCCACCTTAAAATAAAAAAAAGAAGAAGAAGAAAGAAAAGTAAAGAAAAAAGAAAAAAAGAAAAGAAAAGAAAAAAAAAAGGACTCTCTCCACCCCATCTCTCTTTCCAGCTCCTGTTTGACTTCGCCCTTTATTCAGCTAAACTTCCTGAAGGAATCGTGTGTACTGAGTTCTGCCCCCATGCCTGCTCCGAAAGGCACCTGCTGAAGTTAGCATCGGCACACGTGTTTTTAGTCCGACGGTCAATTTCCAGTCCTCATTTACTTGGTCCCTGAGCACCTTGGCTCCTCGTGATCTCTCTCCTGCTTGCGGACTCCCTCGTTCCCTCTCCTCCGCTCCTGCTCTGCCTTCTCTGACGGTTGATCCCCATTATGTGATCCTTGTACCTGGAGGGCCACACAGCTGAGTCCCCTGCCCTCTCTTCCCCCAGCTCTCTTTTTACGCAACTTCTTCCAAACCCTCAATTACCTTCTCTACACCAGTTCATGCTCCGGCTCCGACTTGCCCTGTGCACGCTAGACCACTTACGTCTACACACCATCTACTCACCATGGTCACCAGGATGTTTCAAAGGCACCTCGCACTCAACATGATCAAAATCTTGTCCTCCCAAACTGGTCTTCCTGATCAGTCCCCCATCTCAGAACACTGCACCATCACTCTGGGGGTGTTCAAGCCAGAAACGGGGACTTTGTCCTTGACACCTCTTCTCCCTGTCTTCCGTCTTCCACATCCAGTTTATCACCAAACTCTGCCAATTTTATTCTCCAAATGCCTTTGACTTTATCAGCTTCTCTCCATTTCCACCCTAGTCCGTGTCTCCAACACGTCTTACGTGGATGACAGCAATAGCCCCCAATGCAGCTTGCCTCCAATCTGTCTTGTACACCACAGCCACCAGGATCTTTGCAAAATACAAATCTGGTCATCTTGGCCTGCTGCTTAAAACCCTTTAGCAGCTTCCTCTGGCTCTGAGAATAAAGACCCAAGTCCAGGAGACCTTTCTAGAATCATCTCACCTCACTCGCCCTCCAGGCCTTCCAGCTAGATTGGCCTTCTTTCAGTTCCTTGAACACCATGCTCCTTTCTGCCACAGGACATTTGCATATGCAGTGCCGTCTATGCAGAACTCTGCTGTCCAGCACAGTAGCCACCAGCCACGAGTAGCTAGTGAGCACTTGAAACACGGCTGGTACAACTGAAGAACTGAATCGTGAATGTTACCTAATTTTAATTATTCAACTTAAAATTCAAAGCATAGTCCATTCAATCGTTGGAAAACTGTTAACTATTCCTGAAGCAGGAATTCAGTACGTGAGTCTACTTTTCAATTTTTATGAACTCCAAATATAAGTCAAGTATTTCTGGTGAAAATTTAGTGTCCAAATTAAGATATGCTGTGAAGTGTAAAAACACACAGAACGTTGAAGACTTAGTTTGGAAAAAAAAAAAAGAATGTAAAAGATGTTAATAATTTTTACATTGATTACATGTTAAAAAGATAACATTTTAGCATATATTTGGTGTAATAAAAGCTATAATTAAAGTTAACTTCACCGGTTGCTTTTTACTCATTAAATGTGGCTACTAGAAAAATTTTAAATTACGTAAGTGGCTCATCTGGTATTCGTATCAGACAGCACTGGTCTAGAATGCCATTCCTTCTCGTCGTCTTTATTCCTACTCATCCTTCAGAGCTTGGCTCAAATACCACTCCTCTGAAAAGCTTCCCTGAGATAAAGTCTCATTTGTATTCACTGTTATTCACCTTCATATCCCTGTGTGTGTGCCAGCGGTTGCCTGGCCTCAATCCCACCCATTTGTAATTACACACTTTTTGGAATGATCCCTTGGTTCATGCCTGTCACCCCTACCGATTTCTAATTCCAGGAGAGCAAGGCCCATGCCTGGCTCCCCCTAGAAACCACTTAGTCCAGGGCCTGGCGCATATGTGGCTGCCAGTAGACACCTCAGAATGCCACAGGAGGTCATGCTGTCTGCTGTCCTGCCTTTGGATCTGAAGGTCCCTGACTGTCCCGGAGAGCCTGAGCACCCCCTCCCCCCGGGTGCCCCTATGTGCTCTAGGACTCAGATTCTATGTCGCCCAGATGGGAAGTCTTCCTTTATAGCGGACCAGAATCACTCCTGCGGCAGGCTGGCCAGGACCTTTGTGCCATCCGTAGAGGTGGTCAGAGCAGAGCTTCTGAAGCTCGAATGTGCGTGCCCGTCCCCCGGGACCTTGTTAGAATGCAGACTCTGGTTCATCGGGTCTGGGATGGGACCTGAGACTCTCCCTTCTAACAAGCTGCCCGGTGATAATGTGGATGCCTGTCCACAGACCACACTCTGAGCAGCAAGGCTGTAATTAGAAGCCGGTTATCACCCTCAGAGTATCCCCGAAGTTTTCTTCCTGCTCTGGACACTCTCTGTCCAGGAGGCCATGTGGGGGGAGGGTCTCTCGACATTCAGCCCTGTCCTGTCCTGCTCCCATGTACCCCACCAATCGCTGTACCCCGTGAAGGAATGTGGTGCCTTTGGCTACTGTTGTCATTTGGTTTTGTTTTTAATTTGAAATAAACCTGTAAGCAGTTCTCAGAGTCGGGGCAGCCCTGATACGGATCATGGGTGTGTAACAATACTCTCCAATGATAAAGTCACACAGCTGGAAATGCTGAACAGTCCTCAAGCTTTGGTTCCTGTCTGCCACGCGGGCCGATCCTATCAGCTCCTCCAGAAGGCTCCACTCTGTTTGGGCTTGGACGCTGGGAAATGTTCCCTCTGACATGTCCCTTGGGAGCATTGCAAACCGAGTCTGTGCCACTGGGCCCTCTGCTAGGCAAAGGTGACCCCTCCACCTCCCCACCCTGTTCATGCGGTGATGTCCGAGAGATAGAGGTGTCTTCCAGTAGCCTTGATTGTGTGTGTGTGTGTGTGTGTGTGTGCACGCACATGCGCGCACATGTTGTTGGTTGCATGTTTGGACACAGGCCCTTCATGTGTGTGTCTGTGTGTCCGTATATGTATGGACAGTGAGTGCACGCTTTGCCCCCAGCGCTCCAGTTCGGTAAAGCTTTCATCACACAGAGCAGCGCTGGACTCTTCCCATGCGGGCCTGGAGGTGACGAATGTCCCTAGGTGGGCCCCGCAGATGTGACCGGCCCCACAGTCCCTTGGTGCTGCGGCTGCTGCTGGCCCTTGCGTCTCCGAGAGCCGGCGCCCGCCTCCTTGCTCTCCTTCCTGCTCGGGTTCCTGTTGGCGTTCTCCCGCCGGCCCTGGCCCCCTTTCCTCCTCTTCTGCCCTGCAAGCCCAACGGCAGGAAGAGTCAACAAAGAATGTCCTGCGGCCAGCGCCAGCGAGGAGACCCCGGGCATGACCCAGGGCTCTAGGAGGGGAGTGGGGAGGAAGCTGGGTGGAGGGTGTGGCGGGGGGGGGGGGGGGG